>NC_064861.1:26418272-26763272 GCF_024139225.1 Suncus etruscus
GTGACAGGAATTGTAAGTGTGAGTGGTAAGAAGTGTTGAAAAGAAGCTGTGAAGGTTAGTCTGCTGAAATCGTAAATGGTATTTACTTAGCAAACCATCTTTAAGTATCTGTAATGAATTTTATTGGTCATAATATTAGTTAATAATTACTTTGTAATGATGCACCACAAATGTTGCTGGGCAGATTTAATTTATTTTAACAGTTCTTCTAGCTAAGAAATTCAGGTCTGGCTCAGTCAGGTCATAACTGCAGTAGCTGAGTTCTAATCTAAGCTTAACTAGGGAAACATCTCTAAACTCCTGTGGTCGTTAGGAGAATTCAGTGAGTTTTTGCTCACTATCAAGATGATGTGCAAGCTACCTTAGTCTGTATTTCAGTCTCTTGCTGTCAGGAGTCTGCCTTCTGGTCTTTGCCACATCATTATCTGCATAGAAGGCTCATAGCTTGGCATTTTGCTTCTTTAAGGCCAGTTAGGGAACATTTTCAGCAAAACAGGTGCTTTTGCCTGATTCAGTGTTGCTTGCTGCATGAAAATCAGTACTCAAGAGACTAAGTTAATATGAGAAAAATAAGTTTTCTCAGGTGCTAGGAACCTGGGATGGCAGTGGATTTGTCCTTTCTGTGCATCTTACTTTCAGGTTGGGCTAGGGCTGACAGGACTGTAGGTCAGAATTAAAAGGTGGATAGGACTAGGGGGATAGTATAGCAGGTAGGGCACTTGCCTTGCAATTTGGGGGGGGGGTCACACCCAGCAGTGCTCAGGGGTTACTTCTGGCTCCATGCTCAAAAATCACTCCTGGCAGGCACGGGGGACCATATGGGATGCCGGGATTTGAACAGACCTTGTGCATGAAAGGCAAATGCCTTACCTCCATGCTATCTCTCCGGCCCCCTTGCCTTGCAATTTTGATTTTGTTTTTGATCCCCAGTATTTCATGTGGTACTTTGAGCATTTCCAGGAGTGATTCCTGAGCATAGAGCCAAGAGTAATCCCTGAGCACTGTTAGATGTGCCCCCAAAAGATAAAGTGGATAGTGGGGGCCTGTTTTCTTTCTTGAATATGTTTTTCTTTTTTGGGCACAACTGGCAGCATTACTCCTGGTCTGTGCTCAGATATCATTCCTAGCAGGCTTGGAGATGCTGGGAATAGAACACAGGTCAGCCACATGCAAAAGAAACATCCTACCCACTGTGCAATCTCTCCAGCCCCATGAACATGTATTTCTTTTCCTCCTCTGCATTTCTCCTCTTAGAAACCTGTGTTTTCTCTTGAACATACCTTTATTTGTATTTCTCCTTTTACACACACACACACACACACACTCACAGACATCTCTCTAAATTTCTTTCTATAAAAACTATTTTGCTTCACTGAGAAAATAAAAGGTGAATAGTGGGGTGGAGGATGGAGAGAAGGTTTCAGTCACATGACCATTCAGCTGGTTTAAGTCACTGGGGCTTTGTGGTCTTTTTATTGAAAAGCATTGAGATAATAGGGACCAGCAAGATAGCTTGGTTGGAGTATATGATTTGCATGAAGAATCCCTGGATTTGTCCCTGACACCACATGTTGCCTCATCACTGCTGGGAGCAACCCTAGTACTAGGTTGTATGAGTGCTTGAGTACTGCTGGGTACAGCTCCAAAACCAAACTTGAAGAAAACGAAGTCTTGGGGGCACACCTGATAATGCTCAGGGATTACTACTGGCTATACATTCAGGAATTGCTCCTGATCCGTGCTTGGGGGACCATATGGGATGCTAGGGATTGAACTTGGGCTGGCTTTGAATAAGACAAGCACCCTACCTTCTTTTTTTTGTTTTTGTTTTTGTTTTTGGGCCACACCCGGCGTTTCTCAGGGGTTACTCCTGGCTGTCTGCTCAGAAATAGCTCCTGGCAGACATGGGGACCATATAAGATGCCGGGATTCAAACCAACCACTTTTGGTCCTGAATTGGCTGCTTGCAAGGCAAACACCGCTGTGCTATCTCTCCAGGCCCTGCACCCTACCTTCTATACTTATCTATACTCTGACCCCAAAGTCTTTGATATATAATTGGATAACATTTGTCTCTAGAAGACAATCTTGAGTATATTTGGAGCAAACATTATTGATGCCTGCTTTTTCCCATCTAACTGTGACCAGACCTAGTTTAATATTAACATACAATGTATAAGGATATCCCTTAATGTTAGAAGACAGGGCAGAGGGCTAGGGTGTGTGAGAGGTTGTAAGAAGTCTACGGGCTCCTTGATTTAGTATTGGGGCTTATGGTGGCGTGTGTGTGTGTGTGTGTGTGTGTGTGTGTGTGTGTGTGTGTGTGTAGAAATTACAAACATGCATGATGGGTCTCATGTATGCTCATTGACAGTGTTATATAGTTTGATCACATGCATCCTGTCACCTTTGCTTTACTGCAAGTCAGACTTTCAGCCTTGGGGAAAGTGCTAACACAAGAATATGTGTAGTTTTGACCTCAACACTATGACTTGGCTGCAGGTGACAGAAATGGCACATATCAGGTAAATATTTATTACTGTCTTACTAAACTATCATGTTCAGGTCAGCAGCCTGAGTTTGGTATGGCAGCTCTGCACTAGGTGGACACAGGGGTCTTGCATTTCTTCTTCTCATCTGCTAGTACCGTCCCTATGGAGTAACCCTTTCTTCCTCCTTCCAGATGGTCTGAGCTGCTCTCCAGACAGCATATTGAAAGAAGGGACAGAGAACAGGAGGCAGATGACACTTATAAGTCTTTTTAAGGAGCATTTTTAAAGACTGTAAAATGATGTGTCCGCTTGTATTTTATTGGCAAAAAATGTAGTCTTCATACTTTATTTCCTCTGCAAATATTCTCTATTGTGAAAGAGTGGGAGAAAAGACCACGAGGGACCACTAACAAATTATCACACAGCTGGCTAGCTTTTTCGTTTTGTTTTTGTTTTTATTTTTGGGTCACACCCAGCAGTGCTTGGGGGTTTCTCCTGGCTCTATGCTCAGAAATCACTCCTGGCAGGCTCAGGGGATCATATGGGATGCCAGGATTCAAACCACTGTCCTTCTGTATGCAAGGCAAATGTGCCTACCTCCATGCTATCTCTCCAGCCCCAAGCTGGCTAGCTTTAAGCTTAGTTTTTTTTCTCCATTCTCTTTGCTTTGGAATAGTTAGCAACCCCCCACCCTTTTTTTATTGTTTGCAATCCGAAAATTATCTGAGAAATTAGCAATGACTTCTTTCTTTGTAAAAGATGGTAGGACTGTAGGGCATTGGTTTCCTGGAGAGAACTCAACTAACTTGGACCAGGATCCAAGTTTTTATAAGAAAAAGGCTGGCCCTGGAAATGGAGCCACTGGGGTAAGGCTGTAATTAAACAAACAAAAACAAACAAATTTTTGTTTAATCTGAGCAACATTTCTAATAGGGTGCTGAAATTGTGATTTTTTATTTGTTTTTTTGTTTGTTTTTGTTTTTTTGGGCCACACCCATTTGACACTCAGGGGTTACTCCTGGCTATGTGCTCAGAAATCACTCCTGGCTTGGGGGGACCATATGGGATGCCAGGGGATCGAACCGTGGTCCATCCTACGCTAGCCCTTGCAAGGCAGACACCTTACCTCTAGCGCCACCTTCCCGGCCCTGCGCTTTTTTTTAAATATAAATATTTAAGTACCATGATTCTAAGCATGTTTGTAGTTGGGTTCAGTTATAAATATTCCCAACATTCCCACCACTAAAACCCCTCTTCCCCACTCCTGCCTGTATTTGAGACAGGCATTCTACTTCTCTCATTCTTTAACAATGTCATGCTAGCTATTAGTGTAGTTATTTTCCTAATAGCATTCACCACTCTATGTAGTGAGCTTCAAAGTGTGAGCCAGTCCTTCAGGCCCTTCCAGCTCTTAACTCTATTGTCTCTGGTCCTTATTACAGTAATGTCTTTAATTTTTCTTTTTTTGTTGTTGTTGTTTTTGGGCCACACCCGGCGGTGCTCAGGGGTTACTCCTGGCTTTTGCTCAGAAATAGCTCCTGACAGGCACAGGGGACCATATGGGACACCGGGATTTGAACCAACCACCTTAGGTTCTGGATTGGCTGCTTGCAAGGCAAACGCTGCTGTGCTATCTCTCCGGGCCCTAATTTTTCTTAAAACCCATAGATGAGTGAAACTATTCTGTGTCTATCTCTCTCCCTCTGACTTATTTCAATTAACATAATAGATTCCATGTACATCCACATATAGGAAAATTTCATGACTTCATCTCTCCTGACAACTGCATTGTATTCCATTGTGTATATGTACCACTGTTTCTTTAGCCATTCATCTGTTGAAGGGCATCTTGGTTGTTTTTAGAGTCTGGCTATTGTAAATAGTGCTGCAATGAATATAGGTGTGAGTAAGGGATTTTTAATTGTATTTTTGTGTTCATAAGGTATATCCCTAGGAGTAGACTAGCTGGATCATATGGGAGTTCAATTTTCAGTTTTTAGAGGAATCTCCTTATTATTTTCCATGAAGGCTGGATTAGACAGCATTCCCACCAGAAGTGAATAAGAGTTCCTTTCTCTCCATATCCCCACTAGCACTGATTGTTCTTGTTCTTTGTGATGTGTGCCAGTCTCTGTGGTGTGGTACCTCATTGTAGTTTTGATTTGCATCTCCCTGATGATTAGTGATGTGGAGCATTTTTTCATGTGTCTTTTGGCCATTTGTATTTCTTCTTTGAGGAAGTGTCAGTTCATTTCTTCTCCCCATTTTTTGATGGGGTTATATGTTCTTTTTTTTTTTTTTTGGTTTTTCAGGCCACACCCGTTTGATGCTCAGGGGTTACTCCTGGCTAAGCACTCAGAAATTGCCTCTGGCTTGGGGGGACCATATGGGATGCCGGGGGATCGAACTGCTGTCCTTCCTTGGCTAGCACTTGTAAGGCAGACACACCTTACCTCTAGCACCACCTCGCCGGCCCCATATGTTCTTATTAAGTTCTGTCAGCACCTTGTATATTTTGGAGAATAGCCCCTTGTCTGATGGGTATTGGGTGAATAGTTTCTCCCATTCTGTGGGTGGCTTTTGTATCTTAGGCACTATTTCCTTTGAAGTGCAGGAGCTTCTCAACTTAATATAGTCCCATCTGTTTATCTCTGCTTCCACTTGTTTGGAGAGTGCTGTTTACTTCTTGAAGATGCCTTTAGTCTCAATGTCATATAGTGTTTTACCTACATGTTGTTCTATATACCTTATGGTTTTAGGCCTGATATCAAGGTTTTTAATCCAGTTGCATTTGATCTTTGTGCATGGTGTTAGATGTGGGTCTGAGTTCACTTTTTTGCAAGTGGCTAACCAATTGTACCAACACCACTTGTTGAAGAGGCTTTCCTTGCTCCATTTTGGATTTCTTGCCCCTTTATCAAAGAGTAGTTGATTGTATGTCTGAGGAATATTCTCTGAATATTCAAGTCTATTCCACTGATCTGAGGATCTGTCTTTATTCCAATACCATGCTGTTTTGATAAACATTGCTTTGTAATACAGTTTGAAATTGGGAAAAGTAATGCCTCTCATATTCATTTTCTCAAGGATTGCTTTAGCTATTCGTGGATTTTTATTGTTCCAAATGAATTTCAGGAGTGTTTGATCCACTTCTTTGAAGAATGTCATGGGTTTCTTTAGAGGGATTGCATTAAATCTATACAATGCTTTGGGGAATATTGCTATTTTAATGATATTAATCCTGCCAATACAAGAGCAGGGGGTATGTGTCTTCATTTCCTTTTGTCCTCTCTTATTTCTTGAAGCAGGGTTTTGTAGTTTTCTTTGTATAGGTCCTTCACCTCTTTTGTTAAGTTGACCCCAAGATATTTGAGTTTGTGGGGCACTAATGTGAATGGGATTGTTTTCTTTTTTTTATTAAATATATTTTTTATTTAAGTAACATGATCATATTTGGGTTACAGTCATAACCAGAACACCCCCCTTCACCAGTGCAACATTACCCCCTACCCCCTTCCCATCCCCTGCCTGTATTCGAGACAGGCATTCTACTACAGTAATTTGTTTTTAAGTTCAGTAAGTTGTATTTTTTTTCCTTAAAGGATAAGAGTAAAAAAATATAGTAAAGGTGTGATAGTGGCAATCGCCAATGTTTGCATAGGTCCAGAAAAATGGAGAAAATGGAAAAAAAATCCTTGACCTGATTACAAAAAGGCCTCCGCCCAGAAGTTTATTGGCATAAGACAGACTCTGGGTTCCAGGCATACCAATCTATCCAACTCTAGTCATTCTCAAGGTCCCGGTGAAACTTTTTCACACTTTAGCTATAGTTGGTATCAGACTTTTATATTTAAAGACTCTGGATTCTGTGCATTTCTTTCGTTGATGTCAGGCTGATGTGGAGCATGTCCATTTTTTCTCGATCATTACTAGTGTATAAGAAAACCATTGACTTTTGTGTGTTAATTTTGTAGTCTGCCACTTCGCTATATGAATCTATGGTTTCTAGAAGCTTTTTAGAAAAGAACACTTGCCCAAGAAAATGCATGTGTGGGGAATAATGGCAGGGGCAGGTTGCTTGTCTTAAACATCATTGTCAAAGCTCAAGTCTGCTCTTTAGTTTGAAGAGTTAAGGGGCAGGATGGGGAATCTAGTCTTTCTTTTTTTTTCTCCCCCCCTAAGTCAAATAAGCTCTTGACTTTCATATTTTGAAATTGTAGAAAAAGAGATGGAAAAAAAAGCTGCAAGTTTTCTGGTCTGAGTTCTCACAGTGCTTTACTGAAGTGGTTTGCTGAGCTGACCTATGGGCTCCTGTGGGTTCAGGCCTCATTAAGAAATTCATACCCTCAGGCTTCTGCTTGTTGACAGTGACACATCCTTGAAAACAGCCTTGACCAATCTTTGCAGAAAGAGGCTGGCTGCTGCAAACCCTGCAGTTTTGGTTCATTTTCAGAACAGTCAAACTCCTTCAGAGTGGATTCTCTCTGGAGTTAAAAATCCCTGGGTTACAGGGAGCCTTCTGCTCCCTCTCTCCTCTCTCAGCAGTTACCAGTTTCCCTTCCAGCCTTTCCTCTGCTCTTAGAAGAATATCACTTAGAGAAACAGGCCATCCAGGCAGTGAAAGAGTGGGGAATGCCAACATCTCCCTCTTGATAACTGCCAGGCTTTGGAGGGATATGGAGGGCTGGGGGGGCTTTTTTAGGGGCTTTTTCAGGATTTGACAATATCCCATTATCTTGAATATATACCAAGAACCTATGGAACCACACTGGACAAAAGGCTGTCCTGTGGATTTTCTCATATTGGATGATCCATAATCTCTTTGTTTCTGGGAAACCTCTAAGCCTGACTTCCCAGGCTGCCTCCCAACCCCCGCTGTGTTTCATTTTCATACACAACCTTGAAGTTTAAAGCTAATTTATTTCCATCTCATTTTCTCTTAGCTTTTTATACTGCATTTAATCAGTTTGCTTTGGTCCCATGGCCACTTCAGCCAGGCTTGCCGGGAAAGGATTATAGCTGGGCTCTAGTGCCCGGCCTCATACAGAACATCTGGCCAGCATGCCAGAACGAGGCCTGTCTCCAAGGCTTCCTCTTCTGTTTGGCTGCCAAGGGCAGGCTACTTGAGACTGTTCAGGAGCCATCCCCTTACAGAGCATCCAGAAAATGATGCCTTTTCATTTTTTTTTCTTTAAAATTATTTTTGTTATAGTTTAGGTTACATGATTACAGTAGTGTTCATATTTATGGCTTAATTTTTTTAGTACACTGTAATTTATAATATTATTAAAGGTAGGGTTTATGTATGCAGTGTTCCAACACCACACCCTCTACCAGTGTCTCCTCCCAACCAACTCTTTATGTTTGTGATTTTGATGTCCACAGTTACTGTGCCACGCCACCACCAAAGTACCCAAGACCCTCTGTCACTATCCCTCTGGTACCCTTTATCCACTTCTTTCTTCTTCCTCCGGCCTTCTGCTGCTAAGTCATCCCAGTTTTATATTTCCAAATCAAGGGTTTGTCATTGTACAGTAGAATCTCTTATATTGTTTTTCTCTGTACCCCAGATTAATAAAATAATACAGTATTAGTCCTTCTCTCTCTGACTTACTTAACATGAAAAACTTTGTTTCATCCATATTGCAGCAAACTGCAAGATTTCACTTTTTCTTACAATTGCATAGTATCCCATTGTGTGTGTGTGTGTTCCAGTTTACACAGATATCTGTTGGATTTCTGGATTGTTCCCATATCTTGGCTATTGTACTGAGTGCTGCAATGAACATAAGTGTGTATACTTTCAAATGAATGTTTTGGTGGGGTATTTTTTGTGGGGATACGAAGAAGTAGAATTACTAGGTCACATAGAGGTTCAATTCTTAGTTTTTTAAATGACTCCATATTGTTTTTCTTAAAGGCTGAACCAGGCAACATCCCACTAATAGTTAATAAGGGATTTTTTTTTTAGCACACTCTTGCCCACACTGGTGGTTTCCAGTATTTTTTAATATATGCCATTCTCACTGGTGTGAGATGAAAACTCATTCTCCTTTTGATTTGCAATTATCTGATAAAGTGTGGTGATGAACTTGATCATGTGCCTACCAGCTTTCAACAAAGTGTCTCTTTAGCTCCTCTCCCCAATTTTTGACATTGTTATGGGATTTTTGGTTATTGAGCTTTGTGAGTGTTTTATATATCTTGGAATATTAGCACTTTATTTGATACACAGTGTTGAATATTTTCTTTCACTTACTTTAGCCCAAGTTTCTTTGCCTTATAAAAATATTTTAAATTTGGTATGTTGTAATGTTAAATTTTATGTTTTTGTTATCTTTGCTAGTAGAGTCAAATCACTTAAGGGGGTGGGTAGGTTCTTTTTCATAGCCAGACAGAAAGTTTATATTTTCATAGACTTTTCATAAAGTACAAACCAACAGTCTTAATGCCCTGGAGTACTTCCCATAGTCTGCTTGGTAGTCAAGGTAGATTGTTGGGACAAGGCTGCCCAATTGGCTTTCTCCATTAGACTGGGTATTTAGGAGTGTTCTGGGGGTCTTTGCTCTTGGTATTTCCTTTGGTTCCATCACTTTGAGTGTCTTTTGACAGCTTTGTTGACTTGAGAAAAAAAAACGTTTTTTTGTTTTTGGATGCTTGGGGTTTATTACTGGCTCTACACTCAGAAATCATTCCTGGCAGGCAGGGGGGACCATAGGGGATGCCTGGGATGGAACCCGTGTCAGTTCTAAGTCTGTAGTATGCAAGGCAAACAAACACCCTACTGCTGTGCTATCACTCCAGCCTCAAGAAAAAAAATTCTTTTGGGTGTGTGCCCACATTGGGATGGACACCAAAATTCAAAGAGAATCAAAGGCCATGCAGAGAATAGTAAAGCCACAAAAAGTGGGGCAGAACAGGTGAGCTGTCATGACCACCTGTGTCACTTTACACCAGCTCCTGGGGCTGGTTAGAGCACCATGGACAGTGATCATTTGTTGAACAAATGATCCTCAGTTCTCTCATGAAGTATCTCTCTTGAAGAGTTCCTTCAAGGCCACTGAGCCAGCTGGCAACCAGATGAAATGAGTCAGAAGTCAGGGCCTTCAAGTACCATTTCCTGCCTACTCAGAGAGCTCCTAAGATCCAGAACAAAGTGTTCCAGCAAGATTCAAATGAAGTTGACTCTCCAGCCCTGTAAGGTACAATGGACTTTGTCTTAAGTGGCTGCAGTTATCCTTTCTGCAAAGGTGAGGAAGCTACTAGAGCATATAATTCTCATGGTCTCATGAGGCAGTGCATGTGTGACACGAAACTATCCAGCCAGCCCTCCTTCCTTTCTGCCTTTGCTGCTCTAGCCCATCTTCAGATATTTATAGTGATCACATGAGGCCTGCTTCTCTGCCTCTCTCTCTTGCAGTGGCTAATCTTGGCCCTGTGTTCATGAGGTCTGTACCTGAACGTTCAAGAAACTACATGGCTGAGAGATGGGTAAGAGTCTTATTTTCCCCATGGAACATACTCAGGTTTCTCCACAGTATTTTGACTAATTCTCAGCTTAGTCTCTCTAAGGACTTAAATAAATTTTAAGAATCTAAATAAATTTAAATAAAGTTTAAGAATGGTTCAGATTTCAAAGAGTGCAAAAGGACATGCCAAAGTTACTTTCTCCCACCTTGTTCTTGGACTGCCTAATGTCTATTTCTCAAGAAACCACTGCTGATAGTTTCTTCTGGAACATTAGGTGTATTCAAGCAAACATGCCCATGATGTGTTCTTCTGTTTTCACATGAAAGTTAGGATACTACATAAACTTGATTCTGTAATTTGATATTTTTCACTTAATGATGCACCTTGGGGCCCGGAGAGATAGCATAGCGGCGTTTGCCTGCAAGCAGCCATCCAGGACCAAAGGTGGTTGGTTCGAATCCCGGTGTCCCAATGGTCCCCCGTGCCTGCCAGGAGCTATTTTGAGTAGACAGCCAGGAGTAACCCCTGACCAATGCCGGGTGTGGCCCAAAAACCAAAAAAAATAATGATGCACCTTGGATATTATTACATTTTGTTACTTAAAAGAACTTCTTAGGAAATGACTTTCGTTTTTAATTAGCATGGGATGACTCAGGTGGAAGCTTTTGAGAAGATGCGTGCATTGACCCATGTTTAAAAACGACAGTGCTTCAGTTAATTAGACTTACAACTAGGCAAAATGTATTATTAAATGAAGAATGTATTTGGCTGTGCCTAAGAAGAAGCCAGTATAACTTGCAGAACATTTTTGATGATGTTTGGAATGGCTATATCATTAGTTCTGACTCAGAGTTTGTGTGGCTCAGAATTTAGTTTAAAACAAGTTAAGGATACTCTTTCCCCCTTCACATTAGAGTTAGCGCTGTTGTAAATTTGTAACCCAAACTATAATAAGTACCTTCATTTAAAAATGAATTTGCTGGGCCCGGAGATATAGCACAGCGGTGTTTGCCTTGCAAGCAGCCGATCCAGGACCAAAGGTGGTTGGTTCAAATCCTGGTGTCCCATATGGTCCCCCGTGCCTGCCAGGAGCTATTTCTGAGCAGACAGCCAGGAATAACCCCTGAGCACCGCCGGGTGTGGCCCAAAAACCAAAAAAAAAAAAAAAAAATGGATTTGCTGAAGAGGTGTGGGGAGGGAAGATGGAGGGACACCTATGGTAGGTTTGGAGTTGGAACATTGAATGCCTGAAACTCTTTGGAACTGATTTGAAACAACCAGGCAAAGGTGTGGTCCTAGGTGTGCAAAGGTTGACACTCCTTAGGAGCCCCACCTATGCAATAAGTACAATTAAAAATGAAAGCTTGGCTATTTTCCTTTCCCTTCCGTAGCCTGCTGACAAATTGGGGATGCTTCCTGACCAAGTGATTAGCTGTTAAACACATGTGCATGCGTGCGCACACACTCAGACATGCACAGACACAACAGAGCTGAGAGATATGAGTGGAGAATGCTGTGGTGTAGTGGGTAAGAGGACCCCAGGTGCAGTGTGTGCAGGGCCTCCACTGCAGTCCTTTCGGAGGGTCATTTTCAGAAGACAAGTCAGGGTCCTCACAACCTGCTTAAGATATCAGATACCCTAAGTTTATAAAAAGATTTGATGCCTTCATCCCTTTCTGCCCACAGGTATATATTCTTTTTTCTCTGTGGTACTTAGAAGTAGTTAGACATTAGAATGGAAGGTATCAATTGCAACCCAAGGTTGCAATTGAGAAAGGAGGCATTTCAAGGATTCTTCCTCTAATCTCTCAAGGAAGGAGAGAATTGGGGGGCGGTGTGGGAAGAGTGGAATGAAGCAGTGGACTGGTGAAAACATAAGACACTGGTCAAGAATCTTGGACTTTTTGGTGGTACATCAAACCATAATAGTCAGTATTGTTATAAACTTGTAGCCCAAACCTCACTGATTAAATTTAAAAATGAATTGCTGAAGAGATGTGGTAGGAGAGAGGAAGGTTTGCTGACACTGTAGTGGGTTTGGAACTGGAACACTGGATCCCCAAAAGTTTGTTACTAACAGCTTTGTAATTAAAAAGGAAATGATCAGGGCCAGAGAGATAACATGAAGGTAGGGTATTTGCCTTGCATGCAGAAGGATGGTTCGAATCCCAACATCCCATATGGTCCCCTGAGCCTGCCGGGAGCGATTTCTGAGCATAGAGCCAGGAGTAACCCCTGAACACTGCCGGGTGTGGCCCAAAAACCAAAAAAAAAAAAAAGAAAAAGAAAAAATAAATGATCATAAGAATTATTCTTCAGGACTAGGCATGAAGAGTTGTGAGAAATGGCATAGGGCATTGTGGCAGTCTGTGTGGGGTGTTGAGGGGTTACTCCTGGCTATGCACTCAGAAATAGATCCTGGCTCAGGGACCATATGGGATCCCTTGGATCGAACATAGACCTTTTAGAACTATTTGAAAGCGCTTCAGAAACTTTCAAGACAAGATTAGAATAATCAGCCCGTGCCTCATCATATTTTAACATGAGATTAGAGAACTCAGCCCGAATCTTTTGATTCTCAAGATACATACAAAATGAAAAACAAGGAAAGCCACCACTAATATAATTTGCATGAGGAGAAGCCAAGGTCCTTCAAACAAAGCACAAGCAAATGACATCAAATTGAACGAAAGAGTTGTAAGCCTAATCGCCCAGAATGGCGTGAATCCACCTGAGAAGCAACGAAATGAACATCTCACAGTCCGCAGCAGAGTCCCTGTCATATTCCCTTTTACAGTTTTAGGTTCAAGTTTGGACAACATCTCTTTTTTGGGGGGGTAGGGGGCCAACATCTCTAATTGGAGCACCTTGCTCCAAAACGAGGATCTGGTGAGACCCGGGATTGGAAGCAAATGTTGATGCAGGAAATAATCCACAGAGTAAAAATTAGTACAAGAACAGGTTCAGGAAATCCAGCACTCAAGCAAAGAATCCCACCACACAACCTTTCTGCTCCTAAGAAGGAACACAGCTTAGTGGAAGAAGACTGAAGAATGAGCGCCTGCCTTCTTCTGAACCCTGCTTTTATTGACAAAAACCAAGCCACACCTAAAATGGGAGAGAAATACTAAGTAGGGAATAATCCATCACCAGATTACACCCTAGGGTAGAGTATTAATATTGGTTTGGGTGGGACCAATAATCCAATAGGGTACCAACCTTAACCAGGCCCTGTGTCATGGCCAACCTGTGTTTGCAGTGGAGGGATGGTGTGCCTCCATGAATATTGCTGTGTGCTGCCCTCCCATGCCCTGTGGCCTGGGGTGGGGGGCCTGCCAGCCCGGCTGTTCCTCCTGACTCTTCTTTTTTGTTTTATTTTGTTTGTTTGTTTGTTTGTTTTGGGGCCACACCCAGTGATGCTCAGGAGTTACTCCTGGTTATGTGCTCAGAAATTGCTCCTGGCTTTGGGGACCATATGGGACACCGGGGATCCAACCGAGGTCTGTCCTAGGTTAGCCGCGTGCAAGGCAAGTGCCCTACCACTCTGGCCCCATCCTCTTGCCTCTTCTTTGGGGTGCTTGCAGAGGGTCCCACTTTTCTTGCTCAATCTCCCCAGGCAACACTGGTCTAGCACCTCGATGGGCCCATTGACACAGCCAGTACCTCCCTTGGCATGTAGGGGGGCAGTTCATGTTGGGGTCTGGACAGTGCCCTGGCTGACTTGGCCATCAATGCACATGGTGTGTGTGTGAGCTGGGTTGCTCTGTTATCTGCGAGTCCTCCCGCTGCTGTCTGTTCTTCCATTGGGTCATCAGGCCGCTGAATGTGGCTCATTAATGGGCTCATCATGTGCAAGAAAGGGGCTAAAGGATGCCCAGGGCAGTGTGGACCTCAGGTCTAGGTGGCACTAGAAAAACCAGTCTCTAGCCTCATGTGATCTGAACAAAGCCATTAGCTGCCTCTGTTCCTGCTGGAGCTAAATCAGCCTCAGGGCCTGGGAGCCGATGGGCTGGTCCTTCCCAGTTAGTGTCTCAACAGGATCCATGACAGTGTCCGCTCATGCTCTTTCTGCCCTCGCCATAGCTCTGAGCCAAGTAACCCTCTGGCTGCACCGAGCAGGGTCAGTTGGGGGTAACTTTCTGGCTCAGTGGGTGTGGGCCTTCCTTCCAAGCTGTGCTCATAGCTGCACATCCTCTCATACTTGTACCAGGCATGCAGAGCTCAGGCCTCTCCTATGACCGGTCAAGGCCAGACACCCCACTCGGGACTGGAGCTGGCTGGGGCAGGACAATCTCCTTCCATCTGGAGCTAGACACTCCTCCTCCCTTGACTGAGTTCTCTCCCTGGACTTTCTTCCTTCCCAATTCTTCCCTATACCCTAGACTTAACTCCTCCCTGACTGGGGATCCAGCTTGTGCTGAGGCTAGGCCAAGCCAGTCTGTCTGGGCCTGGATGGTTTTGGGACAAACCCACTTGAAAATGAGGCCACTCATACTGCTGGGTTCGCCGAGACCAACCTTGCTGCTGGGTTCATCAAGGCCACTCTGCCACTTGACCTGCCAAGACCACTGATGCTGTTGGCCTTGCTGAGAAGATAGATGGTTATGGACATGCTGAGACTAGCCACATTGCTGACCCTGCTGCCACTTGACCCACCAAGACCACTGATGCTGCTGGTCCTTCCAAGAGCACCAATAGTAGCAGACATGCTGAGACTACCAAAGCTGTCCCTGTTAAGACTGATGCTTTTGGGCCTGGAGAGATAGCACAGCAGTGTTTGCCTTGCAAGCAGCCGATCCAGGACCAAAGGTGGTTGGTTCAAATCCCGGTGTCCCACATGGTCCCCCGTGCCTGCCAGGAGCTATTTCTGAGCAGACAGCCAGGAGTAACAGAGAACGGGTCCCTGAGCACTGCCGGGTGTGGCCCAAAAACCAAAAAAAAAAAAAAAAAAAAAAGACCGATGCTCCTGGCCTTGCTGAGAGAACCGATGTTGCTATACATGCCAAGATCACCCAAGCTGCTGCCTTGCTACTGCTACTGTACCAGATGTCGCCAAAGCGGCTGCTGCCTCTAGTATCATTGCCATCACTGCCTTAATCTCTGCCTCTCCTGCTGCCTCTACTCCTGCCTCTGCTGACGCTACCACCTTAGATGCCACTGCCTCTAATACTTCCATTGCCATCACTGATGCTGCCTTTACTGCCACTGCCATCACTGCAGTTTTACCTGATGCTGCCACTGTCTTCAAAGTCCTCACCATGACTGTCATCTTTGCTGTTCTCACTGTCACTGCTGATGCTGGGGCCAACATGTGTGGAGGACAAAGAAGAGTGGCAGGCTTTGGTGTGGGGCTTTTTTTGGGGGGGGGTATTTGTTGTTGTTTGTTTTTTGGGGCCACACCCTGTGGTGCTCATGGGTTATTTCTGGCTATCTCCTCCGAAATAGCTCCTGGCAGGCACGGGGGACCATCTTCCAATTCCCTCTGAACAGGTATGTGGCCATTCTCTGGCAGCAAATATGCAGTCAGTGCCACCTGGCCATGAGGACCGGTGTAGCCATCCTGGTATGGACCTGCCAGCCAGACTGACAATGGGTCTGGCCACACCTGTAGGCACTCTTACCTCAGGGTTGCAACTGGACCCAGGGACATGGATGGTTGCTGAGGAGCAATGTAAGATGGGGCTGAAGGAATCCCAAGTAATGAAAGGTGAGAGGAACAGAGAGAGAGAGGGCCTGGGCAGTATGGTGTCTGCCTTGGGCTGGCCTTACTGGGGTGTGAGGGTACCAGGATTTATGGGTCTGGAAGGACTCTCAGGTGTTCCAAGGAGAAAGACACACAGGTTTTCTTGGGGAGTGCATGGCAGTTCAAAAGAGGGGAGAAGCAAACTACTGCATGAACTATGTCTGTCTGGGCTGGCCGCAGTGGGCACAGAGTGGAGATGGGCTGAGGTGCAGAATGGCTGCACATGTCCATTTCCTGTGGATAGGGAAGGAGAAGGCCAGGGAGCCAGAATACGTGTCTGTGTGTGTGATTGTATGTCTATGCACAGTCTGGGTCTGACTAGGTCTGTTTCTACACACATGTTCCTATGTCTCTCTAATCACATCTGTTTGTGATTGTGTATATACAGGGGTGGCTGTGTGTCTTCACATGAAGTCTATGTGCCTATGTGCCTGTCTCCTATGTGGTTGTATGCATATGAATTTTTTTTCTCCCTGCTACCTGCTCAGCACACAGGAGCTGACCTCACTGGCATTGTTGGTGCTCAAGTCTCAGTTTCTGGTGAAACAGGGAAGGGAGGTGGGATGTCTACCTTGTGCCAGGAGCAGAGGTACCCAAAAAGGACAGGACATGACCATGGAGCAGAGAGTTCACCAGCAAGAAGTTGTGACATGGGCTGCCCATGAGCCCCAAGGGCTATGGGACTCTGAATGGACTTCATTCTCAAGAGGAAGACTGTAGGACTCTGAGTCCCAGGAAGTGCCCAGGTGCAGCTGAGCCCAGAGTGACCATTGTCCCAAGGCCAGAGCTGGGCACTGCTGTCCATTGAGAGCCTCTCATCTGACTCCTCCAGGTGGTCTGGTGGAAGGATGGAGAAGGCCAGGGTGCTCTGCTCTTCCCTCTGGAACAGAGAACTAGGAAGCGAGTCCTACTTGGCACAATCTTCCGTTCCCTGAGAGGAACGTAACCGCAGTATGACAGCAGAAGAATGAGCTGCACCATGTTTGTGGTCGACAGCTCCATGCTTCAACTGAAACTCCTGTTTCAGAAACTCCTGTTTCTGTTTCAGCCACAGAAACTCCTGTGGCTCCTCACACCTTGGAACAAGGAAACCTGAAGGTCCCTGCTCTATGAGGTCATCCAGTGGCATCATGGAGGCCAATGAGGAGTGGGGCATGCTGGTGAGGCCTGTCGGGCCACCTATGCTCTTCCATGAGGACTGCCTTGATTATCTGGTCCTTCCTCATTTCCTCTGGAATAGCCCCCATGGACCCCATTCAGGAGTTCCCCACTTCAAGGCTATGAACTGTCTAAGCTGTTGCTTGTACTTGAAGCTCTGTATTACCCCTTTAAATCAGAACAATAACTTCATTGGATAGAATATTCTCAATGACTATTTCACTCCATTGAGTTCCACGATATTTTTCCTGCTGGTTTAAAGTCCCATTTGATTGATCTGTGAATCTTCTGGGACTCCTTTTGTATGTAAGCTCCTTCTGAATTTCAACATTCTGCCATGGGTTTTGGAATTCTGTGTACAATGTGTCTTGGAGTTTTTCTAGTTGGGTCTATTTTTGCTGGGACCCTTGAGAGTTCTTGGATATGCTCTGAAAAATTCTTAGCAGTGTGTTGTTTTAGTATAAAATAAAAAGTCTAAAGTCCTAAAAAAATTATTCTTATATTTATTTATTTGAGGCCACACCTGGCTGTGACCAGAATTTATTCCTGTTTCTGTGTTTAGGGATTATTCCTGGAGGTATTCAGGGAACCATATCAATGCTGGAGATTAAACCCAAGTTGGCTGTGTACAAAGCAAGTAAATGCCCTATCCTCTGTATTATTTCTCTGATCCACAATAATCTTACATTTTAAATAAGATCGCCAGTCATAGAGGATGTTTTGGGGGGGGGTTAGAAAAAAAGATTGCCAGTCATAAGAGAGATATCTTGTTCGATTTTTTTTTTCTTTCTGTTTTTGCTAGGGCCAAGGGGACACGGGCAGTGCTCCTGGCTCCATGCTCAGAGATCATTCCTGGCAGGCTGGGGGATCCATTGTGTGGTGCCAGGGAACCCAGGTTGACCATGTGCAAGTCAAGAAGTGGCCTACCCACTGTACTAACACTCCAGACCTATAGACTTTTAAAATTAAGTGTCAGATACCTAATTGAGTCTTACTTTTTTCCTCATATTTTGTGAGTGCCCTTGCTTTACAGATAATCTATATCGAAGAGAGTGTTCTATGACCCAACATTGAGAAATTATGCTTGAGGAGCTGCATAGGATTTGAATGTCTGGAAGTATTTGACAATATCAGGAGTTTTGAGGGGTTTTTTTCCCCCTAAGTGCTTTTGTTTGTTGTTATAACTTTGCCCAAATTGAACGATAAAATGGCTCTGAAAATGTCCTTCTAAGAAATGCATTTTCTTCCTCAGTGCTCCATGATGAAATCAGTCTTAATTTCAGTTCAACTAGTGTGTAAAAACACACAGTGAGTGATTATTAGTCCCCGAAGGAGGCAAGACAGATGGAGCCCAGAATGGAATTGGCTTTATGATTAATTGAATCCTTGAAGAGTTGAATAGAGTTAGAGCTGATTTGGCCCAATCAGCACCTTGAGACGCTGGTGCTGTCTCCAGCTTGGGAGAGGAAAGGGTCACAATAACCCAGATTTATCCTCCATTAAAATGGATTGGATGTATGCACCAGGCGGTTCCCATTTTTAAACTATTGATGCGGGATAATTGGAAAGGAAACAAACAAGATTAGAACTAGATTACAGGTATTTGTGCAGGTTGCCTCCTAAATCAATCAGAGTTCCTGATTTGTTCTGAGGGTGCATTATCATTAGTTTGCATCCCTGAAGCTCACCAGCACACCTGGAGCATCAGCCAGAGGTGAGGGGGGACGAAAGCAGCAGGGCCAGGAGTGAGTCTTTGTGTAAAGCCCTCTTCTCTCTTCGTGGGCAAGAAGACTTCCAGAGAGAATTTTAATTTAATTTTTTTTTTCCTGCAAGGATGCATAATGTATAGGTTGAAAGGCCTGCCTCTTCTGCACAGTGAATAGACGGATCTGTTCTTTGTTACTGTTCAGATCAAATGGTCGCTGAGGACAGCTGCTGCCGGTGGGGACCCTGCCATCTGGGAAGCAGGAAGGGAGACAGCCCATGCCTTGGGGGGACTGCAGTCCAGTTCATCCTGTGGCTCTCTAGGATGTCTTCAAACACTCACTGGACTGAATGAAGACTGACTAGCCCATAGCACACTGAGAAGCAGTTCTTGGGGAGGGGGTCATTTCAGAGCTGTACTACTGTTCAGTTTGGGCAAAGAGATTGGGACTGAGGGCCCTGCCTGTTTGCGCAAATTATCTTCTGTGAACTAGAGAGCTTGGGCTTGACTCTCTGACCAGTGAGGAAGTAAGGTTAAGGTTTCCCCAATTCATGCCTGCTGACAGCTTTGGAGCTTCTTATGGGGCAGGAGCCCTGACTCCAAGGCTGGCTTGGGCCCAGCTCTGAATTCAGGAGTCTGCACGTGGGTTGGCCTCAGGTCAAAGCTGCAATTTCACATTGAGATGATTTTGTTGTTGTTTTGGTTTGGTTTTTGGTTTGGGCCACACCCAGTGGTACTCAGGAGTTACTCCTGATTCTGCATTCAGAAATCACTTCTGGTAGGCTGGGGGACTATCGGGGATGCCGGGGATCAAACCCGGGTCGGCTGTGTATAAGGCGAATGCTATCGCTTCAATTCCACATTGGAATGGTTTTACTTCTGTCAATGAGATGTTAGGTTCCTCCTGAGAAAAACAAGAGGACTAGATTGAGGAAGGGTGTGCCTTTAGACTAGGGAAGTTGTCCTGGACCCCACAGGCACTAGGTCCTATAACCAGATCCTCAGTCACATGCTAAGTTTATATCCTTTTGACAGTCCAGCCATTTCCTTACCTTTGAACTTTGCTTTTCTCCTTTCATTTTTTTTTTCCCTTTTCAGTGGTTTTCCATTTTGAGCTCTTGTGAGTCAGGCTGCAGGCAGCTCATTTACATGGGAGCCAGCCAGCAGAAAAGTGGCTTGAAGTCTCTTTTCCTCTGGCTGTGGAAGTTGTCTTCTGTCTAATTACTAACAGGCAGGTCAGAGGGACTCAGAGGGATGGTCCCTAGATAGAAATAAGTGCAGTCAGACACTTCAAGAGGGGATAAAAAAAAAAACCTTCCTGGATGACATTCCTCACCTCTGGGATTCTTTAAGATGAGCCTGCTTAAAGGCACTACCCTGGAGAACCCGAGAAATGCTTCTTGAGCCCCACACCAGAGAAGGTGAAACAGCCCTGTCCATCCCCACATCCTCTTACCACTGAGAATTGAACCCTTCTCTCCCTGCCATTTTCATACTGCCAACTTAGGCCAGGGTACAGAGGCCACCTCTGTGCATCCGGAACCATTTGCTTCCTCTTGTGAAAAGTAGTGCCTGAGAGCATGTGATGCTCATGTCTGCTGCATACCATGTTGCCATGGTTCTTTCCAGCTCTGCCTCAGTGCCCTGGGCTGGGCCTCATAAGCAATAGTGCTTAGCGGAGCCTCCTTTCTGCTCTGTGGAGTGTGGGAAGGGTAGAGCCCATTCTGTTTGTGGAGCCAGAAGGCCTCAAGCATGGGTGGGAAAGGGAGGGATGGGGGCATTGTTCTTTTTGGTTTGTTTGTTTTTGGGCCACACCCGGTGACGTTCAGGGGTTACTCCTGGCTATAGGCTCAGAAATTGTTCCTGGTTTGGGGGACCATATGGAACACCAGGGAATTGAACCACGGTCCATCTTGGGTCAGTCATATGCAAGGCAAATGTCCTACCACCGTGCCAACGTTCAAGTGGGGGGACATTGTTCTTATCTGGGATTGAGTTACACCTGGCATCTGGAATTATCCATTCCTCACCTGTTTTGTGCTTGAGCACAAAATCTTTCCATCTTTCTGGAATAATGTTCCAGTACCCTTGCCAGGCAGCACCTCTATTCCAGAAGGAAAGATTAGGTGAAGAGTTTTGCCCTGCCAATTCTAGAAGGTGGAAGAGAAGCCATATTGTCTTTCTCAGCCTTGATTCTGTCCCTGGGCAGGTGAACATTGTAGTCAGTTTTACTGATGCTGGGCATGGTGTGTGTGACCAGAATTACTCACCTTGGTCCAAACTACAGAGAGAATATGGGGGACCTGCGAGATCAGTGATTGCTAGTAGAAGTTCCCTCCTGGAGGTGGTGATGACCCGTTTCTGGTGACTGGAGGAGGGCTACCACCTACACCTGGTGGGCCCAGCCTTGCCCCAGTCTCTGTTTCTGCTAAGCCTCCTGCCCCTTTTCTCCCGAGGGCAGTGTCTTTCATGGTGCCCTCTGTGCTTGGATGAAAACAACATAAAGCTCTGTGGGGAGGGATAGGATGTGGGAGGCCCAGCAGGCTGGAATGGGTCATGGCAGCACAGACATCATGACTCACGAGATTTTCAGGAAGGTGGAAGAGAAGCCATATTGCCCTGCCTTCTTGGCCTGTGCCTTTCTTTGGAGGCATCCCAGAGGGACCCTTTTTGAAACTCCCTGTGCCTGTCCACCCACATATATGTGTTGGCAAACAGCATCTCTTAAATATCTCCGAAGATCCATACCTGAGGGACAAGGGGTGCACTACAAAGTAGAGATGCTATCCCTAATACAGAAGACCCCGAGGCCAGGTGCACCAGGCCCCACTGTTGGCACAGATACCCTGACAAGTCCCACAATGCTCCATAGGGCCAGAGAAGGAGATGAAATAATCCCCATAAAAATGCTCTGATGATCTTGGAAGAAAAAGGCTTATATCTCTGCCAGTTGTTGTGACATGTGAGCATCTGTAGGGCATCTCTGCAAATCCTGCCCTTGTCTGTCTGTTTTCAAATTTAGTCTCACCTTTTTCTCATGGTGGGAGGGGCAGATGTTGCCTACCCTACTCACCTCTCCAGGTTCCAGAATATTCCATGGGAGGAAGGGAGCAAAGCTGGACTTACATTTTTAGAGGTGGTACTTGGGCTGGTAGCAAAACAAACTCCAAGAGGTCAGTTCACATGACCAGTGTTGACTCAGTTTCTACCATTATCAGTGTATCCATTCTAAGAGAATAGATGTGTGATGTATTTCCTAGTCTCAAAATGTTTATCTAGGCCAATGATCGAAGGATGTGTGAAACGGTGACTGCTGTAGTTCAGTCTCTGAGCTAAGAAGTTGTGCCATTTTCTTTTTTCTTTTCTTTTTTTTTTTTTGTTTTTTTTTGGATCACACCCGGCAGCACTCAGGGGTTACTCCTGGCTCTCTGCTCAGAAATCGCTCCTGGCAGGCTTCGGGGACCATATGGCATACCGGGATTCGAACCACTGACCTTCTGTATGCAAAGCAAATGCCTTACCTCTATGCTTTCTTTCCAGCCCTGTGCTGTGCATTTTCTAATTATGTTCAGTAAGGACACACAGGCATCATCTCCACCTTAGCCCTGAGATGGAGGCTTTGGGAGATGAGGTGCTACCCTCCGTGGGACAGCTATGAACCCCTGCTGGGCAATAAGGAGTGCTGACAGACAGAGGAGGGAGAATGTTGGTGATGAATGATGACACACAGAGGAGGGAGAATGTTGAGGGGAAAGAAGGGAGGGAGAGACACCGGAGCGGTGGTGCTAGAGTTAAGATGTCTGCCTTGCAAGCGCTAGCCTAGGACTGACCACGGTTCAATCCCCCAGCGTCACTTTAAAACCTTCCACTTCATCCTTGGCTCAATCCCAAACCAGGAGCGATTTCTGAGCACATAGCCAGGAGTAACCCCTGAGCGTCAATGGCCCAAAAACAAAACAAAACTAAAAAGGAAGGGAGGGAGAGGGAAAAAAACTAGCCAGACTTCAGAAGTTTTCTCTACCCTTTACTCTTTGCCTTTCTTTTCTACTTCTTAGCCTTTACATCACAGGTAGATTCTCCCCAGGAGCAGAGTCAGAATTTGTTTTGGGAGCCGATAGTAAATAAAAAACTTGCTTTGAGGGCTGGCAGCAGGGAGATGGCTGAAAAGGCTGAAGTGCACAAATTTTGCATGCTGGAGTCCTGGGTTTGGCACTGCATGGTAGCCCAGCACTGCTGGAGGTAAACCCCTCTTCCAAAAGAAAAGAAAGCCTCACTTAACCTGAGAGATTTGTCAGCAACTTCATCAGACACTTCCATCAGAAGGTGGGCTCTGTGCTCTAGAGAAGATCATTTGGGCCTTCCTTCTTTCCCTCCCTCCTTTCTTCATTTTCCCTCTTTCCCTCTCTCTCCTTCCCTCCCTTCCCCTTTATTGTCAGGGGTCACTGTGGCTGAATTCTCCAGTGGAACCTTCCACTTCAATGGCTCAATTTGCTGGAATGTCCATCTTAGCTGGGTCCAGGCCCAGAGGGCTTCTCAGAAGACCCAGGGGGCCATGATGCGGACTTGAGGCAGCCATGGTGGCCTTGTCCCACGCATGTTGGGGGTGGAGTCACCCAGCTGTCACCGAGCACAGGAGAGGGGGCCTGCCATTGTGGAGAGGGTCAAGCAAAATATCGTTAGCCAGTGATCCTTTATCATTTATTCAGTCACTTTAAAAATAGATACCACCTTTTCTTTCTAATTGGCACCATTTGTCATCCTCTGTCCTTGCTTTTCACACACTGTTCATGAATATTTATTTATCCCCCCTGAAGGCAACTCCATCTAGCACTGGAGCATGTGCCCCAAGCTTACTTGAGCCCACCCTCCTTTCTCACCATAAAAGGTGCCCAGCAGAAGGCAGGCCACAGAGGGCATTGTCTGTGAGAACCTTTCTCTGATGCTGCAGGCAACAAGCTCCCCCACCTTTGTTCCACACACACACTTCTCAGTGAGGTTTCCGCCTCTGCTCTGGTTGTCCAGACTGTTCTCCTATTTCAGACTCTGCCATACCACACCGCCAGCCTCTTTGGCCATTGGTGAAGGGCCTCCCCTCAGCGCTCAGTTCCAGGATCCCCGCAGAGCTCTGATGAGGTCCCTTAGCTTGGACAATCAGTGCTACAGCTATATTCTGTGCTTTGCAGCCTGACAGGAGGAGAGAATTTCCATTTCCCCAGTAAAGCCTCTGCTTGTCCACCACACTGTCAAGGCTCATAACAAAAGCATCCAGGAACCAATCTCAGGGATGGGACACTGAGCTGAGAACTCTGGGGAGTCCATCTATGGTGCTGGGTTGCCTCTGCCTGAGCTGTGCTCATTCCTGAGCCTTTGTTCTATTTTTGGTTTTCTTGAGTGTCTGAAAGCAAGGCCAATGGTCTGAGCCTGTATGTGAGCCACACGGGTTATTATGGATGATACACACGTCTCAGGGTGTTGCCACTAGCTTCCCTTAATACTCCTTTCCCCTGATGCTATGGAAGGTTACATTCTCTCCCTCTCAATGGTGTGTCTCCTGCAGAAATTATTCCAGATGTTATCTTAAATCACCTTCATCTCTTCTGCCTTACAAATGTATTCATTGGTGACCACTCTTCATGCCCATTTTCTCCCTTGAACACGTATCTCACTTGCTTTGTCTTTGCTTATCTCCACTTTGGAGAAGCCTTTTTACTTCTCCCTTTCTTTCTCCTCACATCTTTCTAAATAAGTTTAAATAAGAACCTCCTTGCGGGCCGGAGAGATAGCACAGCGGCGTTTGCCTTGCAAACGATCCAGGACCAAAGGTGGTTGGTTCAAATCCCGGTTCCCATATGGTCCCCCGTGCCTGCCAGGAGCTATTTCTGGCAGACAGCCAGGAGTAACCCCTGAGCTGCCGGGTGTGACCCAAAAACCTCAAACAAACAAAAAAAAAAAAAAAAAAAAAAAAAACCTCCTTGCTCCACCAAAATGTATTATTGGGGCCACAGAGGTAATACAAAGAATGTTGTGCTTGCCTTGTACACAACTAACTTGAGTTTGATCCCTGATACCCTGTTTTGTCCTCTGAGTACAGAACTGGAGTGATCCCTGAACACAGAGCCAGGAGTACACCATGAACACCATTGTGCGTGGCCTCAAAATGAAAAAAGTAGGGCCCGGAGAGATAACACAGTGGCGTTTGCCTTGCAAGCAGCTGATCCAGGACCAAAGGTGGTTGGTTCGAATCCCGGTGTCCCATATGGTCCCCCTTGCCTGCCAGGAGCTATTTCTGAGCAGACAGCCAGGAGTAACCCCTGAATACCGCTGGGTGTGACCCAAAAACCAAAAAAAAAAAGAAAAAAAAAAAGTATTGGGGCCGGAGTGATGGTGCAGCAGTAGAGTGTTTGCCTTGCACATGGCTGACCCAGGACAGACAGTGGTTCGATCCCCGGCATCCCATATGGTCCCCCAAGCTAGGAGCCATTTCTGAGCACAGAGCCAGGAGTAACCCCTGATCATCACCGGGCATGGCCCCCCCCCCCAAAAAAAAAGTTTAATTTATTTCAGATATGTATGTATCTGGTACTACTGTATGCTAAGCAACATAGATTGATTCTTTACAGTTTACCTTCTAACCAGAAAAATAAATTTATTTTGGGTCACACCCGACAGCATTCAGTGGTTATTCCTGGCTCTATGCTCAGAAATCCCTCCTGGCAGGCTCAGGGTACCATATGGGATGCTGGGATTCAAACCACCGACCTGCATGCAAGGCAAATGCCCTACCTGCATGCCATTCTCCAGTCCCAGAAAAATAATTTTTTAATTTACTTTTGGATTATTTAGGGACTCTTCCCCCTCAGTACTATTGGGACCCACCAAGCTATGCCTGGCAGTGCTGGGGAGTAACACAGGCTCTCTGTATGCCAGGCACATGACCATCCCTTTTGTACTATCTTTTACCCCCTCAAAAAGATGTTTTTGTTTTGTTTTGGGACCACATCGAGTGATGCTCAGGTGTTATTCCTGGCTCTAAACTCAGGAATTACTACTGGCAGTATTCAGGGGACTAAATGTAATGCCAGGTATTGAACCTGGGTAAGCTATGTGCAAGAGAAATGCCCTAATTACTCTATTATCACTCTGCATCCACAAAAATTAATTTTAAGTCAATTTATACATCATCAAAGTAAAAAAAAACTTTTATGTTTAAAAGTTTCTTCATATATAAAGTGAAGAGATAAATCACAGAATGGGAGAACAGTCTTACAAATCTTATAAATTTGGCTAGGGACTTATACTTACAATATATAAACAGCCTTTGCATTCCAATAACAAAAACACATCTCAATGAATAATATATTGAAGATCTGAATCAAGAGCTACCCAAAGAAGAAAAAGGATGATTAGTAAGCACATGAAAAGTTGATTCTTTACATCTTTAACCTCCAGGGAAATAAACATTAGAACAATAAAATAACAACTTTCATTAACATGATCTTATAAAAATGACAAAAAATAAGTTTGTTTGTTTTTGTTTTGTTTTTGGGTTTTGGTTTTTGGGTCACACCTGGCGGTGTTCAGGGGTTACTCCTGGCTGTCTGCTCAGAAATAGCTCCTGGCAGGTACAGGGGACCATGTGGGACACCAGGATTCAAACCAATCACCTTTGGTACTGGATCGGCTGCTTGCAAGGCAAACGCCACTGTGCTATCTCTCCAGGCCCAAAATATAAGTTTTAGCAAGAGAGTGAGAGAAAAACTGTAACCTTGTAACCACAGTGTTTAAATAAAAAAGTAAAAAAGAAAAATTAGATCTTCCCTACACTGATATAGGAATGTAAATTGATTTAGACTATATTTCATGGGGGGCGCATATCTAGTGGTATTCAGGGAGTCCCAGTTCTGGGCTGGGGATAGAGAAGCGGTCGGAATAGTGCCACTCCTCATGTCAAATTCATGTGGCGCCTGGGATTGAACTTCCCAGTAATGCATGCGTTAAGTCCACTCAACATTGTCCCCCACCGCAAGATCCAGACACCTTAGAAAACAGTATTATGTTAGTTCCTTAGATGGTACATAGGATTACTAGCAATTCCAATCCTAGGTGCATCCTCAAGACTGATGAAAACTTATGTCCATGTATATAGGAATATACATTGTAACATAATTCACAGTTACCAAAATGCAGAAACTGCCCAAATGAATGAACATCAACTGATAGTTTTATAAATTCATTGTGGATTATTTGTACAATGGAATGTTATTTAACAATAAAAAGACATTAAATGCTGAGCCAGGGAAATAACTCTGTGGGCTGAGTACATGCTTTGCATGCAGCAGGCCCAGTACCAAGCACTGGTGGCATGAGTTGGAAGTAGTTCTAGAGTACCTCTGGGGGTGGCCCAAAAGTAAAAGGGAAAAAGAAATTAAGTATTGATATGTGAGTAAAACTTTAAAGTATGCAGTGTAGGGATGGAGAGGTCCAGTAGGTAGGACTCATGCTTTGCATGTGGCTGACCCAAGTTTAATACCCAGCATCCCATATGTCCCCCAAACCCACCAGGAGTGATTACTGAGTACAGAGCCAGGAATAATCCCTGAGCACTACTAGATATGACCCAAAATCCCAAAACAAGCAAAAACAAAAAAACATGCAGAGTGGAGGGAATGGGAATGTAACTCAAAGATAAAAATGTATATGTGAGGGGCCAGAGTGAACCCACCAGGAGTGATTACTGAGTACAGAACCAGGAATAATCCCCTGAGCACTACTAGATATGACCCAAAATCCCAAAACAAGCAAAAACAAAAAACATGCAGAGTGGAGGGAATGGGAATGTAACTCAAAGATAAAAATGTATATGTGAGGGGCCAGAGTGATAGCATAGCGGTAAGGCATTTGCCTTGCAAGCAGCCGATCCAAGATAGACAGTGGCTAGAATCCCGGCATCCCATATGGTCCCCTGTGCCTGCCAGGAGCGATTGCTGAGCACAGAACCAGGAATAAACCCTGAGCACTGCCGAGTGTTGTGACCCAAAAACCAAAAAAAAAAAAAAAAAAAAGTATTTGTGAGACCAGGGTTATTGACCCCCAGCATTGCAAAAAAAAAAAAAAAAAAAGTTGAATATGCTATGTGAAAGAGCTTGTCCCAAAAATAACACATATTGTAAGATTCCATTTATATGAAAAGCTTACACAGGTGAATTTACAGAGAAAGTAGTTTAGAGGTCACCTAAGTCTTAGTGGGTAGAGGAGAGGAGTCTGAGAGATGGGGATAGAATTGGGGAAAGAGGGTGATAATACTGGAAAAATATTGATGGGTGCTCAATCCTGAATATACTAAAAGATTCTGCACTTTAAGTGGGTGAATTGTATGTCGTGAATTATATTGCCCTTTTTGTCTTGTTTTGGGGTGATACTCAGCACTGCACAGGGACTACTAGTGGCTCTGTGATCAGGGGTAACTCTGATGATGTCAGAGATCAAGTCAGGGTTAACTGGAGGCAAGGAAAAATGCCTTAAACCTGTCCTATATCTCCTATATATTCAGGATAATATATAGTCCTATATACTCTAAAAATTTAGTAGTGGAGACCAGAGAGACAGTACAGTGGGTAATGCACATGCCTTGCATGTTACCAACCTGGGTTTGATCCCTGGCATCCTATATGGTTCCCTGAGCACCACCACATATGATTTCTGAGCACGAAGTAAGAATAAACTTTGACTGAGCACAGCTTTGTCTGACCCCAAAACCAAAATAAAAACAAAGATTTAAAAATCAGGAATAAAGCATTTAGTGATACCATTATAAATAAAATAAGAAACTAGGGTTTAAAAATTTATTTAGAGAGGTCAGAGCAACTGTATAGCTGGTAGGGCACTTACCATGGCTGATCAACCTCAGGTTCAATTCCTGGCATCACTCTGAGTTCTCTGGGAGAGATCTCTAAGCTCAGAGTCAGCAGTAAGCCCTGAGTACAGTTGGGTGCCCCCCCCCCCAAATTTAGATAGGTTAGTTTGGGGAGGCCTTTCTGAATAGATGGCTTCCTGCTTCAGTATATTAGTTAGCCATGCACGTATTAGGCTGCAAGTTTTCCAGGCAGAGGGAACAGCCCATGTGAGGACCCTGAGGCTGGGTAGGCTTGTCCTTTCAGTGAAGTTACAGAAGCACAGTGGGGTGAGCTAGAGGGAGACTAAGAAATGCCAGTAGGAGACTTTGTTGTACCCCAAGAACGCAAGGAAACATGTATTTGGATTTCATGCTAAGGTTAATGGGAAGTCATTGGTGGCTTTTAATTGGAGGACTAACAAAATCTGATTTCCTCTCTCTCTCTCTCTCTCTCTTTTTTTTTCTCTTTCTCTCTCTCTCTCCCCTCTCTTAGTAAATGATTCATCTTGTTGCTTTGAGGGAGGGAACTCTTATGTTTTCAGAGTGCAACGCTACCTATCTCACCATCTTCTCAAGGCAGGAGATTCTTGTTCTGTTCAAATCATCTTTTCTTATCAGGATGCTGAGTGTTCAATCTACTGGTAAGGGCAGCCCTTATTCTAGGAAGGAGAATCTGTTCTCCAGAGTAGTAAAAGGAAACGAAAAGCACGTGTCTCTGTGTATGTGTCTGCCCTCACCATGAGATTATGGCTTTCCAGCACTGGACCACTGGCTTCTGCTGGATTCTGTGGTGCTGGGGTAGGCTCTGAGCCTCCACTCCGGCTCCAAGGTGAACAGAGCAGCCCTGCATGCTAGTGGCATGCTTGTTTGAGTCTAGGAGATCGAGGACACTCTGGAGAGTGAGCCACTAGGGGTGGAAGTTGCCATACAACCCTGTGTAAGAGTTGATTGCTTTTTTTTTTTTTTTTTGGTTTTTGGGCCACACCCGGCGGTGCTCAGGGGTTACTCCTGGCTGTCTGCTCAGAAATAGCTCCTGGCAGGCACGGGGGACCATATGGGACACCGGGATTTGAACCAACCACCTTTGGTCCTGGATTGGCTGCTTGCAAGGCAAACGCCGCTGTGCTATCTCTCCGGGCCCTGATTGCATTTTTTTTAAATGATTCTAGTTCCTTGAATATGTGAATAAAAGCAGAAGACAGGAGATGTGTAGCCTGAATCTAAATGTGGGCTCTACTGTTCATGTTTGTCTAACCTTGGGCAAGTTATTGAATTTCTCAAGCAGTGGCTTCATCTGTAAATAGGGATAATAATAGCAGCTGCCTTAGGTTGGTTGTTGTGGAACATTAAATGTGTTGATACACAGAAAAACATTTAGAAGAGGGCCTGGAGAATGTTAACTGATATTATTATTTTCTTTTTCACCCAGACTGATTTCAAAGAATCAGCTAGGACAGAAGTGTACTTCTCTGGAGAAGGTGGTAGAAGGCCCAGAATCATTAGAGCTTTGTTTGCTCTGCAAATATTTTCTTAAAATTTCATATGTATTGTTTCCTCTGAATCTAAAAGTAATGCATACTCAGTGTAAGCTTTTCAAACATTAAAGTAATATGTAATGTAGAAAGCTGAAATTATGTCTGAAGGATGGCCAGGAATTGTAGAGAAGAACTGCCTGAGGGTAGTTTATTCAATTGCACAACATATATTTGAGATATCCAATCTGTGCATCTTCTGGGAGTTACTGTGAAGAGGAAGGGAGATCAAGAGCATGCCAGAGTTGTGGGGTGGTACCAAAGATGCCCAGGAAGCACTCAGTAAGGGAAGCATATCTTTTTGTCAACTCAAGACTTTTTTGCCCATTTTTTTCTTGACTCTGGATCATGAAGTTCTGTCTTCTCCTGTCTAGTTCTCTGCACCTGAGGAGCTCATTGGGGCTTTTGGTGATCAGCCATCTGAGCTGGTTCTCCACTTGCAAGAGCAGTGCTATAGACGCCTCTCTCCTTTTCAACTTAGCATTTACCATATTTCATTGCAGATTTTATAGCAATTTTTTTGTGGTTTTTGGGTCACACCCGGCAGGGGTTACTCCTGGCTATGTGCTCAGAAGTCGCTCCTGGTTGGGGGACCATATGGGACACCGGGGAATCGAACCGAGGTCCGTCCAGGCTAGCGCAGGCAAGGCAAAGCACCTTACCTCTAGCGCCACCGCCCGGCCCCTATAGCAATTTTTTTTTTGTGGTTTTTGGGTCACACCCGGCAGTGCTCAGGGGTTATTCCTGGCTCCAGGCTCAGAAATTGCTTCTGCAGGCACGGGGGACCATATGGGATGCCAGGATTCAAACCGATGACCTCCTGCATGAAAGGCAAATGCCTTACCTCCATGCTATCTCTCTGGCCCCCAATATAGCAATTTTTTCTTTTGCAAAACATGTGGGTTATGGGACCGAAGTGATGGTGCAGTGGAAGGGCATTTGCCTTGAACACGCTGACCCAGGACGGACTGTGGTTTGATTCCCTGGCATCCTTTATGGTTCCCCTTGCCAGGAGCGATTTCTGAGCACATAGGCTGGAGTAACCACTGAGCATCACCGGGTGTGGCCCACAAACAAACAAAAAAGTGGTTTGTTTTAGTGGAAAACAATATGAAGAGTCACTAGTAAACTTTGAATTAAGCTGCCATATGACCCAGAAATTCTACTTTTGGGTATCTATCCCCAGGACAGAAAAATATTCATGCAGAAGGACATATGTTCACCACTATTCATCACAGCACTCAGTAAAATAGCAAAGGAAGAGGGAGGGATGGGATGGGATGGTAATATTGGTGGAAGGTGGTTGACATTGGTGGTGGGATTGATGCTGAAACATTGTATGTCTAAAACTTAACTATGAGTAACTTTGGAAATCACAATGCTTTAAATTTTAAAACTGGACACAGTGGGGACCACCTGTTCTGGTGGCAGGGGGGAGGAGTGAGGGTGGGGGTTATGGGAGGCAGGATGGGAACAGAGGTGGGAGAGGGAGGACAAACTTGGTAATGGGAATTTCCCTGATTCAATGTTAATATGTACTTAAAATATTGTGAAAGTTATGTAAACCAATATGGTCAAAATAAAAATTATATATTAAAAAATGAAAACAATTTTTTTAAATAATATATTAAAAAGTGAGGTGTTGGGACCAGAGAGATACCATGGAGGTAAGGCATTTGCCTTTCATGCAGAAGGTCATTGGTTCAAATCCCAGCATCCCATATGGTCCCCCGAGCCTACCAGGAGCGATTTCTGAGCATGGAGTAACCCCTGAGCGCTGCCGGGTGTGACCCAAAAACTAAAACCAAAACCAAAACCAAAAACCAAAACAAACAAAACAAGTGAGGTGTTGGAGGCTGATATGGGATACAATGGATAGTACCCTTACCTTGCATATATCTAACCTGGATTCAGCCCCTGGTACCCCATTTTGTCCTCCGAGTTCCAAGAGTAAGCCCTAAGTATGTCAGATGTGGCCTAAAAACCAAAAAGGGAAAAAAATGGGATTTGAAGTTTTAACAAAAATTATACTGGTAGAATTGAAAATAATAGGTGTGGTGACTAAGTGATAGCAATGATTATGTGGTGAAACATGGTATTTTATTGTTGTATAAAAAGTCAATTCACTGTTTATTATTTCTCCCAGTATCTGTGGGTCAGGTATTTGCAAGTGTAATCAAGACATTGGCAGGACTGGAGCTACTGACTCTGCTCCCCACCCACATGCCCACCAAGTTGGTGCTGCTGTTGCTAGAGGGGAGTTCTATTCTTTTTTCTTTTGTTCTTTTTGGTTTTGGGGCCACACCCAGCAATGCTCAAGGGTTATTCCTGGCTATCTGCTCAGACATAGCTCCTGGCAGGCTCCAGGGACCATATGGGACGCTGGGATTCGAACCAACCACTTTAGGTCCTGGATGGGCTGCTTGCAAGGCAAATGCCACTGTGCTATATTTCCGGCCCCTCTATTCTTTTTCTGACCCTACCTTAGAGGTCAAACTTATTGCCTCTTCTGTTCTGTTTGGTTATACAGATTAGTCATCATCAGTGGAGGAGGGAACCAGACAAAGGCCAGGGTCATTGGTGGCCATGCTCTACCTGTTGCCCTACTACCCAGGGTATCATCCTAGGTTTAGACCCAAAACAACTAGGCTGGCCTGTGACCTTGAAGTTTCTTTAGGAAAGGGTCGTAGTCATTGCAGCTTGCTGAGGATGCTCCCCTCCCTCTGCACTGGTCACCTGAAACTGAGCTTAAGACTTTTGACTGAAGTGGAGACTTGTCACTGGAGAATAGTTGTTCCGTTTGAGCCTTTGATTATGTTGATAGAGGAAGTGAGTGATAGAGGACTGTGCCCTCTCTGAGTGAATCTGTCAATGATGCCTGCATCTAGGCTTGGAATTTCTCAATATGGACTGACCAGCTGACCAGCCCCTTCCTTTAGCCTTCTTGCTCTCAGAGGAAGAGACTTATTTTTGGTGCCTTGAAATCCAGTTGTTTCAAGATGAGGGTCGATGGTATTATATTTTGAAGGAGCTATTTTTATTTCTGATAGCTTCATATGCTCTGTAAGTCTCTCCCGTACAAAGTGGAGAGGTGAGAATTGGGTGACAGAATTGCTTCTTGGCTTAGAGCTGGAGCTCTGACTAGACAGCTTGACACTGTGTCTCCTTGGGCAAGTTATTAAGATCTACGCCTCAGCATCCTCCGTTGAGAAATGCTTCACCCACTCTGGGACAATTAAATGAGATAATGAATGCATGTGAACAAACTTGTGTCATGACTACCTATGTGCATCAAGCTCTCACAGACATCATAGCACATAGTAAGAAAATACTTAAAAGTGTCACTAGTTGGGGCTGGATTGATAGCACAGCAACAGAGTGTTTGCCTTTCACGCAGATAACCGGGGACAGGCCCGGGGTTTAATCCCCAGCATCCCATATGGTCCCTCTAGCCTGCAAGGAGTGATTTCTGAGTACAGTGCCAGGAATAAGTAACCCCTGAGTGCCACAGGGTGTGACCCAAAATAAAAAACAAAAAAAAAAAAACAAAAAAAACAGCATCACTAGTGTCAACCTCATTATCAGAGAGCCTGATCCTGCAAGGATTCTACAAGGGCCCCTTCCCTCTTCCAGCACTTGCACTTTCCATCATGTTCTTCCACATGATGACTGGACCACAAATAGAAGTTGGGGCAACTCCCAATTATTTCCTAGTGTGAATAATTCACTGCGAGATAATCTGTGGTCCTGGCTCACGTCCCAAATCGGCTGAGTAGATTATTCTCCTCTTTCAATTATTCAACAGTACAAGGAATTGGGAGCTGGCATTCAAATGTGAAGGCTGTGAGGTCAGCTCCTGTTGTTCTCACTTCCTCAACCAACAATGTTCCGGAGGCATGTGGGGGCTGTGAACAGAGGTGGTGCCAGGACTGAGGGTGAGGGTGAAAGCCCTGACTGACACTGCTGGAAAGCCAGGAGGATCCCAATCATCTTCCCTCAGTAGCACCTTGGATTTCTGTTTGACTCTAGAATGTTAGATCTTTCCGTGTCTTTTAAAAAATAAAGGAACCATCTCTCTTCTCTTCTGTTTGTTTGGCTTGTCCTGGGGGCCTGCTGGGCAGACAGGATGAGCCTCTCCTCTCTGTAAAGTAGGGCTCTGCATTAAGGACCGCTGGGCAGTAAGAATCCATTTCAATAAAAAAGTAAATGGGATCAGGGAAGACAGTGCAGGTTAGGGCACACACCTTGCATACCTCCACTTGGGGTCAGTCCCTACAGCCATGTACCCCCTAAGCTTCACCTGGAGGTCCCTGAGCACCGCTGAAGTTGCCTTAGTGATCCCTGGCACCACAGGACCTAAATAGCTCCACATCCTAAGGTCTTTGCACTGAACCCCAGACCTGGTTGGCTGAGTAGAGCAGGCAGAGGCCTACTGTGTCTCCTGAGCCCTGCTGGGGAGGGCCCTCTCAAGAAGAATAAATAAAAGGGTGAATTTATAGTGCACATGCATTTTTCATTATATAATATGAAATCTGCTCTCACCTCTGAGGGTATGAGAATTGAGGTTATGAGGAAGAAGGACCTTTCCTTTGCACCTTCTATACCATCTGAATTGTTTAAACATGAGCTTTTACTATTTCCTAGTTAAAAGGACACAGAAATAGAAATCAAGGCAGAAATTGCTGTTAGATTTTCTAGCATCTGTCTTTTAAACCTTCCTTATACTTAACCTGTCTTAAGTTTGGGGGTGAACTTAGCACCCCTGTCTCCTCAGCCCTGAAAATGGAATCATTTTCTCTTTATTGGGGCTAAACAAGCAGCTGTCTCCCTGACACCCTCACCCCATCCCTGGTGCCTTAGCTGTGCTCCCTCCTGTTTTCTCTCTGTACTCCCCACTTTTACCCTCAATATCTGGATCTGGGACCAGAGCAACAGTACAGCAGGTAGGGAGCTTGCTTTACATGCAGCTGACCCAGTTTCAATCCCGACTTCCCTTAGCACCGCAAGGGGTGACTCCTATAGCACTTTCCCAAGTACCAAAAGGAGTGATTCCTGAGCACAGCTGGATGTACCCCAAATCCAAAAATACAAATAAAAACAACCGCAACCCCAAACCACCAAGCAGAAAACACCCAATTCTGCTTGACCTGGTCACCCAGCAGCTGTGGCCCAGTTGGGAGGAAGATTAAATTCCTGATTCAGAGACTGTATTGATGCCTACAATTTCTCCAGGATTGGTAGTTTTGAAGGGGGAAAATGGTTAGTTACTGTTTTGAATTTTACCTGGATTAAAAAATAGTTTTTGCTAAATTACTAAAATTGACTTCAGGTTTGAGCCCTTCATAATTATGGCCTGTGCTAAGGAGGAACAGGGATGGGAGAGGGGAGTTTTCTTGTCCTTGGGCTGTAAGAGCAGCAATAAGTAATGGTCTGTGTGGAGCAGGGGCAAAGTCAGGGGGCCCACCCACCGAAAATTGCTCTTCAGCCTGGCTGAAAGTTCTTCTATCTGGGCCCAGAATGACTGTGGTGATTCACCTTCAGGTGCAGCTCCACAGTACCATGCATAGCCAGAGCATTTTGATTCTCCATGATGAAACCAACTTCATTTTCCTGTATTTCTAGAGAAGGCCTCAGTGGCAGGATGAACTTGGGAGCTATGGATTAGTCTGACTAATCCAGTGTTACTCCTTGTGGCAGGCACCTGGTTGATGTGAAGTTGAAACAATCACTCAAGAATTTTTAGACTTTGATAGTTGAAGCCTAGAGGTACCTGTTCTGGGACTGGCTCCTGAGCTTCCCCAACCCCAGCTGGCCTTGGAACAAATGTCCTGGAAATGTCTTTGCTTTCCCCTAACACCCTAACAGAGTTTGTTCTGGACATTTGAAGAAAAGGGTGTGATCTTGAAGAAAAGGTGTGGGTTGAAGGACGCTGTTCCCAGAATCCTATGAGCAGAGAAGCAGCTTTGATAATTAGTAGAAAAGATAAGGTAAGGAAGGCCTCAGACTGATCATTTCCTGCAATTCATGTGGGGAGTGGGCCAGGCCAGCCCTTTTAGCTGGGTGCTGAGCAAAGTGATGCTTCTTTTGGCACTGGGGTTTTGTTGCCTCTTCTATTTCTGTGCTTAAAGTACCCATTTCTCCTTGCTGTAAATGAGGATTATCTTGGAATAGAGCCTTTGATGGGAGTGGAAGTGACTAGGCTGAACTTCATTCCCATTCTTGGTTCCTTATCAAAGATACTGAATTGAGGGCTCTAAGTTGGGGGCAGTTTATTTTCTGTAGGGAGTATACTCAAATTAGTGTGTACAAAAACCATGTTTTTTTTTTTTTTTGCTGAGACTCTGTGGGTTTTCCAAGTGATTGAATGACAATGAGGGTTTATGTTTAGGATTAGGCCCATAATGATGGATGGTTGAGAAGTGGATAGCAGCTAGATCTTTGGAGCATTTAGAGTTGTTAGGATCAAGCTCCACAAGCAGACTTTCCCCTCCAGACTTTTTCTTCCTGACTCTCAGTCCAGCCCCCAGCAGCTAGTTATCCAGCACTTTGTGTTCAGTTGTGAAGGTTTTGATTAATGCTGTTTGTGATCTCAACACATTCTTCTATCCTCTCTTTCTTTGGAAAATAATATTTCCTCTCTCTGAGGAATCTGTTTACCAGACCATACAGTCAAATAAAGCTTTGTACCCTTCCTGTTTCCTTCATGTGACTTCAACTAGCCATTAATAATCTTCATTTGTACAGTGATTGGTTGAGAGGTGAGCATGTGACACAGCAGGGCCAACCAAAGGCCTGCTCTGGAATTTTCTAGCATTTGGGAGGGAGAAGGTCTTTAAGCTGGTTGGTGTATTTAGGGACTGCTCTCGATTGTCAGTTGTCTCTACTAGAGAAAAGAAGCCTGATCTAGAAAGAGAAGCAAATTCAAGAGATGGAGCCTGAAAAACACCCAGGCATTTTTCTTTTATCATCCTTTCTTTTCTTTTCTTTTCTTTTCTTTTCTTTTCTTTTCTTTTCTTTTCTTTTCTTTTCTTTTCTTTTCTTTTCTTTTCTTTTCTTTTCTTTTTTTTGTTTTTGGTTTTTGGGCCACACCTGACGTTGCTCAGGGGTTACTCCTGGCTGTCTGCTCAGAAATAGCTCCTGGCAGGCAGGCACGGAGGGGGGTGGGGTACCATATGGGACACCGAGATTCGAACCAACCACCTTTGGTCCTGGATCGGCTGCTTGCAAGGCAAACGCCGCTGTGCTATCTCTCCGGGACCTTATCATCCTTTCTAATAGGACCCAGCAGAGGTTCTTTTTTTTTTTTTTTTTTTTTTTAAGTTGAGTGTAAATTCAGTTTAGATCTTATAGAAACAATAGTCCTGACTAATACAGAACAGCTTCTAGCCAATCTGTTTGCTTCCAGTTAGCTAATGCTGTGCCTCGGGAGGCTGCTTTCCTGGGGGGAGCCCTGCTCCAACACTGTGGCACACACACTGGGTGCTCACTTTATGCTGCTTATGCGGGTAACGACACCCTCACCATCTGCTGTCAATCTTTGGAAGGAGTGGAGGCCTGAGCCTGGGTTTCCCAGCCTGCTTTCTGGTGTCAGTGAAGCTTGTCATCCATGCATGCATTTTTTATCTCCTTTCTCTCTATTTCCGCAGGGATAAATACAGTCTGTCAGTCTCTCTTTGCAGGGGCCTTGCCAAACATGCCAGTACTGGAGAGTTTATTGGTCTACTTTAGAATTCTGTCTTCCAGTTTGGAGACAGGGCACCTTCCTCCCATGGTACAATGTTTGCAGCTGTGGGCATGATCATATCCCTCTGCAATCAGCCTGTCCCTTGGTGCCCAGCTTGAGCCAATGCTGTATTTATTGTGCCTGAAACATCGGGGCAGTGGAAGAGGTTCCTTGCCTGCTGCCTCTTCCCCAGGCTGCAGGCCCTTGTGAAGCTGTTAGGTGTCTCTGTGGCAGATTCATTATTCTATATTTTCATTTAATTACTTACTTTTACAGCTCTTAGAATAAATCTAATTATCCATCTGTTATGTTACATTATGCCACTGCAGTTGAAGTAATCCTTTCTCATTGTATGATATTTGTCAACTTGACCTTGCCCTCCTCTGATATTCCTGCTCCTCTCTGTGGCTCTGTGCCACCTCTGTAGTGGATCCCCTGTGCGTAGTCAATCAGGAACCACTGAAACTGACTGCAAGTGGTTCACAGACAGAAGGCTGGTGGATCTTGGCATCCCATTACAGAAGGAAGAAGAGTGGTCAAGAAGTTGTCTCTGATAAAGGCTGACTTGGCATAAGTCTGAAAGTTGGGTCTGTCCTTGGAGTGTCAGAAAACAAAGCAGGAATTCTACTTTTGGGTTTCTGGTCTTTTTGTCTAGAGCATCACTGTTTATTTAGGTGGACAGCCCAACAAGGTCAGGATGAAAGGATTTGAAGCCATCTGTCACACACAGGTGACCATCTTTATTTTTATTGAGGCGTCATTCCCGAGCATCGGTCAGAGGGCCCAGGGGCCACTGCCCACACTACATGCCAAGCAAGTTGTGGTCCATTGTGAGGGGCTGAGGCTGTAGAATTGCTCAGATTCTGCAATGCTGAGAACCACCAGGGCTATATAGGCAATGATGGATTTGAGCTTGGGTCCTAGCACGTGTATCTCTGACCACTGACATATCTGTATTCTGACCTGGGAATTGAGTTTTTGCTTTTAAAAATATAGTGATTTCGGGACCAGAGAGACAGCTTGGAGGTAAGGTGTTTGCCTTTCATGCAGAAAGACGGTGGTTCGAATCCCGGCATCCCATATGGTCCCCCGTGCCTGCCAGGGGCGATTTCTGAGCATAGAGCCAGGAGTAACCCCTGAGCGCTGCCAGGTGTGACCCCCCCCCCAAATATATATATATAGTGACTTCTTCTCTATGTTGATAAATGCATGTACTTCTAGTCAGAGAGCCCAGAGCTCTGTTGTCTATTTTCCCAAGGTCGGGGTTATGTAAGATAAGATGGGGTGTGAGGTGAGATGGTCAAAGGCTGGGAAACATGCCCTCATTCCTCAGGAAGGTCCCACTAATACAGCCTTGTGCTGTAGACTGGATTGGAGGTTGCAAACCACTGAACTGGATGTCCTGGAGTGAAGTCTCAGGAAAGGCAGCAAGACACCTTTGGGTCCATGTTTCCTGAGGTAGGTTATAGGTCAGAAAGGACTTGGAAGGATATTGTTGGGCTAACACAGGAGAAGCCTGGGAATGTGCATCAGGTTGCATTTGGGGCAGGTGACTCTGAAATAGCAATTATGACATGGAGGTGGTAAAGGTGACCCTGAGGATGACTCTGAAGTGGTGACAGATGACGGTGTGTATTGTGAGGGAGGATTAAAGGAGGTAAATGGGGACATAGTAAAGGCAGTGGAAAGTGCATCACATTCAAGTAGAAATGCATAGGGTTGAGCAGTGCTATGGGGCCTTCCTCAGATTCTGGAAGGAAACACTTCAAGGCTGCTTCCAGAACAGGTTCCCTGTTCAGAAGACTGTAAGGGCCGTACAGGCTTTCTGGAGTGGTGGCACCCTGAGCAAGGCTCCTATGGCTTCCTCCTCTAAGATGTCCATCTTGGGCCTGGGAGGAGCTTTGTAGGGTGAGGACTCCACCTCCACTTCCATCCCACCTCCCCACCCCCAACCCCCACCCCACACACAGCTCCTGGCCCAGGCTCACATGAAAGGCTTCTGACTTGGCTGTGGGCTTCGGCTGGCACTCATTATAGCCGCGTGCTAGACCCTCTGTTTCCCTTCCAGGTTAAGACTTGGCAGGCAACAAAGACTGCCAGAAACACCCCCGCAGGCCTCTCCCTTAATGATCCCGCTCAGCCCGCCCTCGGTCTGCCTGGCCTCCTCAGCCCAGCACTTCCCACCACAGCCTCTGGTGACTTTTCGCAAACGTTTCCTCATTCCAGCAAGCAGGATTCAGTGACTAATTGTGGGTATTTTTTCCCCTCCGATCTATTTATATAGGCAGTCGTGTCGGGGGTGGGGGAGAGTGGGTCTTAACATGTGCGTGGGGGGCTGTTCTCTCTCCTGCCATCATTATGCTGCGACTTTGTGTGCCATTGATGTCCACACTTTGTCTTTATTCTCTCTCTTCCTTTTTTTTTTTTTTTTTTTTGTCATTTCAACATTTGGCTCTTTGAACATCTAACGTCCCTTTCATGCTTCCCGTCTTCCACAGAAGATTGTTGTATTTTGTCCCTCACCGAAGCTGCGTTTTCCTTTTGTCAGATTTCTCACTTTCTTCTTGATTGTATTTTGATCAGTGTGGCCACGTAGGTTTGGGTTTTAATGGGAGCGTTTCATCTTTTTGACAGCAGCCCCTAGGATGTGGCTCTACTACAGACCCCTGAAACAGGCCTTTCCTGGCCAGGCCAAGAGAGAACCCAACTCTTCTCTGAGTTCTTGAGAGTTTGGGAACTCTCAAGCCTGAGCATGCCAGAGAAGCTCCAAAGTCTTACTATGATACAGGTTGCCAAATGACCCAGTGTCTGATGTGATGTGTCCAGGTGGGGCCTAAAGACTTTTCTTTCACATTCATTCCCGGTGTGTGATAGTACTGTTGGTCCAGTGCCATACCTTGACCACCAGTGTGTCTGCATAGTCCTTCCACTCTCTGGTCACAGTACTGAGCCCCAGAGGGGCCAGGGGGCCAGGTTCTGCTCCTCTATTCCCGTTCTGCGCTTTCAAAATGGAATGGTGGCAAGTGTTGACTGTGGGTGGCATCCTGAAACATAGTGCTGACAGATTTTGCCCACCCACTCACTTGAGACAGCAGACCACTTGATTAAGCCACACAGCATCTTGACAGATACTAGAAGTGAAGTGAGATCGAATAAGATTCTTCCTTCCTGTGGTAGATCCCAGAGATCCAGATCTCTGGGTTCCTATTCAAGAGCTTTCAGAACTCTGCCACTTGCTAACTAAGTGACCTTGGGGGAAAGTACGTTATTTTCTGTGATGTGGTTTACTCATTAGCAAAATGAAGTGACAATTGCCATTACCTTCTAGAATTATCCTGACTTCAGGACACTCTAGAATCCATCCTATGAGGGCCATTAAGTCCTACCCTTTGGCTTGTGTTTCTATTTCCGTTTCTTTCATCTAAAGACCCAGGAGATTGTCATGCACTGCTCACCCATAGCATTGACCCAGGCCATTATGATAGGGCTAGGCCAATGAGGAAAGGTTCTGCTTTCTCCCTGTGCTCTGCCCTGAGAGAGGCAGGAGGATGCATTCACCTCTGGGGTAGAAGTGTGAGATGTTAGACAGGAGCAGAGGCACAGAGAGAGTAAGGTAGAGGTAGTGACTTCTCAGGTGCAGCCTCTGGAACTACTGCAGGGAAGCCCAGAGGAGCTGGACCCTGGACAACCCTTACCAGAAGAGATAGGAGAAATGAACCCTGTTATATCCCTCTCCTCCCCTTTCCTTCTTTCCGTTTCTCTCCCTATTTCTCTCTTCTTTTCTCCACTCCTCCCCCTCCTGTCCTCTCCCCTTCCTCTTCCTCCTCTGATTGGGGCATTTACAGAAGTAGCTGGGGCTTTACATATTAGTAGTATTTCTAATATTGAATCTAGTGAATGTACCTTCACTGTTTGTTCAGTACCTCCTTTAATCTGCCCAGCAACCTTATGAAATCACTTTTATTTTAAAGATGTTTAAGTTTGAGCAAAGATAGGCTAATAAATGTCACAAAGAAAGGAGGGTTTTATGTGTGTATAGGGGGGAAGTTGGGATTATTTGGGCCACACTTGGTTTAATGCTCAGGTTTTCCTCCTAACAATGCTCAAGGGGACCATGAGTGGTACCAGGGACCTAACCGAGGTCAGCCACATGCAAAGCAAGGGCCTGACCCATTGTACTCTCTCTCTGGCTTCAAAAGGAGGTTTAAGGTTAAAACTTGGCTCCATCTTCTCCCCATAGAACCTGAAGTATTGGCCATCGTTCTGCTTCCTCCTGCACTGTGCCGTGACTGGCCCTCATAGGACTGAGCCGGGTCCTGTCTCTAGGATCCTTTGCCTCCCAGCTCAGTGTCTAGGGTCCAGGGTTTCAAAAAATATTTTATCCACTTTGTATTGTTGTTAAAAAGCCTGGCCCAAAGGCTCTGCAGAGGGGACTAAATGTTTTATTCACACACTTTGTTCCAGTGCAGTAATTCATAGTGCCTGCTTCCCGCCTGAAATTGTCCTAGTTCGAGACCACAAATCATGTGGTTACCCTACCTACACTTGATTGGTCTTCCCAATCAGGGGCACAATGGCAATTTAATAGAAGACTGTGAAAAAATCATCTGTAAGAATCAAATAACTAAATCCCACATGGAGAAGTCTTGAGCACTTTTATAGTCCAGCAGGCAAGAGGATTTAGACAAAGGTTTAGTTGAGTACCCCACAAACCTGCTCCAAAGCATTGTGTTTTAAGAAATGACCAAGGCCTGTGAGGATTATCAGAGCTGTCAGAGTCAGTGGAGTGGGATCCCACTGTGGCTTCATGGCTGTGCCTGACAGACAAGGCCAGTGGGAGTAAGGGTGGGGAATAGGGGGGTGAGGCAGCACAGAAGCTCTTGTTCCCCACTCCCAGGCAGAAGAGTGCCCTGAGTCCTCTGGCTGGCTGTCCAGGGTGTCTTACCCACCTGAAGGAAGGTGCTTTCCATAGTGCTGATCACAGGCCCTGTCTAGGCTTCACCCTGAAACCCTAGCATTGGCTCACTACTCCTTAGTCCTTTGTGGACAACTCTAGACTGTGTCCTTGCCCCATTTTCAGGCCACTGAAAACTGCTGTGCTCGTGTCAGTTCACACTTAACTGGCTTAATGCTTTGTCTTTTAAGTTGCAACTAAGATTTGGCCAGAGAGTTGTTTTTTTTTTTTTTTTTTTGGTTTTTGGGCCACACCCGGCGATGCTCAGGGGTTACTCCTGGCTGTCTGCTCAGAAATAGCTCCTGGCAGGCATGGACCATATGGGACACCGGGATTTGAACCAACCACCTTTGGTCCATCGGCTGCTTGCAGGCAAACACCGCTGTGCTATCTCTCCGGGCCCGGCCAGAGAGTTTTTAAATATACAATGGAATACTATGCAGCTGTCAGGAAAGATGAAGTCATGAAATTTTCCAAATACATGAATGGACATGGAGACTATTATGCTGAGTGAAATAAGCAGAGGGTGAGAGAGAGACACAGAATAGTCTCACTCATCTGTGGAATTTAAGAAAAATAAAAGACAGTATGGTAAAACCCAGAGACAATAGAGATGAGGGCTGGAAGGACTGGCTCACAATATGAAGTTTACCACAGAGTGATGAGTGCAGTTAGAGAAATAACCACACTAACAACTACCATAACAATGATAGTGAATGAGAAAAATAGAATGCTTATCTTGAAGACAGGCAGAAGGTGGGGGATGAAGAAAACGGGGACATTGGTGATGGGAAAGTTATACTGATGAAGGTATGTGTACATAGTTGAAACCCAACTACAAACATATATGATGCTTAAACAAAGATATTATTATTGGAGGGGGAAAAAGGAGCACAAAGTTGGCAAACCTTTTGTTTCCCTGGCTGTTCAAGCTGTATAGATTTTGTGTTTTCAGCAATTTTCAGCAGTTGTTGCTGAATCTTAAGTCATTTACATTAGACATTAACTACATTATGGGTGTAGCTTTTTTCTTTAGTTTTTGGGGGTGGGGGAGCACACCCTGTAATGGTCAGGACTTTCTCCTGGTTATGTGCTCAGGGATTAATTCTGAGGTGCTTGGGAGACCATATGGAGTGCCCCAAATTGACCCTGAGTTGATCATGTGCAAAGCAAGAGCCCCACACACAGTACTATCTCTTCAGCCCCTGGGATAACCTTTTAAGTGGTGTTTGATTGTTTATTTAAGTGGTAAATTATTCCAGCAGAAGGCAGTTTAATGATTTATTAGGAAAGGTATTAAACCCAAAAGGTGGGGCATTTAAAGGGTTCATGGAAAGTGATTTTTTTAAAGTTTCTGATTTCTGGTGGGTAATACAAACAGATGTTAAAATCTCTCCTCCCATCTTAATAGCTTTTGATTATGCCCATCACCTTCTCTCAGGATCCTGCCACTCAGTCCTCTCATCTTTTCAGATTCTACCTAATTTTGGAATCACCTCTGAAGACAGTGACAGCATAGAGTGCTTCTGTGCTGACTGTTAATTGTGTCTAATGGGGGCAGGAACTATTTTCATTTCTTGCACTGACCCCAAGATGTTCAACTGAGGACCCTATGCTCTTGGGGCCCAGTCAGGCTTTGTCGACCAGCTGACTGGACAGAGAGGCCCAGGCAAGTAGCAAGCTGGCAAAGGAACCCATCCATCATGCTGTCCCCAGGAACTGAGTAATTGGGCTTTCCTGAGTGTTTCAGATCACCCACAGTGGGAAGCCTTCCCTCTTCTCTCATGCCCCCATGCCTGTGGCCAGTGATGCGGGGATCTGTGTTCTCCATAACTGGGAGGCCCTGGGCTGGCTGGGAAATTCGCCCTCTTGCTCCACAGTTTGCGTCTCAGTGACAACATGAGCAGAATGACTGGGGACAGGCAGTCTGTGCACGTCTGGGGGAGCAGCCTAGCACGGGCTGGCCACGGAGCCACGTTTGTTCTGTAAGGAACCCTGCAGCCTGGGACTAATGGTTCGTAAGGAACTTTCCAAATACCAATGATGCAGAATATTTCAATGGTTCACCATATTGTTCACCATATTTAAACTGTCAGAAACCTTAAATATCTGAGCAAAACCTCAGCAAACAAAGGATATTTTGGGGACTTGTTATGTATGTTGCACAGCAGAGAGATTTGTAGTCTATACGACTTCCAAATCCTGTAAGTGGAGCATTTCAGTGTTGTCATTCTCAGCTATAGACCATCCCACGATTGTTGCCTTTGCTTTGCTATTAAGAGATGGCTCATTCATAAACACATTCACAGTTGTGTGATAAAAGCAAAATAGGCCCTTGCTTGCTTCCGTTGGCTTTGATTGATAGGAGAAGGGAGGAAAGGGAAGTTGATTAGTTTCCCCCGCACACATCTCAGAACTCTAGAGAGCCAGAGCTGGGCCGATTTCTTCTTGGGCCACGTAGGCCTGTTGAGAAAGCACAGTGCCCACAGCAGCTCAGAGCACCCGTGGAGGAGCCAGTGCCATAGCACAGCAGGTAGGGCATTTGCCTTGAACACAACTGGCCTGGGTTTGAGCCTCAGTATCCCATATGGTTCTCCCAGGATTACTGCCAGGATTACTCTTGAGTACCATCAGGTGTTGCCCCCCCAAAAATCCAAAACAACAGAATAGGTGTGAGCCAGAGCCCTTTCCCCCAACCCCCTGTCTTCCTACCCTGAGGGTCTGGCCTGCCCTGTCTCTTTAAGTCCCTCAGTACCTGGCTGGTAGGGGGAATCACAGGCTGCCTAGATGACCTCCTGGGACATGGGCTTTGTGTCTCCCACTAATCTCCATAACTGCTCTGTGAAAAACATGTCCCATCGGTTTTAGCGTTAAATTTTCTTCTGCTTAACATCATTAAGTCTGCCTTTGCCTACCCGGGGTTGCTGAGACAACTACTGTGAAGTGTTCTTCCAACAATTGTAGGCCACACATAGTTTCTCTGTAGCCCACTGCTTCTGCTTCTCTCTCCCCTTAGCCCGTGTTAATTAGCTCTTTTGATCCTTCCTCCTAGTTTCTTCCTCCATCTTATTAATTACTTTTCTCCCCTGCGAATTCTTTCCGTGCTGGCTTTGTCTGGTGCAAGGAGCTGAGAATATGAATCAAGGGCCACTCACTGGAAGTTTTTCTTTGTCCCCTCCTACCCACTGGTCCCCCTCCCTTGGAACCCACACACTCTGGCTTTGAGCAGAATGAAAGTCAAAGTGTTTTATTAAATAGAATTCTGTGCTGAGAGAATTACTATGATTTCCCCTTCTGTTAGTGGTGGTAGTTGTGATGTCGAGGTGTTAATACACTCTGGGGGTCACCTGCTTACAGTGCCATGCTTTACATTTTGATTGTGCTACTCACTTTTGGGGGGTTCCCACACTTATGCTGAAGTCACTGGTCAGTGGGGAGGTGGGACTTGAACTTGCTGCCTCAGGTGCCACTGAGCTCCACCCCTGGGTCCAATGAATCTGGTTGCTTCACGTTTCCCAGGAATTGTGCTCTCTATGTATCACACTGCATTCCCACATGACACACGTATGATTCTTTTGAATCCCTGTTTTACAGACAAAGAATCTAAGATTCAAAGAAGTGTATAGCTTAGCCTCAGCATCCAGCTATGAACCCAGATCTCTGACTCCAGAGCAGTGATGCACTTAATTGAGTTTTGTGGTGAAACCAAAGTCCAGGTCTTGACTTTTAACTCAACAAAAGAAACAAACAAATAAAATTATGGTGTAAGATGCCAGGTCTTTACCTTTGGTGCAGAGATTTTCTGAATAGAGGCACTAAAACTGGTACAAAAGTGAACAAGCAATAGCAGAGCAGTAAAGTGTTTGCCTTGCAAGCGGCTAACACAGGACGGACCCCGGTTTGAATCCTGGCATCCCATATGGTCCCCCAAGCCTGCCAGGAGCAACTTCTGAGCACAGAGCCAGGAGTAACCCCTGAGCATTGATAGGTGTGACCAGAAAAAAAAATTGAACAAGTGATGCTGGGGTCTTTACATATAGGAGCTGAGAATCTTGTTTCATACAAACATGGAACTGATAAACTATTTTTGTGTGTGATTATGGGAGGCCACAACTGACAGAGCTCTGGGGCTACTCCTGGCTCTATTCAGGGATCACTCCTGTCAGAAGTCAGGAGACCAAATGGGGACAAATGGGGATACCAGAAAAGGAACCCGAGTCAGCCACATAAAGGCAAAGTGCGGCCCAGGTGCTAAACTCTGGACTAGCTTTAAATCTTTTGGTGGGTAGCTCCTCTGCAATGTGAGGGAGCCGGAGTTCACTCCTGATCATAGTTGCTCACTAGAGTCAAACACTTCAGCACTTACTCCTGGCAATGCTAGACGTCACCTGGGCTATCCTAGAGATTCCAGGGGTCCAATTTAGGCCCTTAGTATACTCTAAGCTCTCTCTGGCTCTTGGCTTCATGTGTGTGTGTGTGTGTGTGTGTGTGTGTGTGTGTGTGTGTGTGTGTGTGTGTGTGTGTGTGTGATATGCCAAGACTTGAGCTTACTTGAGCTTAACACCTCTCACACGTGTGGCACAAAGCTTTACCGCTGAGCCACATCCCCAGCCCCTTTGCTTTCATTCTTTTTGTTTGTTTGGTGCTCAGGACTTACTCCTAGCTCTGTGCTCAGGGATCATTCCAGCTGGGGGCTTAGGGGGTCATATGAGCTGCTCAGGGATGAAAAGCCCAGGGGGCCATATGGGGTATTCTGCCCATGGAGTACTCTCTCCAGTCTCTGCTTTTTTTCTTTTCTTTCTTTCTTTTTTTTTTTGTTTTTGGGTCATACCCAGCAGCGCTCAGGGGTTATTCCTGGCTCTACACTTAGAAATCACTCTTGGCTTGGGGGACCATTGGGATGCAGGGATTCGAACCACTGTCCTGCATGCAAGGCAAATGCTCATGCTATCTCTCTGGCCCATCTGCTTTATTCTTTTTTTTTTTTTTTTTTTTGTGGTTTTTGGGTCACACCCGGCACTCAGGGGTTATTTCTGGCTCCTCGCTCAGAAATTGCTCCTGGCAGGCACAGAGGACCATATGGGATGCCAGGATTCGAACCACTGTCCTGCATGCAAGCAAATGCCCTGCCTCCATGCTATCTCTCTGGCCCATCTGCTTTATTCTTAATTCATGTTTTTGCCTGTATTCGCTCTCAGGTGAAGGGAATTATAAGAAATTGACCTTATTGTAGTATAGTCTTTCTTTTTGGGGGGTGAGTTTTGGGGTTATACCCAGCAGCACTCAGGGATTACCTCTGGCTCTGTGCTGAAAAATTGCTCCTGGCAGGGGAGGACCATGTTGGATGCTGGGAATTAAATTGGGGTCCATCCGGGGTTGGTCTCATGCAAGGCAAACACCCTACTATTACTCCAGCTCCTCTGTAGTTATATTCTGAGAGAATTGATTGGTCGACATAGCTAGTCCAAACATATTTGTAGAAAGTCTAGGGAAAGTGCAGAACTCTTGAGCTTGGGGAATGTTTTTAATAAGGAGAAAGTGGAGGGATTAGAGAGAGCAGTACAGTGGGTAGGCTGTTTGCCTTACACATAGCTAGCCCAGATTCGATCCTCAACAGCCCATGTGATTCCCCCAACCACCAACAGGAGTAATTCCAAGCATCACCACATGTGGCCCAAAAATAAACAAAAAGGAGAGATGATATAAATGCAAGAACTTGGAAAGAAAGGATAATGCCTCGTCTGGGAAATGAAATGGGTCTAAGAGTCCCTAGTGAAAGAAGAACAAGAAAAGGGGACACAATGGGGCCAGCGGGATGGCGCTAGAGGTAAGGTGCCTGCCTTGCCTGTGCTAGCTTAGTACGGACCGCGGTTCGATCCCCCGGCATCCCATATGGTCCCCCAAGCCAGGAGCGACTTCTAAGCATATAGCCAGGAGTAACCCATGAGCGTCACCAGGTGTGGCCCAAAAACCAAAAAAAAAGAAAAAAAAAAAGAAAAAGAAAAGAAAGAAAAGAAAAGGGGACACGAAAAGGAACCAATGTGCTTAGTGGAGAGCAATTAGAGCAGAGTTTGTGTCACTGAGATGAAGGGGCCGGTATCCAAGAACAAGCAGAGAAAAGGTGTGTAAAAGCTTGCTCAGGGTGAGAGCTCCGTGTCCAGAGATGACAGAGGATCTTTTACTCAATACGGGGCCGGAGAGATAGCATGGAGGTAAAGCGTTTGCCTTGCATGCAGAAGGTCAGTGGTTCGAATCCCAGCATCCCATATGGTCCCCCGAGCCTGCCAGGAGCGATTTCTGAGCGTAGAGCCAGGAGTAACCCCTGAGCACTGCCGGGTGTGACACCCCCCCCCCCCAAAAAAAAAAAACTGTGAGGAAATAAGAAAGAGATCTCTGGTTTCTCCCGATCAGTGTCAAGGCATCCAGTGAAGCTGAGGCCCTCAGCAGGAGGCCTGTGTGTAAGATACTTTGTGGGTAATAGGGGCTGAGAAGAGTAGGGTATGGACCTGCTTTGGTTTCCAGAACAGCGAGACATGTTTTTGAGATGGGATTTATTGATTAATTATAATTCTGTTTTTGTTTGGAGTTTTCCAAGCAGTGGTCAGGGAGTCCAAGGAGCTTCTCCCTTCAGTCCTCAGCCAGCTTGGCAAGAGGTTCAATGTAAGACCCTGAGGTCTTGGAGCTGTTCAGATTCTAGTGCTCAGAATTATTTGGTTTTAGGGGACCTCCAATACATGCTCAGTGGTGTTGTCCTAGGAGTTCCCAGGAACTGCGATGCTGAGAGCATTTGGTGCTGGGGACCTAACTAGGATCTGCAGTATGTACAGTGTACACCATAACTCAACCTCTACCCTCTCTCCAGCATTGAGACATTTCAAAGAGAAGTCATCTCTTGGAGCTAGTGTGAATTCTGAAAAAACAGGACTCAAGTCTCCCTCTTTTTCCTCCTCTCTTCACCCTTCTTGCTTCCCCACCTTTCTCCCTCCCTCCTTTCTGCAGAAAAAGGCATCAGTTTCACACATACCATTTGACAAGTGATTAAAAGGCAACACCCCCATGTAACCACCTCTTGGGACACGAAATAGAGCTTTATCATGCTCCCTTCCAATTCTAATTTCCTTTTTTCAGAAAGATTGCCAGCCTGGGAGATTAGAGCAGTGCTAAAGACACAGAGGGAGATTACCTTTCAGGAAAGCATCTGACAGAATCGCGTGGTCATCTAATAGGTCAGGTGAAGTCATGAGGATAAAGTCGTGGTAATCAAACAACAACCATACCTAGTAAATGTTTACTTACAAGTGATTCAAGAACAACCGAGCCTTGACCAATGTGATGTGTCCAGGGCTCCTGTCACACTCACCTGTACTCACCTGTAGAGGGATGTGAGGACATGGAGGTCAGGGAGGGAGAGCCAACATGTCAGACTGATGATAGTCTAAGGACCCAAAGGCACAGTGACAGGCTAGATGAAGGGCCCCAATAGTGAAAGTGGCATCTTAAATTTGTTAACACATTTAACATTTATAAATAACCCAAATTTATAGTTAAAAAGCAAATCTTACCATGTAGAAACAAACTGTACAGTGTGATATTTCTCAGGTTGGGTCAATAGTGATTTACTTTTTGCCAGATGACTCTCTTCTGTCCCCTCTAACAGGAATGGGCCTTGATAGCTCTACTGAGTTCAGGTCTGTGTGGTAGAACACTGGGTCATGAACAGCCTCCAGGTACTCTGACCTTGGCAGAGCCAGTGTGAGTGGGCTTTGTGATGCCAAAGTTGCTAAAGACCAAAATGCAGACTGAGGACTAGGGAGCAACATGGCCTGGGTAGAGGCAGCTGGGGCAAGAGGCTGGCTGGGCTAGGGGAAGACAGTTTCACTCTGCAGGGGGAGTGTAGTGAGAGCGCCTATCCTGCTGCTCTGGGATACAGGGACAGGCCCCCAGGTAGATGGCTGCTGGGCCCCCAGGATGATAGCTAAAGAAAAGGGCAGCAGGGCTCTTACACACACACACACACACACACACACGCACGCACGCACGCACGCACCGCACCGCACCGCACCGCACCGCACCACACCACACCACACCACACCACACCACACCACACCACACCACACCACACTACAGGCCCCCCACCCCAATCTGCTTCTTTTATCAATGCTACTACTTCCAAGAAGGATTGTGTAGACCAGCAATGAGCAGGCAGGCACTGGAACCCTGTGCTGCAAGATTGTGATTCAGTATTTATGGGGTAAAGGTTAGATCTATTTGAATTTTCAAAAAGCATCTCCAGTGCTCTATGTAGAAATGGCTGATTGTACAGCTGGCATGGGAAAAATACAAACTCTTATACAAGAACATCTTGTGCCAGAAATTAAAGATGTGCTCAGAGAATGATGGAAATGTGTCAGAGGAGACACAGAAGCAAGCGTGAGAGGCTCTGGTGATTAAATCCAAGGATAATTTGCACTTTGAGGTAAACAATCTTAGAAATGGTTTATAACCTATCGATTAACTCAGAACCTATGTATCCACCTTAATAGAAGTGAGTGAGGAAGTGAGGAAGAAAGAAAACTCAGGCAAAACCCCGACTAATGGAGACAGAAGCAATCATGGAGTGTGAATATAGTTAACAAATATTATCAAAGAAAAAATATTTTAGCAAGAATTGCTATTGGATACCAGGACTAGCAGATAAAATTTTGGTGAAGAACAGACTGTTCTCCCCAAATATGTTCTTTTCAAGTAAACACATTTACTAATTTCTAAAGGACAGATAGTATCTCGGAGGCGATGGTCACTACACGGTGCATGTCAGCATGACACATGATGGATCTGACCCGACCACAGACCTCCTACCACTGAGCGTTGAGACCTCAACTGTGTGAGCCCTATCAGCCTGTAGAACCTCCATCTTCTCTCATGAGGACTGAGGGGTGTGTCAGTGGCATGAGAGATGAAGACAAACTGAGGGTTAGGGTAGCAGGGAGGAGATAAGTACACCCTGTTCCGGATGGCACTTTGGACCAATGGTAGTTTCTAGAAGGATATTTTCAGAACCATTGACAAAAATCATCTGTTGAAATTTCCAAATTCTGATCCTTGTGCTCTGGGCATGTTCTCAAAACTTGCATACATGACTGCAACTTATTCTCAAATGTTCCCAGAAAAGATGTGAAAAAGGCCAAAATGGTCAAATTGACAGTTTCTGATCTCAATGGAAGTTCTTTTGTCATTCTGCAACTTGTTTGTAGGTTGGGTTTTTTGTTTTTATTTGTTTGTTTGGTTTTTGTACTTTTTTTTGTTTTGGGGCCACACCCAGCGGTGCTCAGGGGTTACTCCTGGCTGTCTACTCAGAAATAGCTCCTGGCAGGCACGGGGACCATATGGGACACCGGGATTCGAACCAACCACCTTAGGTCCTGGATCGGCTGCTTGCAAGGCAAACGATGCTGTGCTATCTCTCCGGCCTCTGGTTTTTGTACTTTAATGTTTTAACTGTCCCGGCTAAAGTGACTTTAGGGGGGAAAGTGCCCCAGGTGATGTTGTTGCTGAGCTATTTGAGAGCTGCCAGATGTCTGTGAGGAAGGTGCTTTGCTGTCCTCTCCAGAGCAGGGCAGCAGGTGAAGGGCAGGAGAGAGAATGAACAGGGGTCCCGGAGACTCTTCATGTGGATGGGTTTCTGGTCCCATCTGTACATGAGGGGAGGTGCTGTTTGCAGCAGCTGCTGAGCAGCCCTAGACGCTTCCCACCACGCTTGGTTGATGTGGGGCTTGTATCATGGACATTTTGTTTTTCCTGGGGTTCCGTTCTGGTGAAATTACTGTATGTGGTAGACATTTTCTTGGCGAGCCTGCTTTGTTTTTATTTGCCTTGGCAATTGTCCATCTCCCGATCAGTGGATCCAGTGAATCGATGAACCCCCTGAAGGTTAGTGTCTTATACTAGTTATCCTGTAACTAAGTGGCTAGTACCAGCCCCGGAGCTTTTTAGAATGTCATCCCTGCAAACTCTAGTGTCTCATGGATGACGTGGCACAGACTCAACTGATCCCTTTTTCCCCACAAAAGCTTTTTCTTCCCAGGAGAGGAGGGTGGGTGCCTCCACCCTCCTGAGAATGCTCACCTAAGAGCTCACCCCATTCTCAGAAGGAATGGGTAGCCATTCCACCCGGCACCCTCTCAGCAGCCTTAGCAGGTAGCAGGTAGCAGGTAGCAGTGTTGTCTTTCTCTCTTAAGAAAACAAGACAAGAAGTATTCATCCTCTTTAGCACTGTTTTGAGGACGTTTGAGACAACACATTCCTCCTCTGCCCTTTGAGGCCAGCTTTGGTCAGTTTGTTTCAGGGGTTCACAATCTTTCCTCAGCCCCCACCTGACTACTCAAACTGAATGTCCAGTCCGAGCACTTTGCCCTTTCCAGCATCCCTTCTTTTCCTGACCCTGGTGTGGACCCAACACAAGGCAGGCATTCCTGTCTGCATCTGCTCAAGCCTGCAGCCTGCTCATCTACACCCTGTCCTGCTCTAGGAGGGCCCCACCTCTCTTCAAGCTCTGCTTTCCCTGTCATTCCCTTAGTTGCATGTGGTGTGGGGTGTGGAATGTGTGTTTCCAAGCCTGAGCATGTCCCCACCCCCAACTGCCTCCCCTCAACCCCTCCGCTGGCTCTGCTTCAGTAGCTAAAATAAGACCCCTGACCCTTGGCAGGCTACCCATATGGCTGTCCCCAGACCCAACCAGTTTGGTTTCTGCAAATGCAATCACTTTCATTTCTGCTACCCCCCCCACCCCCCGCCCACCCAGGCCGCAGCTGACTCGCCTGCTGATCACGAGCATCCCGGTAATCCGAGTGCTAATGGTATTGATTCAGTCCAGCCGGCTTATCCCTGAACAAGATTTATTCTCATTTATCTCGTCTGAGAAGAGCTGCGTCCTTAATATCCTTCTGTTGACTTTGAGCACTGGTGACAGGGCTGCTATGACACCCCAGATGTCAGGACACACCTTCAGCCTGACAGAGCCCCCCAACCCCTGAGCACCCAAGGGAGACCACATGCTGGGCTGGGAGTGAGTGTGGAAGTGAGGTGAGGCCAGTGTATCGGGTAGCTTCTGCGTGCTAGACCCCTTATCGAGGGTTTTTCGTGAGAAGGAACCTGAAGGCTTTGTTGACTGTGGAACCCAGAAGTTCTGGGGGAGTTAGTCACCTCACCAGGGCTGGGCAGGAGGAAAAACCAGGAGAGGTGGCTGGTCTCCTGGTGTCTCAGGGCACTGTGGAGCAGAAGGGGGTGCCACTGCTTAGGAGGTCACTGTGCCAGTCAGCAACACTCCCCTCCTCTCTCTACCCTCCTGCCCCTTTATTGTCCCTCCAGCCCCCTGGGCCTCAGTCTTGGGTCACAGACATAGATGAGGCCACTGGGCTGTCTTGGTTGCCAGGCTGGTGCTGCCCCGCACCACTGCATCGGGCTGCAGCCCTCCTGCAGGAGGTGGCACTGGGCACCCGTGAGTCTCGCTGCGTGGCCTGATCTTTTCTTAGACCTGCCGTCTGGGGTGAGCATTCTCAGCTCAGCCGCTGCAGACAGTTCTGATTAGCTCAGCCTTGATGAAGCAGCTGCTTTTCTCAGACTGGGGGTGGGGGTGGGGGCGAGGGAGAGCCACCTTCCTGAGACCTGAGACCCAAGGGTGTCTTGGTCTCACCTCCCTTCTGGCTGAGAGGGTGGGGGCACAGAGGCTTTCATTTATAAGAGGGAAAGCAGCAGGTGCCTGCTTTGTTCTCTTTCAGCCTGGGGCTGGTGGCCTGTAGAGCAGAGGGTGTGCTGTCCACCGAGCCAGCCTTTTGGTACTTCTCCATCAGCAACCTTGTGCCCCCCCTTCATCGCCTGCCCTCCTCCCTTTTCTGATTTTCCCCAGTATCCTGCCTGCTCTGGCTTGTTCGTGCTTCTCCTCACATGGCTCACAGGGGCCTGCTGGGCTGCCATCAAGAGGCACAAGAGGGTTGGGGCCTGTGGAGCTAAAAGCCCGGAAGAGACCCAGAGCAGGTATTCCCGGGGCTAGTGGGGCTGGAGTCTGACTCAAAGCCCTGGGCACCCCAATGCTCCCCTTTCGTTGTGCTTGGTTTTGTTTTCTGTTTTTGAGATTATACCTATGAGTGCTCAGGGCTTACTTCTGGCTCTGTATTCGGGAGTCACGCATGGTGAGCTCATGGGACCAGATGGGTTGCTGGGGATCGAACCCTGGTTGACTATATGCACGGCAGTAACCCTACCCGGTACACTGTCTTTCCAGCCTCCCCTCAGAAGAAGATACTCCTCCCCGGGTATCTGATATGATATGGGAAGGCTGGACACTGCCCCCCCCCCCCAGAGGCTGGAGTTGAGTTTGCCTTATTTATTGGACTCCCCATTTCCTGCAGAATGGAGGCCTGAAGGGTCCCAGGGAAGATCTAGGTCACTGTGGCCGGTTGGCCAGCACTGGCTGGCTGTGGATGTGCATTTCTTTGGCCATGTACTTGTGCAGACCCTGACAGTGGCTCTAAGCTGAGCTGAGCACCCAGAGGAAAACTCCTTGTATACCTCCCAGGCATGGAGGGGCCGCTGGGCAACTATGGCTTGGAAAATTGTCTGGGGCCTAGATGCCTAGATCTTGTTCCTTCTCCCTGCCTTTCTCCCATAAGCTCATGCACTGCTTATGTACTGCCTGAGCCCTATGAGGAGCAGAGAGAAGCATAAGGGGTTGGGCCTGGTTACAGGGGCCCTCAGGAGGGCCTATGTGTCTGGAGTCACTGAACTGACTTGGGAGAGACCCACAGTCTCAGAAGCATGTTAAAAGGAGGTGAAGTAGTGAAGGGGGACGAAGCAGGGAGGCCCTTGCTATGCACGTGACTGACCCACATTCCATCCCCAGCATTCTATATGGTCCCCCAAGCCTGCCAGGAGTGATTCCTAAGTGCAGAGCCAGGAGTAACCTCTGAACAGCAACGGGTGTGGCTCCAAAACAAAAACAACCAGTGGAGCGAATTCCTTCCGGGTCACTGCTGATCGTGGGAGCCAGGCAACCTCTGCCCTGTTACCAGTACGACAGGCTGCAGGACTGGCAGATCCTTCCTGGCCTGTGTGCTTCACAGCCGCCTTCCAGCTTGTCCAGGGAGATGCTCCCCCTGCTTTCTGGGATGGCTGGCAGGAAGTGAGCCCCTGCTGTGGGCGCAGTGAAATGTCAGGTGCTGAGCAGGCTGAATCAAGCTCTTCTCCCCACAGCAACCCCAAAGTCCAGGTGGAGGCCATTGAGGGGGGTGCCCTGCAGAAGCTGCTGGTCATCCTGGCCACGGAGCAGCCTCTTGCCACCAAGAAGAAGGTGAGTGTCACCTGCCACCCTGTGGGGGCTCAGGCTATACGGGGACCCGGGGGGCTGGGCCAGGAGTGTGAGTCCACTGTGTGGCTGCATGCTGAGGGATGGGGTCTGGGACTTCTGGGCCCCCCACCCTGGGCCTTTGTGTACTGAGCAATGTTGCCCGACCCCCTCCCCTGGCTCTGGGGTGTTGTGTCCTGAGCAGGCGAGTTTGGCCTCTCCAGCTCCCTTTCCCCACAGGTGCTGTTCGCGCTGTGCTCACTGCTGCGGCACTTCCCCTACGCACAGCAGCAGTTCCTGAAGTTGGGGGGCCTGCAGGTGCTGCGGAGCTTGGTGCAGGGCAAGGGCTCCGAGATGCTGGCCGTACGTGTGGTCACACTGCTCTACGACCTGCTCACTGAGAAGGTCAGTGCTGGGGGACCCTCCCTGGCAGCCCTGTGAGGACCGATTGCCATTGGAAAGAAGGCACGCTTCGGCGCTCCAGTGGTGGGGCTGGCGGGTGCAGACGACCATGACAGTTAGACACAGTGAAGAGTCTTTGGTTGGAAGTTTGGGGCAGGCAGTGGAGGCTCAGGAGCTTGAGCAGGAATGATGCTGGACCCTAAGACTTGAGGAAACCAGAGGAACTTTCCGAGTGAGCTCTGACTCTGGACAGGTGCCCAGCATGGCCTCGCCCAGGTCCAGGGTCCCAGTGCTCATAGGCTGAGAGGAGGCTTGGCCTTGGCCTACTTAGTCTGGTCTCTGTGAGTCTGAGAGCCTAAATCAGGGACAGGGCCACAGCAGCCAGGCTACTGTAGATGGAGGGAGCTACCTCAACTGCTCCCTGCCAGGCTCTGTAGACGGGTGCAGGGCGGGCAGCAGGGAGCCCAGTCCTCGCCCTCTTCCCCTCTGCTTCAGGCTTGGAACCAGGTATTCTATTCCTACCTCACTGCTCTGTCTGTCCTGGACTATCTATCCATCTGTGCCCACCTACCCTCTCCTCTCCAGGCTGTTGTGGCATCCCCCTCAGTCGGGCCCATGTGGGCGACATCGAGGGAGCAGCAGCTATGCCTTGGCGGGGGTCCATCAGGGCATGTGTTGCACCCATCCGGTGCCCCACTAGCTGGCTTTGGGAGCCACTTTTGAGGCTTGAGGTGCTCAGGTCTGTTCCCTGCCTGCAGAGGGAATTGGAAGTGGGGAGTTTAGATCAGCTTGAGACCAACTTGCCCTAGATTTGGGCCATTTCTCCAGGACCTGTTGAGTGGCCTCTAGACAGGGAACAGCACACTGCCACAGACACTGGCACCTAGAGGGGTGTGAGGTGGGGAACTCTTGAACCAGAGAGAGGGAGGCTCAGACCTGAGGGGATGGCCCGTGCTGGGGGGCAGCAGAGGCAAGTCCCAAGGAAGGGACACATCTCTGCAGGCCACCAAGTCCCCTGGGAGGAGGAGCCACCAGTAACAGGGCTTGGAACAGGGCCCCTCTGGCCTCAGGAAGCCTGTTAGAAGGAGGCAGCAGGCAGAATTCGGGGGGGGGGCCCCGGGCCATGGCAGGAGGTGCCACTGGAATCTGTCTGTGCCACCCACACCCTGAGTAGGAATTGGGGTGCCATCTGGGCGCCACTGTCTCCACATGGCAGAGGGACAGGCCTGTAAAGTGGCGGGGAGGCAGAGGGTGGGCTTACCACTGACCCCTTGTTTTCTGGCCATGTGGGGAGCAGAAGTTCGCGGAGGAGGAAGCTGAGCTGACCCAGGACGCAGACCCTGAGAAGTTGCAGCAGTACCGGCAGGTGCAGCTCCTGCCCAGCCTGCAGGAGCAGGGCTGGTGCGAGATCACAGCCCGCCTGCTGGCCCTGCCTGAGCATGATGCCCGTGAGAAGGTGCTGCAGACGCTGGGCACCCTCATGACCACCTGCCGGGACCACTACAAGCAGGACCTGGAGCTTGGCAGGATGCTGGCCAGCCTGCAGGCTGAGTACCAAGCCCTGGCCGCGCTGGAACTGCAGGAGGGCGAGGACAAGGGCTACTTCCAGGAGCTGCTGGACACCATCAGGACTCTTCGTTTGGCGCTGAGCTAAGACCCACCCCAGCCACTGGCAGTGTGTGCCTGTGGGGCTGAGGGTTGCCAGCCTGGCCTGCAGGGGTGGGTGGGGCAGGCTGGAAGAAAAGATAAGGACACCAGCTGGGCATTAAATGGATGCTTCGAAGACAGTTTCTGCTCTGTGTGTGTGCCCACAGCCAGCCCTGGGAAGGAAGCCTTGCTGGGAGCTCAAGGGCAGCTGGTGGATGGCAGCCCCTGGAGGGCCAGTCCAGGCCTCCAGGAGGGTCTGGACTCGGGAGTGAAAGACCCCACTCCCCTACTGCCCAGATACCTCTCCCCACCTTCAGCTGTGGGGCACTTAAGTTGAGGAAAGTGCTTGTGCAAAGGGGCATCTCCTGCCCTGGTCTGACTTAAACCTTGGTGCTGAGGATGGGCATGTGGGGCCATGACTGCCGGTCACCCGTGGGTATGCAGGGCCATGTGAGCTGGGTCCCAGGCAGGCTGGAGCGGGTGGTGGTGTAAAGGCCATGGTGTTGACCTTGCTGCACTCTGCAGCCCCAGGCCCTGTGCCTCACTCTCCCTGGAGCTGGGGTGAAGTGAGGCTAACCCTTGACAGGTCCTGAGCTCCCCTCAGGGCTGGGCCAGACCACCTGTCTGCCACCCTGGCCCTCTGTGGCCGCTGAGATGCTGAGCCTGTGCCTGTTGCCACAGCAACCCGCCTGTTTTCCTGATTTGGATTCCGGGTGCGTTTTACCTTCCAGCCTTCCCAGTGTGCCAGGGCGCCCCCTCCTCAACCTCCCTAGACTCTCCCCACCCTCGCCTGATGTGGCAGCGGTAGCTTCCGAGTCCAGGGGAAACAGGCCCAGAGGAATGGGCTAAGTGGTGACTGCTTTCCCTGCAGTCCCTGCCCACCTGACTTCACTTGCATCCCACCTTGTTCCCAACCTACGGTCACATGTGCCGGCTGCTGGTGACATGGACCCCAGCCTGAGTATGGGGATACCTGGCATTGGAGCTTCTTGGCTTGGGGGTGGCTGCCGACTCTGCAGTGGCACAGGGCGAAGAGCTCGGATCCCAGTGCCACTGAGCAGTGCCTGGCATTTGCGGGGGAGCAGGGGGCCCAAGGCTTGTCCAGCTCAGGAATGTGAATGCCTTGGCGTTTTGTGGGCCATACTCAGTGGGGCCCATGAACCTTGAGATGCCAGGGATGAGCCCCCAGTGTTGCTGCTGTGACCCCCAGTCACTATGAGATGGTGCAGACTTTAGGGTGCATTTAGAATAAGGGGAGGGGAGGCATAGGTGTGCAGGTGGCCCTCACCCTGTGAGAGGAGGGTGTGGGTAAGAGGAGGTGCTAATGTAGTGAATTCTGGGAGTGGTGAGAAGACAGCAGGAGATGGAGGGTGAGATAGGGTCCCCATGAAGGCGCAGAATAGGGCATGCAGGGAGCAGGGAGATGACCTGGCAATGGAGCCCCGGGGTGGCCCCCTCTGTGCAGAAGGACGGAGGCTCAGAAGTTGCCTCTGTCTCCTCCCCACTTCCTGGGGTGCCCTGCGGTTCCCTCAGGAACAGCCAGCTGCAATTGTGCACCCTGGAACTGGTTTGGGAGCTGCCTATTGTTCATAGGTGCAATCCTTGGGGTCTGTCCTGGGCCCTATTGTCACGAAGTTCACCCTGCAGCCCTATAGCTTGGAGCAACGGTTATATATATTGGTTCCTTGGTCCTCAGGTGGACCAAAGCAGATTCACTATGAGGGGTAAAATGGAAGGACCTATTCGGATGGGGAGAGAATATGTGTCTCTCTCTGTGTGTGTATAGTTGTGTGTGTCTATGTGTGTCTGTGATGTATACGGGAGGCCTTGGTCCTTGAAACACAGGATTCCAGACCGGTATAAGCCAAATTGGAACCTGATGGTTAAACAAGCCAGTTGGAGCCAGATGTGGAATATTCCAGAAGACCTGATGCAATAGTGGCTCAACTCCCCAGTGAGCCCAGTGGCCCAGGCTCCCCAAAACTGGAGGAGATAAGGGAGTTGGGGGAGACCCAGCACTGTCAGCTGTCAAAGGGCCCAGCCTCACTGGTGATTTGAGCAGGGTTGGTGAGGTGAGGCATATCCTGGCTGCTGCTCACTCAATCACAGATCAGTCTGATGGTCGCACTAGGGGGCCTGCTCTGGGTCCTAACTGAAGCACCTGATGGGATGGTGGGAACAAGGTGAGAGCCAGGCCAGAAGCAGCATCAGTCAGCAAGACCTGGACTAGGCCTGGGTGTCCATGGCACTAACACATCCATCTTTCTTTCCTTTCTCCTCCCATCTCCTTTCCCTTCATTTTGGTGCCACACTTGAGGCTATTCCTGAGCTCACTGCTTGAGGTACTTGGTACCAGGGATCAAACCCAGGGCTTCCCCATGCACAGCCTGTACTTAGTCCTTAGAGCAACCTGCCTGGCCCTTGGTCGCATGTCCAGAGTGCCCCCCCCTTTTTTTTTTCTGTGGAGCAACAAATTATAACAAGTCCAGGTAAGGAGCCCAGAGTGGGATCTTGGGGTCTGTGCAGAGGCCTTTCAGCTGCTGTAGAGTCTGGGTGGCCCAGGGGCCTGGCTTGGGGGTGTGAGTGGAGCTGAAAGGAACTGCCTGTGAGAGAGTCTAGGCGGAGACCTAAGCCTTCCAGGGACTGTAGCAATGGGTGTTTGTTGGTGGGGAGAGAAGCAGGGTTAAGTCTGGGTCTGTGCAGTGAGCACTGCTTTGGGCATCTGAGTGCCAATGCCTGAGAGCTTGAGGGGAAGCCCAGTGGGCACTGCTGAGTCACAGTGAGTGACTCACCGAGACTAGTGAGGGGGCGGGAGAGTACGTGGAGAAGCATGGAAACTGCTGGGCCAGTAGAAACATCAGAGTTGGTTGTTCAATGAAGCAGTTGTTAAAAATGAAATCATGTTGTCTTAGAAGTGAATCACATTAAAAAGCAAAGGTAATTTTGACAGCAAGAGCAAATTAAACCTAAAAGCCGAAGAAAAATAACAAAGAGCAGAGACCAGTAAAATAGAAGCAGAAAAGCTCAAGTGAAAAAAAAAAAATCAATTAGATGAAAACACAGTTCTTACATGGAGCCGGGTATTGAACTTGGGGCCTCACACATTATCAGGCAAATGCATCACGACTGAGCCACGCCCCCACCTGAAAAACCTCTGGACACTGTGAGGGTCTCAGGAATGAAAGGGCTGTCACCATGGTCCAAGGATTTTGGATAGCGAGTGAAAATCATGAAGGACTCTGGGCCACAAACTTACCAACAAAGAGAAAGTAACATCTGCTCCTTGACAACCTGTTAAAAATTATTACAAAATCAAAGTCAAGTCGGACTTCTTATTCCCTCAGATGAAAGCGAGGCTGGGATGCCCACTCAGCCAGCTCACAACACTGTGCCAATACCCTGGGCAGAGCAGCATGGCAGAAAAATGGGATAAAAGGAGAAACCCTACTGAAAATGGAACAAGGCAGCATTCTTGATTACACAATTGCTCATGTTGAAAATCCCAGGGAATGTACAAGAACAGTCTCCTAGAACTGGCAATGAGTATATAAGCAAGGTTACCAGACACAAATCAAATTGTATTACTATTTACCAACAATGAACAAGGAATTAAATTGGAAGCAGCACGATTTACAATGGCTTTAAAACAAATGAAACATGGATGACATTCTAAGAGTGGACAGGATTTTTATGCTGAAAAGTACAAAACACTTGATGAAAGATATAACAATACACAGAAAGATCATTTGCATTTTATGGGTTGACAGACACAATCGCACACACTCACGCATGTGCGCGCGCATACGCGCATACACACACACACACACACACACACAGAGGAAATTGACCTAAGATTCAAATTATTCTTGAAGGATTTGTATTGATTTTAAGAGTTAAGATTTGAGAATGTACAGGGATATTTGCAAAATAACTAGAAAAACCAGAAAAGAAAACTTTTTTTTTTGAGTAATACTGAGGGCTGAACACAATAAGTTCACAAGCATACTCCACTAAGCTTCATCCCTCAGCCCTTAACTAAAAGAACCTTGAAAAGAGGAAACGAAATTGATGATTTACACTAGTGAGTCTAAGAATTTGTACAAAGTGACAGTAATCAAGACAGTATGATATTGGCCAGAGATTCTAAGAATCTAAATATAAAACATTCAGAAGGTCAGGGATATAGTGGAATGCAGGCTGCATGCAGGAGCCTGAGCCCACCCCTAGAACTGCATGGTCTCCAGCATCACTGAGTATGCCTCCCTCCACCAAACAAAACAAAGCCCTGATAATACCAGATGCTGTTGAGGGTAACTACCAGAAAGTTAATTAACCCTAGTGGAGTGCTGTGAGAGTAGGCAATTGGTTTCCTAGGTGACTTTTTAGAAAGTTCTTAGGGCAATTGGTTTCCTAGGTGGTTCTTAGAAAGTTCAACATATCTGGAGGTAGGGCATTTGCCTTTCATGCAGAAGGACGGTGGTTCGAATCCTGGCATCCCATTTGGTCCCCTCGAGCCCGCCAGGAGCGATTTCTGAGCGTGGAGCCAGGAGTAACCCCTAAGCGCTGCTGGATGTGATCCAAAAGCCAAAAAAAAAAGAAAAAGAAAAAGAAAGTTCAACATATCTGGAGCCAGAACAATAGTACAAAAGTAGGGCATTTGCCTTGCATGCAGCTGAACCAATTTGATCCCTGGCACCCTGTCCAGCACAGCCAGAAGTGATCCCTAAGTTCAGAGCCAGCAATCAATCCTGAGCAGCCCGGTTGTGGGTGCCCCATTGCCCTCCCGAAAAAAGTTTAAGTGCTCGGTGGTGTGGAGCATCTGGCCACACCCAGCACTGGTCAGGGCTTACTCCTGGCTCTGTGCTCAGAGGACCATATGCAGTGCCGGAGGTTGATGTAGTCTTGGCCACATTCTAGGCAAGTGCCTCAGCATCTCTACTATCTGCAGCCCGAGTTCAACCTACTCTATCCATAGCACACCAGTCTTAGCCCTAGGCATTCACCTATGATAAACAAGTCTGCTCACAAAAACCAGTACAGAAATGCCCAAACCAACAATTGTTTTCAGGGGTCTCAAACTCGAGGCCCGCGGGCCGTTTGCAGCCCTCCATACAACATTTTGTGGCCCTGCCCTAGAGGAATCTTTCTGTGTTTCGTTTTTAGTTGTTTGGGTCACACCCCCCAATGTTCAAGGCTTACTACTGACTTTGTACTCAAGGATCACCCCAACTTTGCCTCCTGCGACCCGCAGGTAAATTGAGTTTGAAACCCCTGGTTTAAATGAAAACAACAAACGATGATTCTCATATCCTCAAAAACGATAACTTAGAAAAGAAAGATGTTTATGAAAGCCTCATGTGGTTCTGCTCAGCCCAGAAACCAAGCATAGAGAGGAGCCACGAGGGAACAGGGACACTCGGGAACTGGGGTTTGGGTCTCTCATTTCTGACTCGGACTTGGGGAGGATGAAAACTCCCCAGTGAGTTGGAAAGCCCAGTGACAGGAGGAGATGGGGATGCCTAGAAGCAACACAGGTGGAATGAGGGGGGCCAGGAGTGGTCAAGACCCTAGGAATCACCTGCCAGGACAGCAGACTCTTTACTTAGAATCTTACCACCCTCTCCCTCTCCGTCAGAGGCTGCTCTGAGTCCTGTGTCCTGCAGCACCTTCCTTGAGCCCTACTCCCACTCCCCACCCTGTGTTCACTCAGGTCTCCAAACTTTTGTGGGGTTTCCTTGGGGCAAGGCAACCTGCGTAGGTTCAATGGCCACATGGGGAACCTGCTTACCTCCTCTATGCCAGCCAGACAAGGGGGGGGGGGGCTGGTGGCTCCCCTTCACCCTGGGCGAGAAGGTTTCTTGGGCATTCCTGTCATATTGTCCCCGGGGACAGAGAGGGGTACATACCTAAGGGGGAGGGGTATGTACCCCAGCTCAGCACCCCATCCTAATTATGCCCTGCACCACAGCACTCTGTTGTATGAGCTTTTGAAGTGATAAATTCCCCAAAGCAACAAACATTCCATTCACCCTTCCCTCATGACTTTGCATCTGACCCAGCAGTTGGCCTGTCCAGGGGCCGGGAAACACCCCCTTGTGCTCCCCAGGTTGTGGGAGCACTTGAACCGCTAGGTTGGGAGATGCTCTAAATCAAGGCTTAATGTTTTGTTGATTGTCTAGAGTCTAGACTGAAGAAAATGTTAATGCCAATTAAACTTAAAAGCGTGTCATCTTAGCACAAAAAAATTGAGGAAATTATCTTAGAGTGTTTGAACAATTATTACCCGATTCAGCAAAGAAGTCACTCACTGCCACGTGAAATCCCCAGTTTCTCCTGTTATTCTCCCTTCACTGTCATCCTCCACCCACCCCAGCCCTGCTCTGTGTGTGTGTGAGAGAGGCAGAGAGAGAGAGAAAAGAATGGAGAGAGACAGAGAGAGAGAAAAGAATGGAGAGGAGAATGGAGAGAGAAGAATGGAGAGAGAGAGAGAGGAGAGAGAGAGAGGAGAGAGAGAGGAGAGAGAGAGAGAGAGAGAGAGAGAGAGAGAGAGAGAGAGAGAGAGAGAGAGAGAGAGAGAGAGAGAGAGAGAGAGAGAGAATGGAGCTCCAGGTCTCAAAACACACAAGGCAGGGTCCTGCATCCCGACCACCACCCAATATAAGCACAAGTGACTCCATATGTAGGTCCTACAGGCTTCTGTGATTTCAGCAATGGTCCCCCATTCTCTAAGGCTCCCTTTGAGACAGTGGGCTCTGTGGAATTTCCTGTCGTGAATTGTGAGCCAGTTTCTTTGTAGGAGGGAGATGTGTTGTGAACTGATGCCATCCTCAATTTAAGATGGATTCCTTTTATTTTTGCTTTTTTTGACGAAGCCTGGCAGTGCTCAGGGCTTACTCCTGGCAGTCTTAGTGGACCATATGGGGTGTCATGGATTAAAACCGGGTTGGCTGTGTGCAAGGCTAACACCCTACCCGTTGTATTATCACTCAGGGCCCTAGAAGATTCCTCTTAAAGCTTGTTGGCTTAGCCACAGAGAAGGGAAGAGCATGAAAAAGCCGAGTTAGGAATCTAAATCTGATTCTCCCTGCATCTGTGGCTGTGTCCTGTTTGGGGGATAGGGTGCTTTATGGGACTTCAACCCCTTTGTGCCTACAAAGTCGTCAGTGAGTGCACCACATGGCATGAGGCTTCATGGGAGCCAGATTCTTGCCCCCACCCCCGCCTGATGGGACTGTTTTGAACATGTGAGGCCACTCAGCTGAGCCTGGGGCTGGAAGGTCAGTGTATTAACTGCAGTTTTTGTCTTGTGCTGTTATCAACTACAGGGTTCTTGGCATGTTGTCCCTTTATTAGTTGTAAACTTTTACCACCCCCACCCCCCCCGCCCTGTGCTTAAAGCTGTGCCTAATGTCACTAAACCTCTTATTCTTACTGCACATGACACCAGACAAGTGTGGTTCCCCTCCACCTTAGAGGAGGAAATGTGGTTAAGGAGAGGGGCAGGAGACAGTATAGTGGGCAGGTCAAGTGTCTGCCTTGCATGCAGCTGGTTCAATCCTTAGCACCCCTTCTAGTCCCCTGAGCCAAACTGGAATGATCCCTGAATTCAGAACCAGGAGTCAGAAGTGGCCCCAAAAGCAAAAAATAAAATCAGGACATGATTTGTATGAGAAAGAGTAAATTGACAGGATAGGAAAAGGGGGACACACCGTGAGGATGAAATCCTTGAGTAAGCCAGGCTCTCTTAGAGGCAAGCTGGGGTAGAGTTCCTGTACCTCAAAATGCACCGAAGCAGGCCAGTCTCCCTGGGGAGTGGGAGCCCCAGGAGCTGCTTGCAAGGAAGATATCTCATGGAACCTAGGGCTCTGGAGAAACTATATGGCTGTGGCAGTGGGAGCCATTTGTGCTGTTTCCCAGCTGTGGAATTCAGACGGCAGACAGACAAACTAGGGCTGCCAAGCAGAGGCAGTGCTACAGAGCGCATGTCCTGAGGGGGCGGTGTGAGCACTTCCCCCATCACACTCAGCGGAGGGTCGCCTGCTTTGGAGCTCAGGGCCAGGATTTCTGGGCAGGAAATCTTCTGCCCTTTCCCTTCTGTTGTGATGATTAGGGGGAGAGGTCACACACAAAGCCTGTGGATGTGAGTGTCCTCCATTGTGCTGGAAAGCACAGAGAGCAGAGTCACTGTGAGGGTCTGGTCTTTGGCCTAATGTTGTGAAGGCAGATGGCGCTTGCCATGAGCCAGCCCTTATATTTTCCAATCGGTTTAGATTAGAAGAACAACAGGTTCGGATAGTCCTGCAGCTCCTATGTTTGTCTGCAAGATCACTTAGGAGAGGTTAGACGAGGTGCTCTGGGTAGCTAACCTAGGGTCCTTGATTGCCCCCAAATTAGTCTTTTAAGTAATAGAACTAAGGTTAGGGTGATGCTTTGGTGATGATGGGTCATGGGGAACACAACACTGCAAAGATCTGCCCGATACCTGCTTAGCAGAAAGGGGCTTGATCCCCCGGATAGGCATTATAGAAGTTTCATTCTTTAGGAAGTGTTTTTTGGGAGTCCACAGTATCTTTTAGTGTTCTGGGCCTTGAACAAAACAGATTCCTGTTCATATGAGGCTGTTTTTGCTGGGCAATCAGCAGCGTAGTACTGTGGGGAAAGCCAGGGCAGAATTTAGCTGAGGTCTTTTGCTAAAGGGACCTCCAACACCTCAAGGAAATCCCAAGCAAGTGTGGAAGGAATCTCTTCAGCACGTGCACTCAGCCATGAACTGCGAGCCTTTCACTGGAGATGAACTAACTTGTCTTACAGGGATCACTTGTAATATTCATGCCTAGGAACTGTGTGAGGGGACAGGATGGTTAGGGAAGCACTACAAGGACAGCACAGACAGGCAAAACTGAAAACTTTGCTTCTATCTTGTTCTTTTGGTGCCATCACTGAGTAGTAGCTTGTTTCAAATGAACTGTGGCGCCCTCATAGACAAGTGAATGTGGGCCCTTGGGCTGAGACTGCACTCTCCTTCTTAGGTTATTCCTGGACTTATAACCGCTGGGATCTGAGCAATGAAAGTTTGTTTTAACTGCTCATCTTTGGAGCAATGGCTTAGAAACATTGAGTAGTGAACACAAGTGGTGAGAAGCAGTTGTACCATGAAAGAGTTTGGACAAGCCCAGTTTTAGAAATTTATTGACTTCAAAGCCGAGTTTGGGAGACCGTTCAAAAAGTTGAGGGTTAGGGAAGAGTGAGCAGTCTGGCTGAGGCTGGGGACCCTGAGAAAAAAGTGCCCCGGTGAAGAAGTCAATAGTGTCAGGAGTGAACATTTCTGGTCACTGGGCTAGGAGTATGCTGTTGGAAGAGTGAGCCAACTCATTACACAGCATGGATGCAGAACAGCCCTGACAGGACAAATGCAATAAAGTGGGGCCAGGAAACAGACTAGGATAGCAGAGAGGATATGAGGAAAATGTGCACACATTTTGGAAGATGAATTTAGGTGGTTACAGCACTATTGGAATTTATGGTATCTATGTAGAAATGTTCTGCACTGCATCAAGTGTCCCTCCTGTCTGGTCTTCTTTTCTCCTACCGCACAGCATAGTAATTGGGGTGGGGGCCTACACCTGGGATACTGAGAATTAAAACCAGATTGGTAGTATGCAGGGCAAACACCTTCCCCACTGTACTTGCTGCTCTTTAGCTTTGCATGGTAATTTTCTTTTTATTCCAAGGCCTTCTCATCATTCAGTGTTATCTACTCTCTTTTTTGGTCTGTTTTTAGAGAAACCTGTATTTCACAGATGAGATCCTTTCCTTGGCTTAGCAGATGCCCTCCACTTTTTTTTTTTTTTTTGGTTTTTGGGCCACACCCGGCATTGCTCAGGGGTTACTCCTGGCTGTCTGCTCAGAAATAGCTCCTGGCAGGCACGGGGGACTATATGGGACACCGGGATTCGAACCAACCACCTTAGGTCCTGGATCGACTGCTTGCAAGGCTAGCACCGCTGTGCTATCTCTCCGGGCCCGCCCTCCACTTTTCAACATGCAAGATTCAGTCTTTTCTTACAACTGCATAGTACTCCATTAGGCAGATGCCACATTTTCTTTAGCTTTTCATCTGTTGTTGGGCATCTGGGTTGTTTCTATATCCTGGTTATGGTACTAAGTGCTGCAATGAACATTAGGAACATGTATCTTTTCAAAATGGTTTTGCACTTTGGGGACAAGTGCTAGTAAGTGGAGATACTGGGTCATATGGGAACTCTTCTTTTTTTTTTTTTTTTGACAAATCTCCATACTGTTTTCCATTTCCCTGATAATAAATGACGAGCATTTTTTTTTTTTCCACACATGGAAAGCAGATGCTCTATTGCTGACCCAGGGTTAGCATTTTTAAACCTTTACCATGGATGTAATAAGCTGATAGGAAGATTTTTAAAGAGAGAGGCGATATCAAAATGCCTCCAAGAGTTTGACCTGTCCCTGGAATCATGGTGTGGGTATGGCCTTGTCCAATAAGCCATCAACAATGGACTGTAGGTAGAAATAAAAGCTACATGAGCCTATTTGATTTCATAGTGGGCTTTATTGGGAAAAGTTAGTGTAAAAAAATTTCAAATTCATAAAATTTAAATAAGACAGTAAAATTATACCTTGCAGCTATAGTAATCGCTATAGTAATCACAAATAAGGTAAAGGCTAAATTATTGCCTAAGCAAACACTATTTTGTCAGGCTTCTGTGGCAAGCCCAAGGCAGGAAACATTCCAATTATCAGAGCAAGTTCAATGATGAATTTGCATTTGAAGCAAAAGAAAGGGAAAAAGCATGTTCTGATTATGGCATCACAACATTCTAGCCCTGAAAAAGCAACTTTATTAATGTCCTGCAGCAGAGTGCATTAGTAATAATTGAAACCATACATTAAAATTCTCATTTCATGTCATAAAGGGAGCCATCAGTTTTATTTATGTGGTCTGCCTCTCTGAAGATCTTTCTGGGGACTTTCCTTCTCCAAGTAAGGCCAGAGCTTGGCTACGGCAGCTCCTGATGCTCCCACTAACAGTCAGCACAGCTTGGTCAGTGTTACAAACAGGTTATTAATTTGGGGTTTTCTTTGGTTACAGAGTGTTTTTATTTAAACATACAAAAATATAGTTAAAGGTTTCCTCCTGAATTCTAGAAGTATTTTTTGCCAAGTTGAACAAAAATATTGTCCTTCCAAAATTTACCACCTGCCCGGGTTTAAAATCTGCCTATTTCCCTGTGGGAATCTGTTTAACAAGTACATTTGAATGAAGAATAGTGAAAGATTTTTAGGAACGTCGAGGGGAGGGGCAAATGGCAGGGAGGCCTCAGATACTGTCCATTGCTTTGAACTCACTGAGCGCCTGCACGGGGTTCACATGCTTCTTCTGAGACGCTCGTTTAATCTTGGTCTGTGTCTCATCCTGCTTCTCTCTCTTTACCAAAGGCTTTTTCTCAGGTGCCTTCATCTTCCAGGACACTGCAGGGAGGTTGAGAGAAGCCATACCCTGCGACTTCTGGTACTTGGTGGAGGCCACGTAAGATGCCTTCACGGTCTGCACCACAGCATTCATCAGGTTCTTAGCAGCCTGGATCAGGGACATGGCGCTGTCCACCTAGAGACAGGCAGAGAGAATGGTGAGACACAGGACGTACTGGGGGAAGAGGTGTCATTACTGATTTTTTATCTGGTGGGCTGCTGGCCATAAACACCAGACATGGACCCCCACCCTCACCCTAATACACACACTTAAAGATAAAGGGTAACAGTTTTCGTTGTAGCAGGTTAGTAAATGCTTCTTAAAAAATAAATTTTGGGGGCCCGGAGAGATAGCACAGCTGTGTTTGCGTTGCAAACGGCCGATCCAGGACCAAAGGTGGTTGGTTCGAATCCCGGTGTCCCATATGGTCCCCCGTGCCTGCCAGGAGCTATTTCTGAGCAGACAGCCAGGAGTAACCCCTGAGCAATGCCGGGTGTGACCCAAAAACCAAAAAACCAAAAAATAAAAAAAATTAAAAAAAAAAAAATTTGGGCAGTAGTTCCAACTTCTTGCCCTTTTCGATGTGAAATGGATGCAAACCAGGATATGGGAAACATAAAATAAAACTTACCCCGGAGACAACGAGTTCCCCACCAAGGTTCTGCACCTCAGCCTTGACTTTGCTGCAGATGTTGAGCTGATGGCAGTAGAGGGCGATGCGCTGCAGGTATGCCAGCAGGTCCTGTTTGCAGGCCGAGTCTGGACACTGAAAAGAGAATAGATTTAGTGCCCGTGCTCCAATTCCAACAGCCGGTCCCCAGGTAAGAAAACCTCAGCAAGCACAAGCCTGGAGAAAAGTCAGAGTGCTTGAGCTAAGTGCTGCCCTTCTGCATGTACAAATACCAAGAGGTCTTAAGGAAAGGTGATGGTGAGATCAAAGATATTATGCTGATGCCTCCAAACTGCATTTTAAGAAGCTGTGTGCACGAGAGTAGTCCAGTCATGGGCTGGTCCAGTCTAGGACTGAGGGTAAAAACAGACCAAGAAGCCAGGTTTCTGCTAACGAGGTAGGAGAGCAGACACTCCGGAAGCAGAGCTCACAGCTTGTATAGGAGGTTCTTCTACGTCCTACTTTTAATGATGGAGAAGTAGCTCCTCCCCTAATGTGAGGTTCTGAAAGGGAGTGATTGGGACATACCTCCAGTTTCAAGATGTGTGCGAACTAGGCAAAGACTTACAAAAATTATTACACCTCAGGATGAACTTAGCAAGCGACCCACCTGGCACGTCTGTCACTTACATGATCTGCAATGGTTCGGCCAAGCTTATCCATCCGGGATCCTGCTTCAGCAATTTTTTTGGCAGCACTGATCACATCTGATGTATTTTTGAGAGGGCCTTTACCTCTGGGGGGAAAAAAAAAAACAGTGGAGCACTGTGTAAGAAGCCCTTTCTGACTGGAGGAGAATAGAGCTCTCTCAGATGCCACTTACCGGGTGAAATCTGTCATCTCCATCATGATCATGCACATCTGCTTGGCCAGCACGATGATGTCGTTACCACTGTCATCCCATTTGGACACTTCAGCGTCCAGCTTGCTCTTTTCTTCCTGGAAGCTAGCTACCTGTTCTGCAATCTTTGCTTTTTGCTCCTGGGGAAGCTGAGCCATGATCGCCTAAAATCAGAAGCAAAGAAAGCTTGTACATTAAGAGAAGATGAGTTCTCACAGTGCATTAAGCCAAGAGTAATCCACCATGCAATCTATGACATAGGTAGAATAATGATCTAATAGATTTTCTTTTGCCTAAAGGGCCATTTCTTCTCATTTTACAGAAGCTTACAGCAGCCTAAATTCCCGACCCACTTTTGAGAACAAGTTTTTACTACAGAGTAAATTTGTGAGAGGTGGAAGGTAGAGGTCACTCCTCTCCAGTCTGTGGCAGATTCTCCCAGTTCCCTGTGCTGGGGAGAGGAGATGGTAAGGGCTAGAATTTAGGGCACCTTCCTCAGGTGGTTTTAGAATGTAAATGTTTGTTTTGGCAACGTAAGATAGCATTTAAACCTTAGACAGGCAGCTTGCAGAGTCCTCATCACTCAGCTTCCCAAAGTACTTATAACCCAGTGAGGCTGAAAGGAAGGCCTTGCTGCTCAAAATTATTTCAGTGAAAAAGAGTCCTTAGAAATAGATCTTGGCATCCTCCCAAAAGCATAAATGCTATTGATTGAAGATTTAATGACTCAAATGAATGCAATGGTTCTGACGGACTTTCGTGAATATACCACTGTGATTTTTTAAAAATCCATGAATAGCTCCTACTTTGATATCACTGAGATGGGCAAAGACAACAATTTTTCAAATTTTCCAACTCTTTTAACAAACATTGCATTGACTAGCTCTTAGGGCTTCCCTATGCAAAGCTCTGCAGTCAACCATAGCCCCTGGGTACAACTGAGGAGACAATTCAGAGAAATCTACTGGACTAATAGGTGCCACAAACTAAGATTCATTTTAGTTTGATTGGCATGGATTGTTAGAAAGGGAAACGGTGGGGCCTGAGTAGTGGCACAAGCTGTAAGGCATCTGCCTTGCGCACACTAGCCTAGGAAGGACCTCAATTCGATCCCCCAGCATCCCATATGGTTCCCTAAGCCTGGATTAACCCCTGAGCGTCACTGGGTGTGGCCGAAAACCCAAAGAAAGGGAAACAGTATTCTCAATACTGAGATTTTTCCTGCAGAACTCACTTCCGATTCCTTACCCGGGCACTTTGGCCAGCTATCAGCTGGTCATCTTCTGTCTGAACGCTTGTCCTGCTTCTGACATCGAAGTCTTCTGTCTCAAAGTCAGAGTCATCCAACTCCTCAGGGGTCTGCCACCAACAGAATAATCATGAGTCACAAATACAAAACCAGAGCCAGAGTGATAGCACAGTGGGTAGGTCATTTGCCTTGTATGTGCTCAACCCGGGTTCAATAGCAGCATCCCATGTATTCTCCCCAGGTGTTGCCCCCAAACACAAAATACAGGGTGACCCATACAATAAAGAGCAGGTATTAGACCTCAATTTCTACCACTAAGCCAAGAAACTCATTGTTTGACATGAGGTTTGCAACTTCAACACCTGTATCTTGAAAGTGAGAAAAGGTTGGGTGGAAAAGGTTGAGTATTAAAAACAGGAGTTTTATGTAACATGTTTTATCTAACATTTCCCACTCCATGGCAAAAAGAAAGCTAAGTGAATTTACTAATATTGGAGCTTTCTCGGTACCAAAATCTGCTTTGAGGAATAAAACAGGCAATTTGGGACTGGGGCAATACCGTGGGTAGGATGTGTGCCTTACACTTGAGTTTGATCATCAGAATCACATATGGGCCCCGAAGCCCTTCCAGGAGGGATCCCTGAGTATTTCTGGGTATGGCCCAAAACACAAAACCAAAATAAAAAAAGAGGCACTCTATTTTAACTTTTTGCAAAACCTCGTATCAAAGGAAGAAAGATTATGGCAGGCAAGAACCCTGAATACTGGAAGGTTTGATGTTTGATTACTGGTCTGAACTCTGCTTCTATTATGAAATAAAATTTTCTTATTTTGCATACTTGCTTGTGATTAGCTGCTGACTTGAAATGTAATTCCGCCTGTAGGAAGCTGTCAGCAGCAGGCGGAACACTCAGATTAAGTCTAACAAGCTAGTCAGCCTGGGACAGGAAATCGGGCAGTTGAGGCAAATCCCTCATCTGTACTAGGACTGTATCTGCTTGCTGAGAAGCTCAGATGGGAGGGTGTGTCAGGAAGTACCTGCAGTCTCCCAGGGTATGAGGAATGGGTTTGATCCCTAGCACCATATGGATCCTCCACCAAACAGGAGAATCTGGGTTTTGTGTACATGCAAAGGTTAGTTCCTTGAGGTGAGGACTATGAATCATCAGAGAGCCAACACTAAGGCCTTAAGTCTGTTTTCAGCAAAACCTAGAGCTCCAAGGACGATTCTAATCTTGGCATCTTTAGAATTTGGTAAGTGCTGAATTTTCTAAAGAGATTTCTTAAGGACTGCTTGCTATCACAGCCTTCATTTCTATATCACCCAATAACCCAGAAATGTTGCCAAGAAAACTATATTCCTCATATTTATTCATTCACTGAGTACCTGTATCCCAAACACTATTCGAGGACTGGATAGGAAATGCTTAATAAAAAAAAAAAAATGAAGGGGTTGAAGCAATAACACAGTGGGTAGGGCATTTGCCTTGCTCATGGCCGACCTGGGTTTGATCTCCGGCATCCAATATGTCAGGAGTCTCAAACTCAATTTACCTGGGGGTCACAGGAGGCAAAGTCGAATCCTGGAACTCCATATGGTCCCCTGAGCCTGCCAGGAGTGATTTCTGAGCATAGAGCCAGGAGTAAAACCTGAGTGCGGCTGGGTATGACCCAAAAACCAAACCCCCCCCCAATTAATTAAAAATAAAAATAAAAATAATTTGACATAATAGAGATCAATTCTTTTGTTGTTTTTTTGGGTTTTTTTTTTTTTTTTTGGACGCTGGGGGATGGAACTACAGTTCATCCTAGGCTAGCGCTTGCAAGGCAGGTGCCTTACCTCTAGCGCCACTGCTCTGGCCCCCAATCAGCTCTATAAATAATGAAACAGTGAAGAGGAACTGCAATTTCATGTGGATAGACAGGGAGTCTCATTAGGTGACACCTGAACACAGACTAAAATGGGAGAGGAAGGAGCTGCTTGTAAAAAGGCCCCAAGCAGGGTGGCCAGAGAAGGAAGCAGCTCACTGGCCTCCTGGGAAGAAGAGGGTGGTGATGGAGGTGGTAGTAGAAGATGAGATCAGTAGAGACAAGTCCAAGAAAGCCTGTGGTCAGTTAAGACTGAATGATATGACAGTCACTGGAAGGCTGACAAGTAGAACTCATGAGCTCACTGTGAGGCTTAAGATGGGTCATTTGTGACTCTGTCAATCCTGAAACTAGAGGTGTGAGCCCAAGGAGATAGTGCTGTCAGTACTAAGTGTTCAGATTCCAAATTTACTGTGAAGGAAGGTCCAACAGAATCTGATAGGCCAGATGTGAGACAGGAGAATTAAGGGGTCAACCATCGTTTGTTTCTGCACAAGTAGAAGCTGAGGACAGCAGCGAGATCAAGAGCTCAAAGTAAGCCTGAGATGCTAGTGGTGATAGATCAGACAGCTCTGAAAGTTTGCATCCATAGTAGAGGCTTGAAAGACAAACAATTCCCCAAAACAGAGAAGAGGGTGCATACCAGTTTTTTTTAAAGGATGAAAGAAGCACAGCAGGCAGGGTGTTTGCCTTGCATGAGGCTGACCCAGGTTCAATCCCCAACATCTCATATGGTCCTCCCCAAGCTTGCCAGGAGTGATTCCTGAGTGCAGTCAGGAGTAATCCTTGAGTGCCATTGGGTGTGGCCCCAAACCCAACCCAAAACAAAACAAAAAAGATGAGAGAAGAGAGGAAGAAAGAAAGAGGCCCAGTGGCCATGGGGAGAAGAGAAGGCAGAAAACAGCACAGAAGAAGCAGAGGACAGAGTTTGGCTGCTTTAGTGTCATCTGTGAGTCCAGCACTGAGCCTGGAGTCAGAGGGATGAAAGCAAACTGGTGGGAACTTCTGGGCCTGTGATTACAAGCACAGTTACAAGACCTGATCATAGTGCTCACTTCGGCAGCACATATATTAAATTTGGAACAATACAGAGAAGATTAGCATGGTCCCTGCGCAAGGAATGACACGCAAATTCATGAAGCGTTCCATATTTAAAAAAAAGACCTGATCATACTCTTCTACATATGCTCAAAAGAAGATGAATGTCACTCAAAATAGTAATCAAAGTCTCATGAACAACAAAATCCAAAAATTTGGCTGTATCAGTGAATCTAGAGCTTTCAAAGAACTAATACTCATCCTGTTGAAATTCTTCCACAGAGTCAAAGGGGGCTGTTGTGAGTGGGAAGAACATTCCAGAGCACATCCTAAGAGGCAATCTCACTTCATGCAGAAAAGAGTGGCACAGAAAAACTAGAGGCAGGTTTAGCTAAATCTTAGCAAAGAGACAGTACGGTAGGGCACTGCCATACACTGGCATCACATATGGAAGGAAAATGCTGAATGATCCCCCTCATTTGTAATGCATAAAGAAAAAGACAAGAGTCAATGTCCAGTAAAAACAAGCCCTTCAACTCTGAAGTCGGGGGTAAGGTAGACTAGAAGATTTGTACACGTCATTGGTAGTGAAGTGACTTTGTTTGCCAAAAGCATGAACATTAACACTATAGTAAACCATGTTACAAACACTGGTCTACTTGTTTTTCTTCCTGGCCCAAGTTTGTACTCTAACTTGGAACTAAGTTATTTTCAGACAATATAATTAAGTCGGAACTCTGTTATTTTCAGACAACATAATTAAATATATCTCTTTCTAGCAGTTTTTAGATTTATGGTTTTAATATACTGCCACTGCATTAGCGGAGTTGCAACATGATGCATTGCTGAGGTTTAGTGAATGATAAGGAACTGTTAAAATGTCTGAAACGCAGTTACTCACCCTTATCATCAGCACAGCTTTTCTGATGTCTCGGATGCCGTCATACACCAGGCGGGAGGCATCAATAAACTCGTTCTCGTCCATGGGCTGGGCAGGATCCGAGCTGAGGGCTTCCACAGCTGCTTCTACTTGCTCAGTAAAACGTGGCATGACTGTGGAGGAAAGATGCTTCATCACTCTACCAACACCCTCAGTCCCTCAGTCAGACAGAGGAGGTAAGGGGAATGATGTTTCACTTGTATGAGGATTTATGGTTGAAGTAAGTTGAATACCATACTTTACAAAGACTCAAATCGCCAACCCGAGTTTAATCCCTGCCATCCCATGTGGTCCCCTGAGCCTGCCAGGAAAGACTTCTGAGTGCAAAGCCACCAGTAAGCCCTCAGTGCCAACAGGGATAGCCCAGAAACAAAAGGGAAAAAAAAAATCATCTTTGTCTCTGACCATTTTCTTATAGTAAGGCATCTGGATGGTTGAAGACTTATGTGACGGAAGTCTCCTTAATTTAACATTGCTTCACCAAAGGAGAACTTAACTTGCAGGTTCATCTTAAGTAAATGGCATCTTCAGAATAATTCCCATCATTAGTCATGGAATACACAAAAGGGAACTATTTATGGGACTTAATTTGACCTTCATAAGTCGGGGATATTACCCAGAATGCCTATTGTCCTGAACATCAGTGGAGTCCTGACCTGCTACTTTCTAATAAAGACTACGGACCAACAGAGCCGCTGCTCCAGTCAAGTTATGTGTACGAGAGGGGGCCCAGTCCCTTACCTGTGTTGGAGAGCAGCTTGGTAGCTTCCAGCACTTTTTCTGTGTAGACCCCTGGCTCATAGTTGTCCATCTCTGAGGTGACCACATGAATGACCCGGGCTGCCCGGCCTCGGATTGCACCAGCTGTGCGATCCAGCCCATCCACATCTTTCTCTTGGAGAGCAATGACACATTTGTTCACATCTTCTAAAATGTGATTCTCTGAAAAACAAAACGGGTGGATCAGAGAACAGCTCTTACTAGAAGGGTACCATCTTGGCCTCCATAAGTTCTTGTATTATTATTACATGTATTATTTCATTGGATTATGTACTAGATCAGTTGAACCACAGAAACCCAATTTGTAATCTCCAATAATTACCATGATTATACCAGGTTTGCAAGAGTGGGGCTATTCTGAAGCATGGTTTTTCTTGCTAGTTTTGGTAGAAAATTCAGCCCTCAAAAATCTTAGTAACTTATCTTTTCCTTAAATAATAATAGTTTCGCACCTAAAGCAAAATAACCAGAGTACACTGTAAGACTTTGTCCTCCTAGTCCTTCCCCATTCCTTCCTGCCAATGACATTTGAGCAGAAAGTTTCTTCCCAGGTTGAGGTATTTATAAAAACCAACAGGATCTTATTAAACTGACAAGTGGCTCCTACAAGTGACAGAAATGAATTTGAAGGGTCGACCAAATCTAGTTTACTCAAAGCAAGAAACCCTAAAATCAGATTTCAGGAGTCCTAGTGTAAGAGACTCGCTTCAGCTTTCTTCTGTAATAGAGTGGGTAACTATTATGGACACCACAGAACTGTTAACATGGATATGGCTGGTTTATAAGGGCAGACCTAGAATGGGAAAAGGAATGTTCTCACTCACCCAGAACTAGTAAGACTTCCCAAATGACAGGGCAGCACAAACTATATTAAGGGTAGGTGGGGTTAAGTGGCTCAAAGCAAAGCCCCCAGCTAATCATCTGATCAACCATTTCCTTCCTGCTTTAGAAGCTACCGTGTCTGTTAAAAATGCACTCAACCCCTTAAATCAAAGGAGTCACTGGCACATTGGGGGAAGAGTCAGATCTGCTCTTGCCAGTGAGGGATTTGGTGATTAAGAATTTAGGTCTTCCAAAGGCCATTACTGGGGCTGGAGCGACAACACATCGGGCAGGGTGTTTGCCTTGTATGCAGCTGACCTGGGTTTGATCCCTACGATATGATGGTACCTGAGTAGGACAAGAGTAACTTCTGAGCTCAGAGCCAGGAGTAATCTGAGTGGCTAGAATGTTAGCACAGCGGTAGGGCATTTGCTTTGCATGCAGCTGACTCAGAATGGAAGAGGGTTTGATCCCCAGTACTGCTATGGTCCGCTGAGCCAGGAGCAATTTCTGAGCGCAGAGCCAGGAGTAAACCAAGCGCCACAGGATGTGCCCCCACCCTCAAAACAAAACAAAACAAAACAAAAAAAAAAAACAAAAAACAAAGCGCACACACACACACACACACACACACACACACACACACACAACTAAAACAAAGCCTAAAGGCCCATTCCTTCACAGTTTCTATGAATATACTCTGCAAGTTTTACGAGATAACTGATTAAGTTTGACCATTTGGAAACCTAAAACAAGTTGGGCTGATGAAATAGTGCGGTAGGGAAGGTTCTTAGCTTATATGCAGATGCAACTGCTGTGACCCTGCTTCATATCCCCAGGACCACTGTCCCCTGAGCACCACTGGTGTCCAAATACACCCCCCTCCAACACTTACAGCCAGAAAATAGTGGTGATGCTATTCCTTCTCATTTCAAGGTGAGCCAGAGACAAGAAATACTAAATAAAGAACAAAGCCTCCGCAAAGCCCTGCAAAAGGTCTTCTTTTTTCAGTTCCCAAGGTTCTCTTTATTCTGAGACCACAGGTAATTTGTGGGGAAAAAATAAACCCCTGAAAACTCCTAATAAGAAAAAAAAATGTTTCTATATCTCTATGGAAATAAAATTGAGACAGACTAGTAAAAACATCTTTCACACAAAATTAGACATATATTGACCATATGATTCAACAACGGTATTCTTCAGTATTTATCCAGAGAAACCGAGAGCTTATGTCCACATACAAATGTGCATACGTTATAAATCTGTGTTTATAACGCATGCAGCTTTAGTCATAATTGCCAAAAGTTAGAAGTCACAAACATGTCCTGAGGTTGGTGATAAGATCAACTGTAGAATATTACGCACTAAAAATAACGAATTCTATTATTCCATGGAAGACGCGTAGGAACCTTAAGTACATATTATAAGTCAAAGAAGACGATCCGAAAAGTCAATATCCCATATGATTCCAACTACAATACATTTGGGAAAGGCAGAATAGTGGAAACAGTAAAATGATCAGGGTGGGATGAGAGGCTTAAAGAGGATTTTTTAAGGGCAGTGAATACTCTGTATGTGAAACTATGAAGACGAACACATTTGTCCAAACCCATAGGCTTTTATATACTACCAAGAAAACTGGGGTGATAATGGTACTTCTCTGGGGGCAGACTGAAGGGGAAAGGACAGTAAAATCACTGTATCCATCTTTTAATTTTGCTGTGACACTAAGATTGCTCTAAAATTATTTTTTTTTTTTTTTACTTCTTCCCTTTTGGGTCACACCCAGCACTGCTCAGAGATTATTCCTGATTCTGCACTGAACAGACAGATCTGAACGGACAGATCGGGGTTCGACCCCCTGGAGTCCCATATGGTCCCCCAAGCCTGGAGTGATTTCTGAGTGCTTAGCCAGGAGTAACCCGAGTGTCAAAGAAGCAGAAAAAAAAAAAAACAATTATTCCTGAATGGGGCCGGTGCAGTGACGCAGCAGTAAGGCGTTTGCGTTTGACTGAAGAATGACTGCAGTTCGGTATGGTCCCCGAGCCAGGAGCGATTTCTGAGCGCATAGCCAGGAGCAACCCCTTGAGTGTCGCTGGGTAAGGCCCAAAAAGCAAAAAATAAATAAATAAAAAAAATTCCTGGTGGACTTGGGGGACCATATGGGATGATGGAGATTGAATTCAGGTTGACTGCATACGAGGCAAGTACCCTGCCCACTATACTCTCTCTGACTCCACCAAAGTTCTTTTATTACATATAAGTAAATGTTTCCCAAGTAATGCAAGCAGATGATAAGAATGTTTTTATAACAGAAAGAAATATATTAATATAGCTAAGAAAAAATAACTCTGATTTTACTAATTAAACGTCTAAAACAAATTTTAGGGGGTATATGAACAAATTATATAAACACTGTATTTTAATTTCTATACAAAGTCTCTACATATTAACTTAAATGAATTTAAAATAGAACAGAGCCTGCCTTCCCTATTAGTCCTTTGGGTTAACAACTGCTACTTTTATTAAATTTCATTCTCCATAAAATGTTTGATGCTGATATCTTTGTATCACTAAGAAAAGAATAAAAATGCAAAATGTTACTAAATCATCACTGGTGCATCTATAGATGTCTGCATCTGTACAATGGCTCGGAGGGCTGTAGAGCATGCTTTGCATGTGAAGCCTCTGAGTTTGGTGCCTGGCATTACAGGGTCCCCCAAGAACTATGAAGTGGTCCCAAACCAAAAATAAAGATCTATACTGGTGTCTGTTTATGGGAGTCTTGTGAAGTTTATGGAGTATTGTGGGGGCAGGATTAGCGCCAGGTACCAAACGCAGGGCCTCACGCACAGAAGGCCAGGATACTGCCGAGCACACACAGGCTCAGATGCAGGGCTGTCTGCAGGAGGGCGTTTAAATGAAGCGTGATATCTATCCCTTGGCTCAAACTTCCACCAAGCATTTGTTGGCTTTTTTTTTTTTTTTTTTAAGTTTAGACTTGGGGTGGGAGAGAGTGTTTAGTGGGTAAGGCTCTGCCTTGTGGTCTACCTGGGTTCAATCCCCTGCACCCTGCAAGGAGCAGTTTCTAAGCCTGGAGTATAACACCTTGAGCATTACTGGGTGTGTCCTCCTCCTAGTAGTTTAGACTGTCTTTATTCATACTGGCTTTCTTCAGAGTGAGCCTAAATTATAAGGCATAGCTTTGTACTTGTTAGTTAAAAAGTGAAACATTTTGGTAAGCTAGGGAATCCCAGATAGCTGATGTCACCCCAACACACTCCACAGGACCAAAAACTAATCAACACTGTCACTGAAAGTACCTAATGAAGTATGTCATTAATTTCTGCCATTTATTTTCCATGTGGTAAAGAAATGTAATAAGCTTAATTAGAACCACTCCACTCATTCATTTATTTGAAAAGAAAAAAGAGAGAAGAGGAGGGATGTGTGTTTTGACAGTTGTCCATGTCTTCCATGATTTAAAAAAAAAAGGGGAGGGACCAAGACTTCCCATGTAAGCAGAGTAAAAGAAAGTAAATTACATTTCCACAGTAAACAGTTATCAAATACAATTCAAATGAAATTCAAATAATCTCATCACTTGAATAAATTTTAAACCAGTGTCCTTAAGGAATCAGCCCATATAAATAATATGCTCAATGTTTAACAGATGCACCCTAGCACCCCTGGAGCATCCCTAACATTTAAAAGGGAACGTTTCTTCTAGGAGGGCTGAAAAGCCACTCCTGCTCCCTTCTCAAGTTTCATACCTGATATACATTCATCCAGAATTATCTTCCCTTGTGGCTACAAGAAGTGGTTGTCATCACAATATTGAAGGCTTTGCCAGGTTATACAAAAAATGACCATTAATTTTTAAGTCGCAAATCAAAACGTAACTTAGAATAAAATCATAAAATTTCTGGAATCAACAGAACAAATAAATCTGGGAAGAGATGAAACAGCAGAGGGTCCCACCAAGAGGGTCTCTTCTTCTCTGCTATTATATTCCCAGTGAGAGGACAGGCTACAAGTCAATACTCAGTCTCCACAGATTCACAAGGAGAGTGGAAATAATCCACCAAACCACTCACACTCCCTATTGGTCACAAAACCCCAGAATACAGTAGGAAATAACTTCCAAGAGTGAAGCAGCACATTTCAATCTGGCAAAATTTCAGGAACACACCAAACCTAAGCTAAGACCCTATGCTGAACCCTGCTTTGCAACTCCCAATCTCTTGCTTATGTACCCACTGACTTGTGTCCCTCAGGCATAAAATTTGTCGTGCAGATTTATTTGTAAATGGCCAAGATATGGGATCTTGCCTAAAACCTGCACAGATGACACCTACAAACTGAACAAAAGTGAAGACTGGGACTAATGATGCCTGCGTGGTTATATGAGAGATGGGGGTTCCTTAATTGAGCTCCAGATACTTTGCCTCAAAGTTGCAAGTCAATGGAGGTGGAGCTATTTCCAGGCCCCGCCATCTATATCCTCTTTTTGTGGCAGAGGCCTTAGGTATAAAGAAGTCTGAATGCTAATCCAGAAAAATCTAACAAGCATCTGTTAGCCTCCTCCCATCATTACACATCCCTAGCATATACTACAAAGCCAGAGCAATTGTGAATATAGAGCCTTGGTTATACCCAAAATGTTTTGTTCTGTCCCATCTTTTTATTTACTAAATATAAACTATCTAAGCTTTCCATAAACTTTAACTTTATAGCTTTTTTAGGATTATTATTGGTGATTTTTTTCTTGGGGAGGCGGGGTTACACTCAGCAATGCTCAGAGAATCATATGAGATGCTGGGGATCAAACCCGAGTTGGGGGGCCAGAGCAATGGCGCAAGGGGTAAGGCATTTGCCTTACCCATGCTAGCCTAGGACAGACCACGGTTAGATCCCCTGGTGTCCCATATGGTCCCCCAAGCCAGGAGCGATTTCTGAGCACATAGCCAGGAGTAACCCCTGAGCGTCCCCAGATGTGGCCCCAAAACAGAAACAAAGAAACCCTGAGTTGGCCACTTGTAAAGCACTGTATTATTTTGATAGCCCCCTAGACATTATTTTAAAATATTCACATAAAATAGAAAATGCCAAATGAAAGTATATTTGTTAAATTTTTTCATTTTATTTTACCATAATTCTGTCTTATGGCACATACCCTAAAGATATTACCTGATTCCACTAACTGCTACTGCAGAATCCCCTTTGTTCTAAGATTTAATGAACATTGCATAAGGTACATTTTCTTCTACTGCATTTTATTTTTCTGTAAGAAGGACTGAAAATCCCTTGAGACCAAACCTGAGATATATTCAATATACTTAAGAAAGTATATCTTAAGATATATTTAAGAAAGTAAGTTTAAAAATGGAGCACCTATCTATCTCTGGAGGGGGCTTTCATTTTAGATTTCAGAATTTGCTGTTTGCTTAAAAGTGAGCTGTGAAGGTAGAATGTTTTTCTCTAAACCTATGAAAAAGAATAATTCAGTACTTCATTGGGAAAAACAACAGAAGACCAAGATTTCCCCAAAAAGCCATTGCTGCATTTTTGGCACCTGGAAAGATATGCTTGCAATTGGGTTTTTTGTTGTTGCTGTTGTTTCGTTTTAAAGTACCAGCACCTGGAATTTGGTGGTCCTATAGTATTGTGTTTTTGCCCCCTGTTCTTGCAGTTTCCTGCTCCCCATTTCCTCAAGAAGAGACTTAAGTTACCAATCCCAGGGAGAGTGGCAGAGAGAGAACATTGGTATGCGGAACACACTGTCATCCTATATAGGTCACTGCTGGAGGACTGTGCTGTGCATGTACTTAGGTCCTGCTTCTGTTTCAAGCCCCATTGACACGCACATCTCCCATGCTTCAGTCTGTGGTTCCATGGGGTGACGGATAGTTTTAGCCCTGCAAACCGGCTGCCCATTGTGCCCACAGCCACTGGCCTCAGGAAGCCTGGCATTTCAGAGAGTAAGCACCGCAGCCAGAGGCAGCAGAGGCCCTGTAACATAGTGATTGCATTTAGACCTTCCTAGGAGGATGGATTGAAATTTATCTCTGTGTGATAAACACTGAGCTGCAGTTGACAGATATTTTCTATATAAATGCAATTTACTATGCCATTACTAGTTTATGTTTATATAATGAAATCAGCCGTTTTTTGTGAGGTGAATAACCAGATTTATTTTTTTGCAAGTTCATAATTAAATGGCACTTAAATACTTCCTTTCTGTTTTCTATCTATGTATCAAACAAAGTCTTGTGAAAAGCCAGCAGTTAAAGAATAATCATTTCTGAGAGGGGGAGCCAGGGAGAGAAGCTTTCTGAGGAGGGGGCCAGGGGAGAGAAGCTTTCCATAATGCTGTGAATATTTTCTATGTTTTACAGGCTCGTAACAAATAGCCACGGTTTGTATCTATCAGGACACAGGTCAATGTTTTTCCTAAACATAACAGCAAGAGAAGTGGATGGTGATGAGGCAGAACAGGTAGCTGTTCCAAGACCTTATTCAATGCAAATAGGGAAAACGCTGCCAGCCAGCTTTTGAATTCATGCTTCTGTGATGCAGACATGTCCCATCTCCCACTACTAGTGGGAGTCTTTTTCCTTTTTTATTGAATTAATGAAAGCCAGCACAGTATTACTGCTAGAATAATTTACCTGTCCAGACTTGGGGGCGTTTTGATTGTCCATTATTGTAACTTAGGCAAAAGTAATTATGCACATCCTCACATGCTTCTCTGGGGAGCGAGCTCATTACCTGAGACAGCCAAGAAGTCATCGATGGAAGTAATGTCATCCACAGCATCTGTTAGAACACGAACTTGTTTTTCCCACTGTTCTTTAAAAAGATCCATGTTCTCTTGGGCCAGCTTACTTTGTGGTTTTGCTGCTAAAGCCAACGCAGCATTGATCACCTGCAAGAAAGATTAAATTTCACTGTTTATTCTTTCCAAGTCATGCAAATAAAATAGGTGGGACAATTTGGTCAGTCGTAGTAGCTATGGTTTTTATCTCCTCCACATTTCACTAAGACACATGAATCCACATGGTGTACTATGGTATTGACAAGATAAAATAAACAAGAGTAAATAGGTATATACATATACACACATATACATGTTTATATACATGGAAAACAATGAAAAAATATAAATGTAAAGAAACTATGGACAATAAAAATTAAAATATTTAAAAGCACCTTTTAATTAATACATTTATCAAATCATTACCAATATGATTTATTATTAATAATTTAGTTAATTTGATTATTTTTATTTTAATAGCAACTCTACAACTTTATAGAGTGAGGAAGCCACACCCATGAGGACTTACTCCTAGCAGTGTGAAGGGTAACATATGAGATACAGGGCAGGGCAGCTTTCCTGTATCTCCAGGCCTCAATTCTACAATTTTTAACATTATATACATATATGCACAATTAGAATTATATACTACGTAACTGCCTATTTCCTTTCTCCTTTTAAATACTTCTCCATATCATTTAATGTGCTAATAACATGATACTATTTCATCATATAGATGTATATCACTCCTATACTGCATGTCTAAATGGAACAAGCATTTGGCACTTTCAGTTCTTGATAGATTATATCTGTGAAAATCTATTTGTAACCCAATTCCAAGATCTCGTTGAGACATATTTTACTTAACAGCACAGAAAGGATAAAACAATAATTTCCCATAAAACATGCCAAATAATTCACAAAGTTACCATTTAATGACCTTCCCCCAGTATAACCACCAGCACAGTCAATTTTAGAACATTCCATTCTCCAAAACAAAAGCCCATATCCATCAGTGGTCATTCCCTATTTTTCCTGGGGGGTGGCAGTTAGAGGATGAGGAGAAAACCACCCCCTGCTGTGCTCAGGGGCTACATACAGCTCAATGTTTGCAGGATCATGTGGTGCCAGGGACTGAAAGGGCCTGCCATCTTTTGAACTGTTTTCCTGCCCCTCTTAACATTTCATAACATGATCCCCTGGCAACCACTAATTTAACTGTCTCCACAGATTTGCCTATTAATCATTTTATATAAAAGGGATTCTATTAGTTGTAGATTTTTCTAACTTCTTACACAAAATGTTTCTATGCTATAGTATATATACTGAATTTCATTTTCTTTTTATTGACATGTGCCATCATAGGGATATATCACATTTATCAATGTCAATGCATATGTTAATTAATTCCACTTTTGAGGTATTAAGAGCAATGCTGCTATGGACATTCATGTTTTGTGTCTATTACTCTCAGGTATATAATTATAAGTGTAACAGCTGTATTATATTCATTAAACAACTTTTATGCTTTATTTTCTTTCTTTTGAGGGGGACGAGGGAGAGAAATGCCTTGCTATTAGCTCAGAGGCCTATTTGCAGTGCAAAACAAGCACCTTAATCCCTGTACTATCTTATCTCCAGGTCCTGTTTAAGTTTCTGGGTCAGTGCCGTACACTTTTCCAAAGCAATCACACCACTTCACATCCCAACCAGTACAAAGTTTCCAATGTCAGTGATTTTTACCAACACTTAATTATCTTTTGTTTAAAAAAATTATGCCCTGCTAATTGATATGATAGAATCACTCATAGCTTCAACTTGCATTTTCTTGTGGCTCATGGCCTAAGATAGAAACAAGATATAAGGAAGGTACAAGATGCTTATGAATTATTAGAAATAAATGTCTTTATTTAAAGAAAAGTGACCTAGAAAAAAAAAAAAAAGACCAGGAATAAATGATTTGGATTGAAAATCTGGATAAGGCAGAGAAACAGGACATAGAAGTACTTGAATACACAACCTGGAGGTCTGGAACAATTTTTCATAAAGGTCTTAGGTCCAGTTCACCATCCACTAGCAGGGTTTGAGAAGGATACTCAAACTAAAGATACTCAACTAAGCCCCCAAAGACTACTATAGCAGAGAGTCATACTCCCTAGACTGGTGCAATTATCCTTCTTCCATTTTAATCAATCATAAAACTTGAAGTATAGGGGACTATACTAGTCCAGGTATCAGTTGCTCACAGTGCACATTTTCAAAAGAACATGAGTTTTGGCAGCTGAAGAGTACTATAGGGCTTAAAGGGTTTGCTTACAACTTGAGTTAAAGTGACTCCCCAGAGCAACCTGGGGTCTTCCCAATATTTTTTTCACATTTGAATTATAATTTATATGTGTCCTCCCATATTTTCATCATCTCAAAGCTTGTTCTTTGCCTCTTCTTTCTTGATACTCATTTTCTACCATATGCTCCACCACTGTGAACTAGGCTCTTCATTAACTCATTTGTTCACTGATGCACCAATGAGTCACAGCTGAGTTAGACCCTTTAGGAATTTTTGGCTTAAAAAAATGTTCTGAAGACCCAACTAAACATAGGCAGGGAAGTAAGTATATGTTTTAAATATCGGTATAATTTCCAATTACAAAGAAAAAATAGATCTCTTTGTTTTATAATATATTTTATCTTGTTAAGTATAATGAAAGAAAAGCATCCTGTCTACAGTTAACTTTTCCATTTTTGACTACAAAATTGGTTACAAAAGATAGTTGGTAATACTCATTTCTGATGTTTCATAGTAAACTTAGAATAAAAGATACTTAATATACTTAAATAATCATCAGTGATAACTACCTAGTGGTGAAACTCTAGAATCATCTATTTTAAAAACCAGGGGAGGGGGGCTGGAGAGATAGCACAGTGGTAAAGTGTTTGCCTTGCACGGTGCCAACACAGGATGGGCCCTGGTTTGAATTCCGGCATCCCATGTGGTCCCGAGTCTGCCAGGAGTGACTTCTGAGCACAGAGCCAGGAGTAAACCCTGAGCGCCACCAGTGTAAAACCCCCCCCAAATGAAAATATATATAAAAACCAGGGGATAGAGGATAGGCTCTGACCGGGGCGGTCGCCACCATTAACCACGCATAAGGGCTGAGGCACAGAGAGGACCCGCACCTTTGTGCAGGTGACGGGAGGGAGGACAGGCTTTGACCTGGCACAGGTGTGAGGGCTGAGGCTCAGTGAGAGGACTGCACCTTGGCACAGGTAATGGAGGGATGAGACCTGCAGACAGGCTTTGAGTGGTGGGTTGCCACTATTACGGGAGGGAAGAGACCTGAGGGCGTGGCCAAACCTCAGCGACCACCGCCATCATAGCTGCTTAGGGCCGCACTCCAGAGAAGGAACCCAGACCCTTGCACAGGTGACAAAGGAGGGCTGAGACCCAAAGCAGAACACTCTAAAAGCCAAGTCACCAAATGCAAAGAAATGTGGGTAAAAACTAAGGAAGACATTAGCAGCTGAGGATATAGAGAGAAATCCTAGCAAGTTTCCAAGTCCACCAAAACACACAGGCCCAATAAATGAAAGCCATGGCAATATAAATCAAGGAATCTCTAGCCAGGGAGTTCAAGAAATCCATAGGTGAACAAATCAACCAAGTCAAAGAAGAACTTTTACAGAAGATGAGAGAATCCATACAAACAAAATTAGAGAAAATAAAAAATCGTCTTAGCAAGCCATAATAGCAGAATTACAGTTGGAGAATCACATAGAAGAATTTGAAGAAAAACTGCAAACAAAATATGACAAAGAAGCCAATATGGAAATAAGAGGTAAAGCATTGGAAGAAAAGGTTAGGTATTAAATGAAAAAAGACAAAAGAAATAATCTACAGATTGTAGGAATATACCAGAAAGGGGAGGAAATAGGGAAAGGGGAAGAACAAGTGGTGAGGGAAATAATAGCAGAAAACTTTCCCACCCTCTGGAAAGAGGCTCTGGTATAAGAGGCAAAAAGAGTCCCTAATAAAATAAACCCTAATAAACCAACACCAACATATACAGTAATCCAAATGGCAAACAAATAAACAAACAAAAAACAAAAAGAAAGATGAATTCTTTAAAGCAGGAGGAAAAAAACCTCAAGTACAAAGGAAGGAACATTTGAAACAATTCAAGCAAGAAGACAGTGGAATGGCATATTTAAACTACTGAATGAAAGAAACTTTCAACCTAGAGTCCACTACCTGGCAAAATTCTCATTCATATGAGAGGGAGGAATAAAAAAATTCTCAAACATAAAAGAACTTGCACTATTCACACTAAACAAACTGCATCTAAATGAACTACTCAGAGATGAATTACACAACCCAAACACCCAATTGTAACAACAACCAACCCACACAATACAATTGCACAACAGCCCTCTCTGTCAATAATCTCCTTAAATGTCAATGGACTAAACTTCCCCATTAAAAGACACATGGTAGAGGGTTGGATTAGAAAACAAAAACTGGGGGCCGGAGCAGTGGTGCTAGAGATAAGGTGTCTGCCTAGCAAGCACTAGCCTAGGACGAACTGTGTTTTGATCCCCCAGTGTCCCATATGGTCCTCCCTCCAAGCCAGGAGCAATTTCTGAGCACATAGCCAGGAGTAACTCCTGAGCATCAATGGGTGTGGCCCAAAAACAAAAACAAAACAAAACAAAAACTGGAGTTCTGCTGTCTGCGAGACACACCTAAAAGTACAGGATAGACATAGATTTAGAATAAAAGAATGGAAATCAATTGTTCAAGCCAATAGGAAGCAAAAGAAAGCAGGGATAGCCATTTTTATATCAACCTCAAGAAAGTGATCAGAAAAAAAAAAGTGATCAGAGATAAAGAGGGTCACTACTTACTGATCAGGAGAACAACAGATCAAGAAGTACTATTTTAAAAACCAATATATTATATTTAAAATACTCAGTGTTGGGGATGAAAAAATACTGTTAAAATCATCCTTTATTTAAAAAAATCAGTGTGTCAGTATGTCATATTTAGAATACTTGTTATTAAAATAATAATGCAAAGACCTTGCTTAGTCAATGAAATGAGAAATGGAAATAATAATTTAGAAAGGTAACAGAATTATTTTTCAAGCCATACTCTCTGTGGAAGAGGACTTGTCTTCTATGTGTGAAGACCTATGCCAGATTACCATGAAAGCAATTCATAGAATATATGTGGAACCAAATCTATAAAAACAAATAAAAACCTCTCAGAACTCAAGCAACAAAATTTGACTAATTTTTTTCCTGAGAAACAACTATGAATGTGTGTGGGGATGTCTTGGGCACTGTACTGCCAGTGATGTAACTATAAACACCAAGATCTTAAATGCCAACATCATTATAAACACACTACAATCACTATAATTTTAAAATGTGAATAATTCATGTTTAAACGTAGGAGGGCTAATGTATTTACTTGAATGCAGGAGTTAAAGCACTTGCCTTTTATTTGGCTGATCCTTAACCCTGCCTTTCTTTCCTTTTCTTTTCTTCCCCCCCCCACCACACTGTGCATTACTGTTACATCTTTATCCATTCATCCACTGATGACAGTATGGGAGTCTTACTGTTCTTGGCTATTGTGAATGGAGCTACAATAAAAATGCAGTGCACTTATCTTTCATCCAGAAGTAGAGTATTTTACTATAGAGTCCTAAATGTACTTCTTCCTTTTTTTCCCTCTTTTTCGATTTTGGGTCACACCCAGGGGTGTTCAGTTCAGGGGTTACTCATGGGTCTTGTGCACAGAAATCACCCCTGGCATGCTCAGGGGACCATACGGGATGCATGAATCAAACCACAGTCTCCTGAGTTGGCCGCATGCAAGGCAAACACCCTACCGCTCTACTCTCTCTGCCCCCCCTTTTCATCTTCGAGGAATCCCTGTACTATTGGCAGTACCAATTTACATTCCCACCAATAGTACATCAGAGTTCCTTTATCTCTACAACTTCACCAATAATTATTTTATCTTTTAAAAAACAGTTCATTCTTCTTCTTTTTTTTTTGGGGGGGGGGCACACCTGATGATGCTCATGGGTTACCGCTGGCTCTGCACTCAGAAATTGCTCCTGGCTTGGGGAACCATATGGGATGCTGGGGATTGAATCCAGGTCTGTCCTGGGTCAGCTGCGTGCAAGGCAAATGCCCTACTGCTGCGTTATCACTCGGACCCTAAAAAATAGTTCATTCTTATAAAAATGAGATGTTGCCTCATTGTGGCTTTAATCTGTATTTCCTTGATTACAAATGATAAAAGGTTTTTTGGCCATCTCTAACTCTTCTTTAAACAAGTATCTAATCAGGGGCCAGAGAAATAGCATGGAGGTAGGGCATTTGCCTTGCATGCAGGAGGGTGGTTTGAATTCCGGCATCCCATATGGTCCCCTGAGCCTGCCAGGAGCGATTTCTGAGCATAGAGGCAAGAGTAACCCCTGAGCACTGCTGGGTATGACCCCAAAACCAAAAAAACAAAAACAAGCAAAACAAACAAAAAACAAAAGTATCTATTCAGACCATTTTCTTTTTGTTTCTTGAGCTATACCCAGCAGTGTTCAGGGTTTATTCCTGACCCAAGGATCACTCCTGGCAGGGCTCAGGGTACCATCTGGGGAGCTAGGGATTGGACCTAGGTCAGCTGCATACAAGGCAAATACCCTATTTGCTGCAAGATTGCTCTGGACCCTCCATTCTGATCTTCTCTTTTTCAATCAGGTTGCCTTCCTTGTTTGGTTTCTGAATTACATGAGTTCTTGCTTTTTTTCTCTTTTGCTGAATCTCCAAATACAGTTCTAAAGTCAATGATGTTCATCTCATCACTTATGTCTATGGTTTCAGGTCATACATTCAAGTCTCTAATTTTCCTCCCTTTTATTTATTTCTGTCAAGGAACAAACAGTGGGGTACACACCTGGCAGTGCTCAGGGCTTACTCCTAACTCTATTCAGAAATCGCTCTTGGTGCTGCTCAGGTGCTGGGGATCGTGCTAGTGTTGGATGCACTTAACCACTGTTCTTTCTGGCCCAAGTCATCAAATTAATTTTGGTTTGGGGGTACAGCTCAGGATTTTCTCACAAGTCTGGGCTCAGGGTCTGTAAACAGTGCCAAGGATGAGCTAGGGTCAACTGCATGTAAGGTAAATACTTTAACCCTTGGATTTTATCTTCAGCCCTAATTCACTTTTTGTTTTGTTTTTAGGCCTCACCTGGCAGTGCAGATCTTACTCTTGGCATATGGAATGCAGGGGATGGAAACTAGGTTGGCTTGTTTTTAAAATATATTTTCCTGTTTGTTCAAACTATCCTACTGGTATACATCCTTTATATTAATGCTTCAAGATTGAATTTTTCCTCCTTTTGTTCCCTCTCACTTAAAGAAAGCTAGGGCTAGGGAGAAAGCAACCGGCTAGAGGCTGATGGCTCACATGTGATGCTCAGGTTTGACTCTTGGCACCACAAGGTCCCCTGAGCACTGCCTAGAGCAACAGACAATCCAGAACAGAACTGGAAGTACCCAAACAAAAACACCTCCCCTCCCCCATCCTTATTTCGTTCCCAAGCTATTCTGAGTATAAAAATCTGTGACAGGGCCAGAGAGATAGCACAGTGGTAGGGCATTTGCCTTGCAAGTGGCTGACCCAGGATGAACCTGGGTTCGATTTCCGGCATCCCCTTAGCCTTCCAAGGGTGATTTCTGAGCACAGAGCCAGGGGTAACCCCGTATAAAATTTAAGGATAAATAAAAATCTGTGACATCTTATTCTTCAAGACTCTTGAGCTCAAATTATATCCAGAAGTTGGGAGAGAAGTGGAATGGAGAGGAAGGAGGGTCAACTCTTGCTTGGATGGTAATATCAATCCTTTTTAGTTTCCTATTGCTGTTGTCATAGATTATCAAACTGAGCTGTGCCTAAAACAAGTGTGGAAGATAGTTCAACATGTAAGAAGACATGGATTAAATCCCTGGCACAGCAGGGCACATATTATCTAACAGTGCTAAAGATCAGAAGTCTTAAATGGATCTACAGGGCTAAAATCTAGTGTCAGCAGAACTGTGCTCTGGAGGATATAGAAAAGAAATTCAATTCTCTTATTTTACAACGTCCTGATTTAGAGGCTGCCCAGAGTTTTTGATTATGGCACATCATTCCAACCTGTTTTCATAATCATCTAACTGACCCTCTTGCTTCCTTAGATCCTTGTAACAATAACGGAAACCAACTTATATAATCTGGCAAAGTCTAGCCAACAATAGTTGCTTAGTTTATATCTTCAAAGTCCTTTTTGCCACAACAGGTAAAATATTCCTAGGTTTCAGGAGTGAAGAAATGGGATTTCTTGAGAAGACTGTTACCCTTCTTGGCACAAATTATTAGGAGGGTCTTTCTCCTTCTATCATCAAGAAAGCAAATTGAAATCTAAATTAGATCATGCCAATCCTCTACTTTAAAATCTTTAAACAGCTTCCCATCTCACTGAGTCACACACAAAACCTCACTACCCAAGATATTGATTAGATAGTTGATCCCTTTCCTTAAAACCAACACACTTAAGGTTCCTTTCACATAAAATACTCCCTACAGACACAGTCTATGATCTGCTGGGGCATCTTCAGGCCTTTGCCTTTACATCACTTTCTCAATGAAGCTTTGGTTCAACCACCCAATCATACAATGTAACAATTTGTTACAGCATTTGTAGGATGCTGTTAAAGCAGTGTTTTGAGAGAAATTTATAGTCCCAAATGTTTATGTGTTAGCTTAGAAAAGCTCTCTAATCAATTATCTAAAAGCTTCTAACCTTAGAAACTGATTAAAAATACAATAAAACCTAGCACAAGGGGCCGGAGCAGTGGTGCAAGTGGTAATTGATAAGCTGGCCTAGGATAGACCGCAGTTCGACCCCCGGCATCCCATATGGTCCCCCAAGCCAGGAGTGATTTCTGAGCGCATAGCCAGAAGTAACCCCTGAGCATCATCGTGTGTGGCCCAAAAATAATTAAAAAAAAAAGCCTAAAGCAAGCATAAAGAGAAAAATAATGAAGTAATAATTAAAGAAATGCAAGTTCCAAAGTTCACCAAAAATGAACAACTGGTCTAAGTATCTTTTATCTATAAATGAAGTCAAATTCTGCATGCTAAACCTTCTCATGAAGAAAATGTCAGTCCAGATGGTTTCGTTGGTAATTTTCCCCCAAACATTTAAAGATGGACTAATACTAATTGCATAAAATTAAAAAAAATAAACAGAAGAAAGTATTTAGTTTTTATGATATGGAAAGCAAACTCAACCAGGAAACAAGCTAAAATAAATACAGAAGCCAATATTTCTAAAGTCTGGTCCTACAGACCTTGATAGGAGAGGTGTGGGTGGAGGGAGGTATGTGCAGAAGGAAGAAATACAGAAAATGCTGAGAGAAACTTTTAGTGAGAAGCATCTCCTTTGAGCTCTCCTGTGAAATTGCTTTGTAAGGAAAGATTAGAGAATATCAAAGATGGCAAAGAGAGGTGATTCAAAGATAGATGGTTCTATGATTATGAAATAACAGATGAGTAAGAGCTGAGGCTTCGGGCTACACTGATCTGTGTGACTTGAATGCTAGAAGATCTCTTAAGAGTCATATATTTTCTAATCACTGGTGGACCAGCCCTGGCTGGACTTGTGGTAATATGATGCTTGTCAAGTCTGTCAGCAAGAAAATGATCAGCATTCCCATGGTATAAGTGACTAAGAAGCAAAATGGAAGATAAATTTAAGAAGACAGAAGAACAATTTCCCAAGTTACTTCTTAATTTAGTGAGTAGTACAACAAAGGAGAGAATAAAGAAAATGTAAATGAAGTGTGGTTTTTAAATACTTTAATTCACCTTCATGTGGATTTCCAATAAAGGTCATGCATTAAATGAGACTACATGAATTATTAAAGTGCCTAGCTGTATTACCTTAAATGTACAGTGCTCATACTTAAATAATGAACTAAGACAAATAAAATATTAAGAGAGAGAATCTCTGAAATGCCCTCCTCCAGGGAGGGGGAGGGGACCATACATAATGGTGGAGGGATTGTGTTGAGGAACAGGTTTACTAGCTCAGAATCCATAAAGAATGACTTTGATGGTATTAAGAACTATTGATATCTCAATTTAAAAATTAATTTTAAAAGAACCGCCTCCAAACCTAATAACTCAAAATGTCAGGAATCTGTTGGCAGACTTTTGTTTTTGTTTTTTTGGCTATAGCCTGCAGCACTCAGGGGTATTCCAGGCTCTCTCCTAGGAGGACCATGCAGTGCCAAAGACATAACCTGGACTTCCTCCATACAAAGCAAGAGCTCAGCCTGTTGAGCTTCCCTACTGGCCTCCCCCTGCCCCCACCTTCCCAGCCTGCACAAAGTAAATTGAAAAGCAAAAATTTTAACTCCATGAATGACTCAAGCATTTCTACAAGAAAAACAATGACAGAAATATATGGGATACAGATTAGGACACTATCCCAGAAAAAATTTCCCCCCTTTTGAAAACATGGGATTGAAGCTGGCTGGTTCTTTACGCAGATGGAGGTTGGTCTGCTTTTTGAACATCTGTGACTAGTGTGGTCATAAGAGAAACAATGATGGGAAAGAACAGGTCTACTTTCTGATCCATACTAATAGACATTGCTTGTTTTCTCTCTTCTCTCTCTCTTCTCTCTCTCTCTGTCTGTCTGTCTCTCTCTCTCTCATACACACACACACATTTCTTCCAAGAAACAAAATACACATTCAAGTTAATTCCTTCTCAGCTCAATTATAATTACTCAAATATTTCTAGGTTAAATTCTAAATGCTTAGGTACTAAAAAGTTAATGCTCTATACCAGAATTTCCTGTTTCTAAAAGTTGATTAACTTATTAGGAAAATGAAAAGATTGGTTAAGAAATTTCCTCCAATGTTCCGCCTGCCATTTCCCCCCTCCAAAGTGGAGCAATGAAGACACAGGGGCTGGAGAGATAGCACAGTGGTTTTGCCTTGCAAGCAGCCGATCCAGGACCTAAGGTGGTTGGTTCGAATCCCAGTGTCCCATATGGTCCCCCGTGTCTGCCAGGAGCTATTTCTGAGCAGACAGTCAGGAGTAACCCCTGAGCTCCGCTGGGTGTGGCCCAAAACCAAAAACCAAAAACCAAAAAAAAAAAAAAAAAAAAAAAAAAAAAAAAGACAGGACCAAAAAAGGGGGGAGCAGCAAAGCATAGGAGGGACCCTGAGCAGAGAGCTAGTACTGCCTGAACTCAGTAGCCTAAGTGCAAAGAAGATACGGGAAATAATAAACTTCACTCCATCATTTAGACAGACTACTAGCAGAGACTCATAATAGAGACACATATACTTATGGCTAGAGTTAGTCTTAAAACCTAGTCCCTTTTAGGCCAAAGGGACAAGGGGGCAGGCAAAGGAGGAGCCCAACCACAGCTCAATCCCTACCAGCACTCACAGTTGTAACCCTGGAAGCCTTAGAACCTTTGCAGTGACCCTGACTGTCCCCAGTAGCACTGAATCCCAAGGTTCTAGTCCTGACCTGCCAGGCTTCATGCTATTAAGAGTGGCTCCTCGCTCTCTGAGCACTATTTGGAAGGTCCCAAAATAAATAAGTTAAAGGTAACATTAATAAAGGAAGCATACATTTTAATGTAGTCATTGTTTATCTACATGCTACAACACATTAAACATCAACTTAAATGCCTTTGCAAATGACTTAACTAGTCTAGTTAATAAGTTTGTTAGCTTCCTAATTGACCTGTGTAGCATTTGTTTATTGAAAAGAAAATACCTAAGGTTGGAAGCCCAGAGCCTAAAACCACTGCCCAGGCTAAATTTAGTGGACTCCATTCAAATCCCTCTGCTGCAGAAAAAAATCAAGAAAAGGATCACTGAGGGGCTACAGCAATCCTATAGCAGATGGATAGTGTGCTTGCCTGCATGTACCCAATCTGGTTCAATCTCTGGCACCCCTAATTGACCCACTGCTTGAAATAATCCCTGAATACAGATCCAGGAGTAAGTTCTGAGCACCTGTGAATATGGCCCAAAAATAAAACCCAAAATAAAACAAAACAAAACAAAAAAGGCCACTGAATATGAAAGCTAGGGTAAGTTGGATTCAGTTCCCAGCGACTGACTCACCTAACCTTACAGATAAAACTTTTAACTAGTTAGTGACTGTTTAAAATTGAAATGTAACAAAAATCTGAAGAGGTGATTTTTCTTTAAAAATAATAAAGAAGGGGCTGGAGAGATAGCACAGCAATACAATAGGGCATTTGCCTTGCACACTACCAACCCGGGAGAGAACCGGGTTCAAATCCTGGCATCCCATATGATCCCCTGAGCTTGCCAGGAGTGATTTCTGAGCACAGAGCCAGGAGTAACCCCTGAGCACCGCAGGGTGTGGCCCAAAAAGCCACCCCCCAAAAAAAGAAGAGGTCAAATAAGACAGTATAAGGGTAACACCTTGCATGCAACTAGCTGATTGTGGGTCAGTTCTGGGTACAACATAGGGTGGCCAAAACACTAACAGGAGAGATTCTTAAGTGCAGAGCCAAGAGTAAACCTTGCACACTGGCAGGTGCAGCTCTAACAAGAAAAAATTAAAATGAGGTTTATACAATTATGAGCTGGCATGGACTCTATTGCTTGCTTGGTCATTATCATAAAACCGAATGCCCACTCCATTACCAACCTGTTGAGCCTTTTTTTGTGTGTGTGAGCCAGGGTAGAATAAGCCTAGGTGAGAATTTGGGAGAGCAATTACAACCAGAGAAACAACTGTATCCAAAATGTATACTAAGTGTGATCTTAGCACATGCTACATAAACTCAATCCCTTTAAGGTGTGATCTAAAAGGAAATGACAAAGAAAAGGGAGAAACGTCTTCTGTGGTGCAAAACAGCCTGTCCATCATGGCCGAGGCGCACTTGGTTTATGCAGACCATCGTTTATTAGGATATACTAGGCGCTCCCCAGCTGATTTCCTCCCCTAGCCTTTAAGATCATTTATATAAATACCCTGGGAAGGTGTGATCAGCGCATGCCACCATCTGTTTCAGTCAATAGGGAAAGCATTGTCGCTTTTCAAGCATTTCAAAACTAAGAGAGAAGCAAAGACATTTAAAAACAGTGCTGATAGGGTAAAATGGCAAACTTAAGAAAATGCCAAATTTTTGACTCCACTGTGTTATCCATGAACTTTCCAGGGGTTATTCAACCCATTCCATTCATAGACTATATACTTGCCAGTCAGTCATAGGTTTTATGACCGGATTAAGACCAAGTGATATCCATCTGATAATGTGAACAAATGACCCTATACCAATATTCAGATAATACAATTCTCAGTGGGCAATTAAACCACCAGGTTGAGAAGAACATTTGCCCTCAACACTAGTTAGTTAATAAATGGGCTTAATCAGTAGCTTCAAGTTTTAACTTATATGAAAAAAATCCAAAGTACTTATTCACAGTTTTTTCTTTTATTTTAACTTAATGGAGCTTTCCAAGTTGTTCTCTAGAGCCCTGAGTCAACTGTTGACTGTGAGGGCTCGAGGACCATGAGAGCTACACCTGATAAGTGTTTGGAGAAAGATGTGAGACAAACACATGGTCAGCCCGGTACTTTCCTCCTGTCCCCTGTATATTTGATCTTAATTCTATGTTTGGAGCAGGGGACAGTCCACACCCAGAGACCTACCTGCTCAAGGACTACTGCCAGGCTGTTGCTTGTGGGGAACTAAATCAGTACTACCGCACATAAAATATATACTCCAGCTCATAGAGCCATCTTCTTGACCCCTTACATTGTATTTTAAAGTTAGACACAAATATAACACGGAAACTTCATTTTCTGTGACCTTTATTCTATTACTCCCATTTCTTTGTTTTATTTCCCTCTATTTATAGTCACTGCCATCTGGTAAGACATTTAGAAAGAGGTAAATGTGCACCATCTACTTGGGAAATCAGAGAGGTAATCTCTCCAACCAAAAACAAAAAAAAAAAAAGTCACTCAGAAACTCCCGTGTCTGATAATGACGGAGAGATAGGCCACACAGAGAGAATCATCCCCTCACAGGAGGCAAGTACCCATGGGGGTAGCTGACACCAATCGCTGTTCGAAGTGCTTCAGGATCCTTTAAAGTCACGACACTTAATCTAGATTGATTGCCCGTGTACCAACAAGGCACTAAGAAACAAGAGGAAGTTCTAAGCTACTGTGATAGTTGGATCTGATCACTCTGGATACAAAATGGGTGCTGAAAGGGAATACATTGATTTGCATATGAGGGAGGGGAGGGGGTGAGAGGAGATGGGAAGGAGGGAGGGGGAGAGAGAGAAAGAGTGAATGTCTGTGGGACAGGCTGGAAAGGGAAAGGGTATCAGGGAGGGTGAGAGGGAAAACGGGATATTGGTGGTGGGAAGTGTGCACTGGTGATGGTTGATAATAGACACTGTATGAACAATGTGAGGGGGGGAAGGCTATATTATTAAAAAAAAAAAAAAAAAAAAACCTTGTATCCATAGTGTTTAAATTTAAAAAGCTTTTTTTTCTTTTTTGGTTTTTGGGCCACACCGGGGTTACTCTTGGCTATGCTCACAGAAATTGCTCTTGGCATCGAAACACGGTCTGTCCTAGGCTAGCTTAGTAACTAGGATTAAAGCTATTGAATCTGTTCTTTCTACCATCCGGCTCCAATACCAGGCAAGAGTTAAGCACAAGTGGGTAACTGTCATTCTACTTGGTTTGCAGGGTAACTTGTGGTATCAGGACTATCACATTTCTGCCCTCCCTCAACATTATGCATTTCATTTTTTTTTCTTTTTGGCTTTTGGGCCACACCCCATGATGCTCAAGGGTTACTCCTGACTGTGTGCTCAGAAATTGCTCCTGGCTCAGGGGACCATATGGGACGCTGGGAGAACAAACTGCAGTCCATCCTAGGTTAGTCACGTGCAAGGCAAACGCCCTACTGCTGCCAGCCCCACATTATGCATTTCTTTTTAGTTTTTTTTTTTTTTTTTTTTTTCAGGCCACACACGTTTGATGCTCAGGGGTTACTCCTGGCTAAGCGCTCAGAAATTGCCCCTGGCTTGGGGGGACCATATGGGATGCCGGGGGATCCCGCGGTCCTTCCTTGGCTAGCACTTGCTAGGCAGACACCTTACCTCTAGCGCCACCTCACCGGCCCCACATTATGCATTTCTAATGAAGGGCAAGAAATTAAAATGTGATGCTATGTGGAAGTCACTTCTGTTAAACTATCTCCTACTCTGTGAACTTTGGGTCAGTGAGGATTCTGTCTCCAAGACTTCTAAGATCCTAAAAAATAAAACTAATAACCACCTAGGTGGTAATTTAGACATTAGTTTGTTCATTCTTTACCTGAGGACACAGGGCTTCAAGCTGGCTCGCAGACATTCGCACAAGCTTTACTCCTTCCTCGTTATTTGAGATCGAACAAGCCAAGTTGGCAACCTAAAAAAGAAAATCAAATAAAGAACTTATAAGAGTTTCCCCTTTGACCACAGATGTACGTATACTTTCTTCCTCACCATCTATACAGAACAAATGGCAGAAGCCATCAATAATGTTTTATTTCTTACAGATTTGATATGAATTTATGAAGCAATTTTTCTGATGTTGTGCTGAGGAAATTATAGACTCTTAACAAAAACACCCGCAGAATCTTAAAAAATTTCAAAGCCTGTGACTCAGGTTTTACCTGGGCTCAAGCCCATATAGGTTGAACACAAGGATTTCAGGAAGAGGTTGCCCCCAATGTAGGCAGTAATATGAGAAAAACTAAGCAACCAAGGGCACCAAAAAAGAACCACTGATATTCTCATATACAAATATACTTTGCAGCTGTTCTTGAAGGAAATAAAGTTCTCATTGCTGGTCTCATTTTATGGAAAATGATTGCTTACGAAAAGATTAGTTTAATCTGCACAAAAAGCTCTTTTTCAAACAAACAAAAATCATTAAGACTACATAAAGGGGCCTAACCTAGGCCCCTTACACATGGCTGACTCAGGTTCTATCCCTAGTATCCCTTATCGAGCCTGCCAGGAGTAATTCCTGAGTACAGAGCCAGTAGCCTAAAAATCAACCTAGCCCCTTTTGAATCAAGGACCCAAGGCCCTGATCATCAGAAACAGAAAACAGGGATGTTGTCCTATAGTTAAAACTGTCCTTCAATGGGGTTCTCTAAAAGCTGACAGCTGGTCTCTTTTCCGAACAATGCTATTTCATTTGAACTAAAATCTTTACCTTCCTATCCAACTATCTCAATGATATTGCTCATGTAACCAGAAACAATTTCTCCAAATTGTGTCATCCTTCTTCTGCTGAAGCTGTCTGTGCTGTGAATGTTGCTCTGTAGAGACTGCTCTGTCTGTGTTCACTAACCATATTCCTAAATGAATAGCTTGCCAATTCCATTAGCAATACCATGGACCAATTGAATATGTGGTGCTGAAACACATCTTCTCCTCTGTTGCAAATTGAGTTATGAATGATAGAGGCACAGGCGATTGAAAGTCCTAGGATTTAAAAGCTAGCAAACAAGGTCAATGACAATAACCTTTGATTTGCACTTTTACACCCAACTTAGGGGCTAGAGAGATAGTATAGCAGGTAGAGTGGCCTGCTTTGCACACAGCAGACACATTTTCCATGTCTGGTACTCCATATGATCCCCCAAGCCCTGCCACAAGATCCCCAAGTGCAGAGACAAGAGTAAGCCCTAAGCAGAGCCAGGTGTGGGCCAAACCATAAACAAACAACACCCCCCCCCCAAAACCAAAACCAAACAAACAAAAAACCCACCCAACTTGAGCAAATAAATACACAAGAAAACTATACACTATTATGGTTGTTGTCTGCAATGTTATAAGTAAGAATTACCAGCTTTCTTTAAGGCGCTAAAAACCAGAACCCTGTGACGCTTAATCACTAGATAAAACAAAAGAATGATAATGTAGGGGCTGGAGCGACAGCAGAGCAGGTAAGGCATTTACCTTGCATGCTGCAGACCTGGGTTCAATCCCATATGGTCCCCCGAGCCTGCCAGGAGTAATCCCTGAGTGCCACTAGGTGTGGCCCCAAAACAAAACAAAAAAGCACCCCAAAACAAAAAACCCCAATCATGCAAATGAAATATATACAGGGAAACTGAAACTAAATCAGATCTAATACTCAGAAATCTTGGAAATCACATAAAGAAATAATACTCCCTAGAGACTACAATTCTGCTTTGATGTCAACTGAACCTGAGCCAATAGGACCTCTCTTGATGATGATAATCTACAAAGCTGATTGCTGCTTTTTATTTTCTGCTGGTGCTGGAGATTGAACCCATGGCTTCACATATGCAAGTCATGCATTCTATAACTGAGCCATGTCTCCAGCCCATCTATAGATCTCGATGCTTACAAACCACTATGAAACATAACCTACCGTAAATTTTGCAGAATATGAACTTCTAGAAAACATTATTCCTCAACTGTGTACTGATAACGATGCTACATTTTAAAGAAAATGCTTAAATTTGATGTCTCTACAAATCTACAGCTTCTAGTGATTGCTTCACTACCCTAAGAAGTCATGCTGAAAATACAAATATAAAATTTGAGGTTAGTTGCAGAATTAGTAGCTTGGGAACAAAGACCCCTGTAGAAATCCCCCTACCTACTTCTATCATTCAGGTCCATGCTAATTCTAGCAAATCCTAGCAAAATGTTTCTGCATTCAGCCTATATACTATTAGAAACAGTATCAATTTCAATTTAATTCTCCCGGTTTTTAAATAGGAAAAAAATCCAGGAAAATTAAAAAAATAAGAAATAAAAATAATTATAGCAGTCAATACTTGTTATCATACTTAGCAAGAATAGTTTGTAGCTCAGAGCTAAAATGAATCATGTCTACAAACTATCTTTCCTATTTCCTGATTCAAATACCAATAAACAAAGTACAAAGACTTGATTTGTATTTGAAAACATATCCTTAAGAACATTTCTGATGTACTATTGATGCAATAATGTTCCCTACACTGTGCTCCTCAGGAGGCCGCCTTGCTTGGCCCTGCAGAAAGAAGTAGACACCTTGTCACTGACAGTCTAGTCCGGATGAATAAGTTTCAACTCACCCTCCAGGGACACGCATCTAACAATGGCAAATGTGCAAATATAACAACACCACAATCACAGCTTTCTGAAAGGTTCAGCCCATTTACTAGTTCCAGTCGTGATTATAGAAGAAGCTTGGAGTAGAAGGAATAAAGGTTGCAGTGTTCCTAAAGATCCTCTGGGCTCCAGAAATCCAGGATAATAGTTTTCATTGAGATGGAAGATTCTGATGTTTAAATTAAAAAACTCAGGGTGGCTAATTTCCACAGAGAACCTGGCAGAGTTGTGGCTTCATAAAGTGATGAGCAGTATTTCTAGCTTTATTCTGGGAATAAATTTTTATGTTTCTGTTACCACAGTAACTTGCACATTAACAACTTAAACATCTTTGTTCTCGCTTATCCAAGAGGTAAAATGAAGACTGACACGGAGATCATGTGCTGTGAAAGCATAAAGGCCTCTTTTACCTTACTTTTTCCTCTGCCGTATCAATTTTGGATCTTGCAGAAAACTTCGAATTCCCTAATAAAAAAGGAGCCCTGGGTTGTTTAGTTGTCCGTTCTGCTGGCCCCCACCCCTTAGGGAATCCCTTTTCTATTTTTGGAAGGAGCCAAGTTTCTATAATCTGGAGATAAAGATTCTTAGTCAGGCTGTGTCAAGTCTATTGTAGCTGCTTCTGTATATGACAGAAAAGGCTATTTTTAAGACATTTAGTGTAGTTCCACCTTATCACAAACTACATTTTCTTAAATAAAATGTATAAAACAAAGTCTTGTGCTGGAAAATATCTCTTTATGGAATTTTTTCCTCTATCATACATAATGCTGATGACTTTAAATAAAGGTCAAATTCGTTTCAAACACAAATTGTTTGACTGCTCCAGGTTTTATATTTGGCTTAAGATGTTCATTTTTCCCTTCTCTGATATCCTGGAAGAAGATATTTCCTAGTTATTTCAAATAAATAAATAAATAACTATTCTCTTTAACAGTCTATACCCACTATGGGAGTAAAACAATGAGAAAATAGGAAAGGGAGCTTTTAAGTAGTATTGAAAGCTAGAGAGACAGTATAGCAGGTAAGGTGCTGCAGCTGACCCCAGTTTCGATTCCCAGCATCCATGACAAGCTCCTCCAGGAGTGGTTCCTGAGCCAGAAAAAAAAGCCCTGGGCACCGCCTGAGTTGTGGATCAAAAACTAAACGAGTAAAAGTAGTGTCACAATGACCTAAGTATAAGTAGTAGGTTTGAATAAATCAAATTCAATGCCTATATTACCTGTTACTTGGCCTAAGTCAAACTATCACTGGATATTTTTTCTTTAAAATGTTAACATTAACTTCCAAGTCAAAACTCTTTGTCACAAAGTAAGAAATCCCAACTCTAAATTTCAGAACTACTAAAAATTTCCAACAATTACTTCTAAACTAACAGGGGAAATGAAGAAGGGACCTAATCTTCCATTTCTTCTACTTCTAGAAAACGTGTCGGCTATTTTAGTAGAAACAAAATAGGGGTTGAAGAAATAATAAAAGGACTAGCATGCGGACAACTCCAGTTCATATCCCAGCACCTCATGGTCTTTGGATCACTGCCAGGGAGTAAGCCCTGAGTCTGTCAGCTGTGGCCCAAAATAAAATAAAATAGAATAAAATAAAGAGACTGAGAGGAACAAATTATATTCCTGAAAAAAGAAGCACACATGGGTGATTGTGTGAACTGAATTTTGTAAATAGTTGCATAGTTCTATATATTCAGTGGGGAAAAAAACAAAACAAAACCAAGGCTTTAGAAAATTTAAGTGGGTGGTTTGTAAACAATAACTTAAATAGGGGCTGTAGCAATAACACAGTGGGTATGGCATTTGCCTTACAAGAGACTGACCTGGGTTCAATCCAGGCATCCCATAGGTTCCCCCCAAATCTGTCGGGAGTGATTTCTGAGCACTGCTGGGTATGCCTCCCCACAAAAAAACTCAATAAAACTTGAGGCTTTTGGGAGGGGATATATTATATTTTAGAATTATCCATATCCATATAACTAAACTGAAGATATGCAAATGATCACAATTGGAATTTTGAAAGTATGTTAAGAAATAATGTATAGATGAGGGAAACACTCAAAATGACTAGGCAGATTTAAGAAGGATTAAAATAGACCTTCAAGGAGAAAAGTAGAACTGGTACTATTTTAAATAAAATTGCTAAAAAGAGTTAGAAATATACAAAATCAAACTGAAAAAATTGTTCAGGAAAACTAAGGAATTTCTGTAATATGAAAACTATAAAAGACATCAAGTCATGCGAACTATAGCTAAACATAAGTTCTGTACACAGTAACTCATAGTAAAAAAATGAGAAAGGCGGAACATTCTTTTTTTTTTTTTTTTTAAATATGACTTAAGAAAGTGACTCTGGAATGATTATAAAGAAACCCTTAATTCACAGCCCCCTTCCATCCTACACTGTCAAGTGGGAGGCTGGAGGCTACAAGAAGGATGGATGGAACTGGGGCCGGAGAGATAGCATGAAGGTGGTTCGAATCCCGGCATCCCGTATGGTCCCCCGAGCCTGCCAAGAGGGATTCTGATCATAGAGCCAGGAGTAACCCCTGAGCGCTGCCGGGTGTGACCCAAAAACCAAAAACCAAAAAAAAAAAAAAAAAAAAAAAAGAAGGATAGAACAGACCCCTTGTCACATTGCAGATGTCTGGATCTCTACTCAGTTGCAACTGTCTATCACAAGCTTGTCTTTTAAAAAAAAAAAAAAAAGTAAGAAAAAATATCAGGTGAAATCTGTCATTATCATTGAAATGCTGGCTAGAGAGTTCAAAGGATTTGTGGTATGTCTTGCATATAGGTTGTTCGGTTTGATCCTTTGACCACAAAGTCCTCAAAACAGCATACTGGATATAAAGCCCTTGAGCATCACTCGATGTGGCCAAACATCCAAACAAATTAATAAAACAAAATGTTGAGGACTCTATTCAGTTATTCACTATTCGTATATAAAAGCCCTGTTAAGAACTACATTTTAAAATAAACTGATTTTCCGTGGGGGAAAAAACAGGTATACATCCAATTCCTCCTTTCTAAAGACAAAAAGTATACAAGTTTGTGTTCTATCATTTTCTTCCCCTGCACCAGAAAATACAGCACCATATCAAAACTCATGTATGGAAATTGCAATTCATATATAGTCCATATGGATCCCTTAAAAGCCCCCTATTTATATATTAAATTAATTAAAGTCCCCTATTTTTTTTTTTATCTAAATGTCCTGATAAAATCTTAAAGTAAACCTAAGTAAGTCCCCATCTAAACGTTAACCTGTCAGAACTAGTGGGGAGGAGACAGGGGCTATGCTCTTTTCTTTCTTTCTTTCTTTCTTTTTTTTTTTTTTTTTTGGATCACACCCGACAGTGCTTAGAAATTGCTCCTGGCAGGCTCGGGGGACCATATGGGATGCCGGGATTCGAATCACCATCCTTTTGCATGCAAGGCAAACGTCTTACCATGCTATCTCTCCAGCCTCTATGCTATTTCTTAAACAGGGTCAAAACTGGAGAAATACTTCCTTAAACATTCCTAATAATGTTCCAAGAAAAAAAAATCTTGGTGCTCAAAGAACAATGATCAACCAGTATCCTCTCTTGTCTATCCTAAATTTTTACTAGATACATTCAGTCAAGACAGCTTATTTAAGGGCAATGAAAACAGTACATGAGAGACACTTATTTCACAGTCCCACACAACTAAATTTAGAGACCGTTTAAAATATTAGAGGATCTAGTTCAATATGCTTACTTTTATTTTTCTGAATTCCAAGGTCAGAAATCGTCCAAAGAACACCTGACTGTTTTATGCAAAAATTCTAGTCTTGAACAATAGTATTATAGGCAAGTGTTGATAAACTACTCAAAAAGTCACAAGCAGATCACCTAAGATCCGTGTTTACTCTTAATAGAAAGTCTTCAAGGCCACTTCAACGTGCATAGCAAGCAAGATACCACAGAATAAAAGTTATAATGCAGATCAGTCCATTTGCAGTTAAAATACACATTTATAAAGTCTTACCCTATGGGGTTCTAGGTAATTAGGAAATACTTTGGGGGTGCTGCAGCTCAAAAGCACACATTTACTTTGGGATCCAAATTCACAAGACAGAGAACAAAATATTACCTTTTTTGATAAATTTATTATATTAAATGGTTCATTTCAATTAGAATGTCTGGGGCTAAGGAGAAGGGTTACTAAACATACATACATTTTATGGGCACAAGTTCATGTATGACATTTTTCTTATTTCATATTCAGTTCATGAAACTGAGAAAGAACTCAGAAGAGAGCAAACTTATAAAGGGAAAAATGTTAGGCTATTCATAACCAAAGGAGTAGGGCAAAGAATGAAGCAATTAAAAATAATATAGGGGGCCCAGAGAGATAGCACAGTGGTGTTTGCCTTGCAAGCAGCTGATCCAGGACCAAAGGTGGTTGGTTCGAATCCCGGTGTCCCATATGGTTCCCCGTGCCTGCCAGGAGCTATTTCTGAGCAGACAGCCAGGAGTAACTCCTGAACATCGCCGAGTGTGGCCCAAAAACCAAAAAAAAAAAAAAAAAGGTCTTGAATTATTGGCAAAAGGCTACTATTTCTAACAAAAAATATTTACCTCATTACACTGAAATGAAAGAAAAATACAATGAAATAATAAATCTGATATGGGAAATATATAATATATATACATTATAAAAATATATATAAATATAAAAAAATATATAAAAAGGTATCATGCCCTTCAAAACAAATATTATACTCCAAAACAAAAGAAGATGGTAAAGTTTCCCCAACTCATCAATACTGACCATGAATTCTTGTCCTCATTCCTGTCTTCGGCATATACAATCTACACACATTTCACTGAAGAAATCTGGCTTTAATACCATATAGAGAAGCTCCAGATTCCATGTGAGTGATGTAAGGCAAAGGTCCAAATAATACTCAACAATATAAGTTACCAGCAATCTCATGAAATACACTACTGTTTACTTTTTCAAGTAAAAAAATAAGTCAAGGCCCAGAGAGATAGTGCAAAAGTTAAGAAATTAGTCTCATCCATAGCTGACCCATTTTGATAATGAACACCACATATAGAATAAGCTCTGAGCAGAGCCAGGAGCAGCCACAAGGTATGATCCAAAACCTAAACAAAACTAAAATCACATCACCTCATATCGAGTCATTTAATAAAGATTCAATAGGCAGATAACACAGATATTTTGGAGAATGTACATAGATTCTCCCCTATTAAAATCTCTAGCCAAATAATCTGATTTTTATTCTTCTTTTGTTTTTGTTTTTGGGTCACACCCAGTGGCACTCAGGGGTTACTCCTGGTACTGCACTCAGAAATCACTCCTGGCAGGCAACGGGAACCATAGGGGATGCTGGGATTCGAACCATCATCTGTCCTAGATCGGCTGCTTGCAAGGCAAACACTCTACCACTATGCTATCTCTCTGGCCCTGGATTTTTATTCTTAAAGCTAATCTTACATATCCACAGCAGGATGTCCAAAGTAAGCACTACATAAGATCTCATTGGCTTTCTCAAGCGATGCTCAGGAGGTCCAAGTGCCCTTCCCAGCAATTCTTGGTCAATAGGCCAGTTGGGTGCTAGAGGTGGAGTTCAAGCTCTACAATTATGAAATGACCCAGTTTACCTGGATGGTCCTGTGAGAGTCTCTAGATCTGCAACTGGTAATACTTAAAGGACCTTGTGGTATCAGGGATCAAACTGAAAGACAGTCACATGCAAAGGCTGCACTAACTTTCTGGCAACCAACATTTACAGAAGGTGGTATACCTAATAATATTCAGAAACTATCAATAATTTAAAGCAGCTTTATGTGATAACCCTATTTTAAGCATAACCCTTTAATACTATTTATTTGGTCTGGGGGAAAGTATTTCTATTAAAGCAATAAGTAAAACTTCCAGAAACCAAGTTAGCAAGAACCAACACATCTGCTCCAATTTTATTTTGGTCACAAATTAAAATGCTGCTTAAATAACAGCTTTTGCTCAGCTTCCATTTCAAATGCTGATAAAATGAGTAACTTTTTCTTCACATATGTCAGCACCATTTATATCACAAATATTATACTAAATTAAATATTATATAAAGTATATAATATACATTTATTTTTATTTTACGTCTCGTAGAAAACAACATGCAGGTATAGATTTTCCTTGTATTCACTGCTATATCAGAACCATCCAGTCCTGTGACTGGACGTAATATGAAGTCTATAAATACTAGTTATAAAAATCAATTGCATTTTTCCTACTGACTATGCAAAGTTCACAGTTGTTGATAGTCTTTTTTTAGTACAAAAAATATTCTTCAATTTGTCAAGTTAATCTTTTTTAAAATCTCAATTTCCCATCATCTCCATTTTGGAAAATTTTATAATTCATGTCTTCATATACACATTATAGAGCCATGATTCATGTAAAACAATAATGTGTATATTTCAGAAGCAAACCTAGCTCTCTGACAATGATGTCAGTCACAATTTAGAACTCTTCGATTCTCAGAATCCAATCATAAGCACAGAGAACCAGAATTTAGAGGGAACGGGAATACTGAACATCTGATATTTATTGAGCATCTAGTATTTATTACCTTAGAGATTCAGTAAATTTCTTCATTTAACAAGTTACTGAGCACTTACTACATTTCAGGCACTATTCTAGGTCCACATTCACATAGAACTTATACTCTACTGAAGTATAGTGTGGGGAATAGACTAACAAAAAAACCGCCTAACATCAGGTAATAATAGGTATTATGTCAGATATAAAGCAAGACGATGAAAAAAAGTGATGAATTAATAAGAAATCCAGAAAAATCTCTTCACAAGATAACATTTGAGTAGAGAGCGATGCATGATGAGAAATAGCACTGTGGGCAGAGAAGTCAGGAACTACAAGCAGACATTGGCAGTGTATTAGGTAAGGTCAAAGAGGAAGTCTGAAGGTAAAGGAGACAGAGGAACAGAAATAGCTGCAAAGGCAGGTAAAGTAACTTTTGAAGCATGGGTAAGAATCCTGATTGAGAACCTTACTTTACATAAGGGAAAGAGGGAGAGAAGGAACACAGTGGGCAGGGTGCTTGCCTTGCATGCAGCTGTCCTGAATTTGATATCTAGTGCCACATACAGTCAGTCCCCCAAGTCCTCGCAGTAGGTCTAGCAGGGGTCTTCAAACTACGGCCTGCGGGCCACATATTATATTTATTCCCATTTTGTTTCTTCACTTCTAAATAAGATATATGCAGTGTGCATAGAAATTTGTTCACTGAAGGACAGTGAACTGGCCCCCTGTTTAAAAAGTTTGAGGACCCCTAGTAGAGGGAACATGGCTTAGTGTAGGAGAGAGACAGAGCGAGGGAGAGAGGAAGGCAGGCAGACAGGCAGACAGAAAAGTGCACGTTTTCTGAGAATTCCAGTGAGAGATGCTGGTTTGAGCTAGAAAGAGGAAAATAAAAACAAAGGAAAACAAAACAAAAAAAAAAAGACTATGGGACAGACAAATGGATTAAATATGAAACAGGAAGAAAGATAAATCACAGGGACCAGAAAATTAGTATAGCAGTTAAAGTGCTTGCCTTGTATGCAGCTATGGGGGCTTAATTCCCAGCATTCATATGGTCCCCTGAGCAGCATCAGGAGTGATTTCTGAGTGTAGAACCAGGAGTAACCCCTGAGCACTGCTGGGGTTACAATAACAACAACAAAAACAAAAAAGGGGGCCCGGAGAGATAGCACAGCAGCGTTTGCCTTGCAAGCGGCCGATCCAGGACCAAAGGTGTTGGTTCGAAACCCGGTGTGCCATATGGTCCCCCGTGCCTGCCAGGAGCTATTTCTAAGTAGCCAGCCAGGAGTAACCCCTGAGCAACGCCGGGTGTGGCCCAAAAAAACCAAAAAAAAAAAAAAAAAAAAAAAAGGCCAAATCACAGATGATACCCACTAAACTTTTGGCTTGAACAATACTGAAGACAATAAGAAAAAGATAATACAAGAATGTTTATTAATATTATATGTAAAAGATTAAATTCTTATCAGTAGATTAAATAAATAGAATAGTAAGCAAATATAAATGCCATAAATACTTTGTAATATGACAAAATATCTGCAAGATAAGAAAACATGTTACATCATAACAAATTATATTATTTTTAACCTTAAAAAAATAAAGTAGGGACCAGAGCGGTGGCACATCTGGTAGGGCGTCTATTGGTTCATGACTTTAACTGCTTTTTAAAAAATTTCTGGGCCACATCATGAGGCCGGAGCAGTAGCACAAGCGGTAAGGCGTCTGCTAGCTTAGGACAAACCGTGGTTCGATATCCCGTCCCATACGGTTCCCCAAGCCAGAAACGATTTCTGAGTGCATAGCCAGGAATAATCTCTGAGTGTCACCAGGTGTGGCCCAAAAAGCAACAAAAACAAAAGCAACAACAACAAAAGTATAGGGTCCAGAGAGACAGTTGCCTTGCATAGAGCTGACCCGGATTCAATGCCAGAATCCCATATGGTATATCCGAGTGAGTAAGGATTGATCCCTGATTGCAGAGCCAAGAGTAAGCACTGCCAGGCGCAGCCCAAAACCAACCAAACAGAAAAGTATAATTTCATGTTTCTATTTTTAATAAATAAATTCTTAACGGAATTGCTGTGAGATACAGTGATAATTTCCAACTATCATGGTCAGTGGTTCTTTTTCTGCCCTAACTGCATTACCCACTCTTTGTGGCAAACTTTCCAATATCTATGCATATATAAAGTGAGACACTACTCAAAAACGTTATTTTCTTTATGCCTTTATTTTCCAAATTTTCTATATAAAGGGGGATTTCTTGTATAGTTTTTCCAAAATGCTTTGTTTTAAAACGACAATATCCCAATAATGTTCTGATCTAAAAGTACTCTATTGCATTTGGACACTTGCAAATGTTCTTGCAACATCTCTAATAAAGAAACGAATACAAGCACATTGTTGTAGAACCACCATGGGGCAAACTGGCTGATGAGAGCTTGGTATGGGGCTAGATTTCTACAGCAGGATCACACTTCACTTCAAATGTTTCTGCAAAAAAAAGGGCTCAGCTTCACTTCAGTGATGAAGGACACATTTTCTAACAGACAATAAATTGTACTACATATGCTAGGAATTAGATAATTTATCTAACCCCCAAAGCAGACACCACCAAGAGAAATATATAGAGGGGGCTGAGGAGATAAGTAAAATTACTAGAGAGCACATTAAGAGAACCTGCTTTCAGAAAGAGGCAAAACTGGAAACCAAATATTTACTTCTGGTAGCTGCCCCAGCTTTAATGGAGTGATCACAGTAAATAGTGAAAAGCATCTGAAGGGGGCTGGAACAATCACACTGTGGGTAGGATGCTTTGCCTTGCATGCCACCGACCCAGGTTTGATCCTCAGCATCCCCTATGGTCTCCCCTGAGTCTACCAGGAGTAATTTCTGAGTTCAGAGCCAGGAGTAATCCCTGAGCACCACGGAGTGCTCCTCCCACCCTCCCCTCCCCCAAGCATCTGAGAGAAAAAGTACACAGGGTTATCTGTTTAGATTTGATGTTTTGTGTGGGCTTTTTTGGCTACACCAAGTAGTGCTCAGAGATCCCTGAGGCTCTGCACTCAGGGATCACTCCCAGCAGAGCTCAGTATGTGATACTGGGGATCAAACCAGAGTCATCGGGATCAAACCTGGGCTGGACATATACAAAACAAGCACCCTGCCCACTGTATCACTAGTCTGGCCAATACACAGGTTTATATTTAGATTAAGTGTATGGCTCTGAGTACCACCAGAAGGGTGCCAGAAGCACCCAAAAACCAAAAAAAAAAAAAAAAGGGGGGGGGGGAACTAATGAAAAGAAAGGAAGAAATCAACAAAGTAAAAATACAATTCCAATTAAGTATTTACCTTTACCTTTTCTTAAAACAAATCTTTCACTATTTCTGTTTCATTATAAATCATATGTGGGGAAGAGAAGCCTTGTCACCGAAGAATAAAGTTCCAGCTTGAGTCAGGAATTTGAGGCTTGTACAACACTTTAAAAAATCAATTTCCTTTTGTGCACATATGTAATTATATATCCAAGTATCTCTATTATTACAAATGTAATTTTTACTGTTTGCAGAATGATAATGCAAAGTCTTTGGTTATGCCTCAAACAATGAAAAGCCATGTGTCACTTCGTATATATAGGTGTGGGAGTGATGGTAATAGAGGGCAAAAGAGAAAAGGTGAGATGAAGGTCATAAAGTTGATAGGAAATAATACCAAACTCTAAAGAGTTGGATTCTAAAGGTACTAAAGGGTCTTTAGTGATGTTTTAAATTAAGATTATATTGGGCCAGAGAGATAGCACAGTGGTAGGGCATTTGCCTTGCAGGCAGTCAACCTGGGACAAACCAAGGTTCGATTCCCGGCATCCCATCTGGTCCCTTGAGCCTGCCAGGAGCAATTCCTAAGAGCACAGCCAGGAGTAACCCCTGAGCGCTGCCGGGTGTGGCCCCAAACCCAAAATAAATGAATGAACAAATAAAGTTTACAAAAAATAAAATTAAGAGTGTAAGTATAGTAAAAGCTTCAAAGCTACCAGCTCTACCGAATCTTCTCACTGGGCACTGGGCATCTCAGTAAGCCATTAAGTTCTTGTGGTACAGTCCTCATTGATGAAGGGATGATGCCAAAATAACCTCAAGCAAGTTACTTAATCTAAGCCCTAGTTCCTTACCTAAGAAATGTAGCTGTGGCAAACTCACTGCATTTCTATCACCTTGTATACAGTAGGTATTCTGCATGTAGGCTGAGTCTGAGAATGACAAAATAGGCCCTAATAAAGGGTTCTGACTATAATAAAAACAAGGGATGCCCTCTGAGGTTCACCTAACATACTCGACACTTTCCAATGTCATTACTCATACCTGCTATTCAAGGTCTTGTTAGTAGCATCCTTGCTTTCTGATTCTTTTATTCAGAGTACTTACAAATAACAGGCAAATGAAAAATAAGCTTTTCACGTTTGGAGGTTACACCTCAGGCTGTCTTGTGACTATTCTGAACAAGATCATGCTGAATGAAGAACAAAATGGAAGTCTTTGATTTTAGTTTCAAAGACTATAATCAGTAACTAGCAGGCTAACCTATTTATCCTATATGTAATTAATTCCAGGAAGAATACAATTAATGTTCAAAAAAAAACTGTATATAAAATGAAGAATGCGTTGAATAAGTAGAAGAATGCGTTGAATAAGTAGTCTCATGTTTTCCTTAAATATTTTATAGTATTAAACTGATCTAATATTATTATAAATCCAGATGTATATGACATACAATTTACATAAAATATTCTTACAACGTGGCCAATTTATCATAGTTTGTAAGTCATCTTTCCCAAATATAACATGTTAAAGTTAAGATTACAAACTTAAGTAATTCTGCTATGTACTTATTATGTGTCAAAAATTTTTTTTGTCTTGTTTTGTTTTTTTTGGGTCACATCTGGATGTTCTCAGGGGCTATTCTTGGCTCTGCACTCAGGAATCACTCCTGGCAGGCTCTGGGACATACCTATTTGGCATTATTAGTGTCCTATTCCTGGGTCTTCTCAAATACTCATTTCAGTAAGGAGAAGAACCGGCACCAAAGGAAAGACTCTGCTTCTATTGCATTAGGTCAAGCTCTAAGATTTTTTTAGTGAATGAAATACTATGAGTAGAAAGTCACTATACTCTATCCAAATACTAAAAGTTAATGAAATGGCTAAAACACTTACCTCAATCAATTTGTTGGCATGTTCGCGGAAAACTTGAGCATACTCTTTAACTTCTTTCTCATTTCCATTCTTTGCAGCCTCAATCAACACTAAAAGTGGAACGTTGGTTTCCAGGAATGAATCTGAAACGTGGTCCATGACAGCTTTGCGGAGCTAATAATTAAATTGTAAAATACTTTATTCTAGCAAGAAATTAAACTGCTTTTTGTTCTTGTAGTTTTAAATCATACGGAACATTTACAGCTCATGGTAGTCTGGCCTTACGTAACTGAGAACATCTCATGTAAGTCAGGATTTATATAATTTGAAACATAGAGAATGTATGTTGATAGAGATAATGGTTTGCACCAAGATTATAGCCTTTCAGAAAAGTTTTAAAAGTTGTCAAGATACTGTATTCCTTCCTGGAAAATACAAAATGAAAGCTTATAATATAAAGGAATTAAACCAGACAAAAAGCAGCTCTAAATTGAACTGGCATAGAGCCTTGGAATATATGCAATCAGCCCAACCAGTTCAATGAAACAAGAACAGAGGAAACAATCACTTTCTTCCTTATCTAAACTAAATTGGCACAATATGAAACTTAAGTCTGATATACTAATCTTTAGAACCATTTCAGAAATAGTTCATCCAAAAGAAAATGAACATGCATTCCATTTTAAATTTTGTTTTGTATTAGATTTGAATAAAACCTTCAATATTAAAAATTGTATTACTACAACTTCTCTGTCAGTACGGTTTAATAAAGTTAATCCTACCTTTCTGAAAAACTGAAAGTGATATAAGAGCAGTAATAAGATTAGTTAATATTGAATGAGTGTCTTTCTTCTGCATTTACTATCTCAGAAAACTGAATACCTCTACTATCTCTCTATCACACTTGGACTAAAAACACATCTCTACCAAAGATCTAATGAAACTGAGCCATTATAATCAGAAATGGAACAAGTCAAAAAATAATTGCAATTTCTGTCTTCATTATATGTATGCTAATAACAAGAAATCCTGCAGAGAATCTTCAAAAGGTCCCCAAATCACTTTAAATTGATTTTTTTACCTATATATCCTTTTCATTATAGGCCTAATATTCAGACCATGTTAGTGACTCTATTAACCAAGATTCCCCAAAAAGAGTGAATTCGCCACTTAGAAACATATTAGTAATAAAACAGATGTAGTCAGTTTGGTGAAAATCCAGTCTTCAGTTAAAAAATATATGGGGCCCACAACTTAGTAGGATTTTTAAGTAAAACTAAAATTATTGAGAACTCACTAAAACAATGAACATTTCTTCTAGCTTACCTGTCTACGCAAATCTCTCGTCTTCTTGGTCATTTTATCTATTGCAGAATTCAGTGCATCACTTCTTTCTTTACGACCAGCCTGGGAATAAAGGACATAGATACAAATTTTAGTAATCCACGGGAAACTAAAATGATAGCTGGCAGTTATTTATGTTCAAATCAACACTGGAAAAAAAAAAAAAAAGCTGGGAAATGCCTACCAGAGATAACAATCGCCTGGATAAGAAAACAACCTAAACAACAGATGAAAAGATCAAGAAGGTGTGGTATATTCCTGCAATGCGATACTATGTTGCTCTAAGAAAGAACAAAATTATACAGTTTGAAGCAATATGAATGGTACTAGAGAATATCATAGGAATGAATTCACACCTATGTAGGACCTAAAGATACACATGCAGGGGTCTCAAACTCAATTTACCTGCGGGAGGCGAAGTCGGGGTGATCCTTGAGTGCAAAGTCAGTAGTAAGCCTTGAACATTGGGGGTGTGACCCAAACAACTAAAACAAAACAAAACAGAAAAAGATTCTTCTAGGGTAGGGCCACAAAGTGTTGTACGGAGGGCTGTTTGCAGCCGCAGGTCACGAGTTTGAGACCCCTGCAAGGTAAGAACTATGGGCCAAAGACAACAGAATGAAAAACCTGATGCATACAATTGAGCTGATGGGGAAGGGCATTCTCGGGGAAAGAAGGTGGGTACACTGGTGATGGGCACAGTGCAGGAATTATGTGCACTGAAAACTAACAATATCAGTATTATAAACCACACAACTTCAAAAATATAGACATGCCTTTGGTTTAAATTTAAGTTTATTATTGATGTATTTTTAAAAGTACTTGTGGGGAGGGGACAGGAGATCCAAGACGAACCTGGTTGGATCCCTGCCATCCATATGGTCCCCAGAGCCTGCCAGGGGTGATTTCTGAGTCCGGGGAAAGGAGTAACCCTTGAGCACCGGTGGGTGTAGGCCAAAAACAAAAACAAAAGTACTTTTGGGGGTGGACATTCCAGGTGGTGCTGTAAAGCCACTAGAGCGACAAGTTCCTACACATGCAAGCATTATGTTTTGCCACTTGAACCACTAGTGTCCTCAGATATTTTTGTTGTTGTTATTTTTGGGTTTTGGGCCACACCCAGTGATGCTCAGGGGTTACTCCTGGCTATGTGCTCAGAAATCACTCCTGACTTGGGGATCATACGGGATGCTGGGGGATCGAACCCAGGTTCATCCTAGATCAACCACAAATGCCCTACCGCTGCACCACTGTTCGGCCCCCAGATCATTTATTTTAATTCCAGATTCTGCATACACCAATTTCATTAATGAAACTCTCCTTAAACAAGTGAAAAGTGATGTTTAAAAATGCCACACATAAAAGATGACAACAGGCACTAAAAAAGGTGAAATAATGAATTTTAAAACTAAGACGGATCAAAGTTAATAACAGATACTATGCCGTTCAAACAAAAATACTTCGTAAGTATTTATAAAGTAAATTATAAACTTCAGCCATCTTCTAAAAAATGCTACACTAATGAAATTATAATGCATAGGAGTTCTGTAAGTCAACATTTCTTCAGAGGTAGGGGAGTGACATTTGCCCAAGATAATATTCCAAAAAAAATAGGGCTAATGAGAAGGCTAAGGATGGGGTGCATACTTCACAGGCAAGAGTCCTATATTCAGTGTATACACACACACACATACATACATACATACATACATATACATACACACAACAGATGGTATATGAAAGGGAAAGGGGACAGAGGTAATTATTTCCATACGTACTAAAACAGCAACTAGGTTAATCTAAAGGTACATTAAAATTTATCCCTAAAAATTGCATGTCAACAAATGATGAAGCTAGAGCAATAGTACAGCAGGTAGATTCCTGTCATGCAAGTGGCCAATCTGGGTTTAATCCCCAGCATCCCATATAGTTTCACAAGTCCTGTCAAGTGTGATCCTTGATGGGGTCAAAGTGATAGTGCAGCAGTAGGGCATTTGCCTTGCACAAGGCTGACCCACGACAGGCTTGGTTGGATCCCCGGTGTGCCCATATGGTCCCCAAGTCAGGAGCGATTTCCGAATGCATAATCAGGAGTAACCCATGAGCGTCAACGGTTTGGCCCCAAAACTAAGAACAAACAAACAAAATGAAGAGTGATCCCTGAATACAGAGACAGAAGAAAGAAGCCCTAAGCTCTACCAGGTGTGGCCAAAAACAAACAAATAACTATTTCTGTAAAATATGTGGTAATCACAAGATATATATAATTGACAGAAATAGTAAGACATTCTGAATTACAATGTCATCAGTACATAAACCTGCATAGAAGATGAATGGCTGGGTATGAAGCACAGTGGTTATGTCTTTTCTGAGTACCTTTAAAAAAAATACTCCATGTCTTATCCCCCCCATCTATTAAGTGAAGATTCTGACATCTGGTCCATTTGCCCCATCTCTATGAACTGTTCAAAAATGTTGAGGAATATCAATTATTCAGCAGCAGACAAAAAGGAGGGATTTATGAAGATGAAGTGCTATTTAAGTGAAAAATTGATACTGTGACTATCAAATTTGGTCAACAATCATGCCTTTTACACTCCCCCCAAAACACCTGTATTGGCAGGATGTGATTGAGCATACTGATAAACTTAAGTCAAGTCCACTATTATTAAGACTAGAGTCTCAGCAGTAGTTGATTCAGGTATGAGAAATAAACTGAATCATTTGCAGTCATTGAAAAAAAAAAAAAGAATATCACATGTATGATCAGTGATTGGAAATGTGAAAGATCACAGTGCCAATATCCACTAAGGGGAAAAGTGATACTAAATTTTGACTCTTTTTTTTTTTTTTTAATAACTGACCTCACAGTTCTAATTAGGAAAGTCTCAGTCCTTAGATACTGAAGCTCACTTCAAGGAAATTTCTCTAGGAGCTGGAGAATATGATCTGGGAATTAGGGTGCATGCCTTGCATGCAGCCAAACCTAGATTCAATCTCTGGCATCACACAGGCCCCTAAGTATCATGGAGTCCAATTATGAAGGTCCTCTAAGCAATGTCCAGATGGCATAGATAATCCCAGGCATGTAGAGCCCAAGCAGCAACAAGCACAAGGCAAGCCCTGGCTCTGAGTTGCTGACCTGGTCAAAGAATATCCTGGAGAGGCCTGTTAGCTCCTGAATGCTACTTAAGGTCATGCACAGCCTTCAATTAACCCATATCTCACACACAAATATGAAGAAAAAACTTTTTTAATAGAGCCGTTTAAATCTTCCCCCCCCACACACACACATATAAGTATTATGAGCAACAGCTGGTTATAACTGATTCAGAATATTTTTCCCACTAAATACTTTCACAAAATATATTTTCTGAATTATTATAATACCATAAACATTCTCTAAGTAATCTCTCGAAACAATTGTCACTGCTCCTAGTCACATTCTTTGAGAGTGTTTCTAACAGCTCATCTGTTCCAGAAAACACCTAGAAATTGAAACTCAAACAGTGGGATCACTGACCTCATAAAAGCTTTAATCCTTTATAACTTCATATACCCAGGAATTTCCTCATTTGGGCTAAAAGTTTTACTTTGTAAGTTATATAAAAAGCAAATACCTAAACTGACTTTTGAGGTAATTATAGAAAAATTTGCTTTAAGATGCAACCCACACCATGAATCTCTTAATTCTCAACCCTAAAATTCAATTTGTCTTTTGTTACTTTAAAAAAAATACGAAGTTTTTTAACCAAAGGAAAAAAATCATTGACTAGATTCATTAACAAAATCAGGACAAGTCAGAAATAGTTATTTACTAAACAGATTATCTTTTAAGCACAAATATTTCTCTTTTTTGGTTTAGTTTTGGACCACAGCCAGCGATGCTCAGGGCTGACCCCTGGCTCTGAATTCTGGAATCACTCCTGATAGTGCTAGGGAGATCATATGGGATCCCAAGGACCAAACTTGGGTGGGTTGTGTGCAAGGCAAGTGCTTTCTACCCATTGTATGCCTGGCTCCTCCAATCTCTTTTTGATACATCAAGTTTGTTTATTTACTTTGGTTTGGAGACCACATCTGGTGCTGTTCAAGTGGTTACTCCTGGCTCTGCTCTCAGAAATCACTCCTACCGGTATTCTGTGGTCCATATGGGAAGCTAGAATGGTACCTGGGTTGGCCATGTACAAATCAAGCACCACACCCACTATACTACTGATCCGGTCCTACCAAGTTTATTGAAACTGCATAATAGACACCCTACAGCCACTGTCATGTAAGCAATTGCCCATCTTCACCATTAATCTTGGAAGAGTTGCAAGTCAAGCTGCCAAAACTCAAGAAGAAGGGTCTGCTGAAAACTCCTGAATGCCCTACAGACGGAGACAGGCTGTGTCCCAGCCCTACCTAAGTCAGGCACCTGCACTCACACCCACATCCATTGCCCTGCAAATAGCCTTGCGTCACAGCTTCCCAATTAATCTTTGCAGATACCAAACTGATGAAAAATTTCAAGTACAAGGGTTTTCAAGCTGGGAACTCAGGTTTTCTCAGGGTGGAGTGGACAACCTTGCCCTACCCTTCCCTAATGACGGAAGCCTCACAGCCGCAGCTCCATCCTACAGCCAATGGATACCTCCAAATCCCACAATACTAGCACCACAACACTATAATCCAGTAGGAGCACACCAAATTAGATGGGAAAGTAGCATAAAAGCCAACTAAGCTCAATAAATAAAAACAGTAACAGAGGGCTCAAATAACAACACACAGCTTAGTAAATCCTCAATGATTTGAATCCCCCATGGTAAGATATAACAATTCTCACAAATTTGTTTTACTGAAGTTTTTTTCCAATAATTCCATTAGCAATTTTGTAACAGCAGCAATATATAATAAATTATTTTGTGCCTGCTAAGGGGGCAGGCTTGAAGGTGAGCTGCGAAACTGGGCAAGGAGGATTGGAGAAAGAGGGAAATCTGGGGCCAGGGTTCTAACTCTGGGTTGCTGTGCTTGAGGTCACTCCCTGGCCTCATCAATGATTCCTTTTTCATGAGCAAATATAAAATGTTTAAAACCACACACACACACACACACACACACACACACACACACACACACACACACACACACACACACAGGCAGTGAACTACTACTAGATCTACTGTTCTTTTACCTACCATACTCTTTCCCTCCATCCAAAACAAAAAAAAATCTAGTAAAATTCACTTGTGTGAGCTAGCTCTGGGACAAATTGGGGAGTTGAACATGATTTAAAGATACACATTAAACAAAGCAAAAATCCAACTCTCCTTCCAGCATGAAAAAAATAAAGGCCTTTTTTTTTTTTTTTTAAACCAGATCATACCCGCCAACACTCAGGGTTACTTACTCTTGGCTCTACACTCAGAAATCACTCCTGACATGCTTGGGGGAGCATATGGGATGCTGGGATTCGAACCACCATCCTTCTGCATGCAAGGCAAATGCCCTACCTCCATCCTATCTCTCCGACCCCCGTTTTCATATCTATGCATTTGCTTCTCTGAGTAGGGAACTTAACGGTAACATACATTAAAACAAACTTTTGTATAGAGGAATACAGAGAATGACAGCACCTAAGCCCTATTACAAGATTCAATGTGTGTAAGACCACTTAAGAGATAAGAGAGTTGGGTTACTTTCTTCTTCGCCTTTGTCTTGCCATAAATATCTAAAGCAGTGAATATTGTAGCATATCATATGGATAGAAGTTGTACTGCCACTTGAATTAAGTCAATGGCATATGTATGCTGAATAAAACTGCTTAAAAGGAAACCAATAAAGTCTACTTCATGAGTTTTGGGTTTTTGCTTAGTCCTTTAATTTTTGTTCTTTGGGCCACAACGAATAGTGATTAGGGCTTACTCCCTGGCAGGTTTGGGGTTAATATGGGGTGCTAGGGGTAGAACCCAGACGGACTGTGTGCAATGCAAGCATTCTACCGGCTACAGCAGGTAGTACACTATCATTACAGTTCCCCGGCAACATAGTCCTTTTAGACTTGACAGATACAAAGTTCCATCTATTCGAATTGTGTACTCCATCAATTTTCAAATGCCATAACTTTTTTAGTTGCACTACTTACATACTTTGATTCCAAAAAGAGAGCAAATGAATAACTTGCTAGGTAGTCTAAAAAAAACTATGCTCCCTGGATGCCAGAAACAGTAGACACTACTGCCTACCTCTCCAGAGACATCAAAAAATAATTACTCCTGATTGCACTGGTGCTTCTCTGGGCAATTTTCCTTATCCACAAATGTTATAATAATAGTGGTGTAATGTAATTTAAGCATTTTCCATGTGTTAGTATGCAAGAGGTTAAGTCTTAAGAGCAAAAAGAAATCAAAGGGTGGGTGCAGGGATGAGGCTTAGTAGTAATGTGCATACCACCTCACTGGGTTTGATTCCCAACACCACCAATAAAAGAAAGAAATTAAGGTTCTAAAGAGAATAAGACATATTTCTTAACTTATATTCATATAACTCATTCCTACTCGTGATTGCTCTAATGCAAATAATCCTTAATGATTTTTTCCACCTGGAAATGAAAGTGGTTACTTCAGGAAAAAATATTTAACCAGCTCCTCCTATCTATGAAAGTTTTTTTTTTTAAAGCAAAGGGTGACGAGCTAGCTTCTGAGTAGAAAATTTACAATATCCCAAGTGCTTTTTCTCCCCCTCACAAAAAAAAAAAAAATTTTTTTTTTAAATAAACTGCTTTTGGCTCTTGGAAATTTTAGGAACAAAGTAAGTTTCTATAGAATAGTGACTGAAACGTGGCCTTACAGACACTATGAGAATTTCATTAAACCTTATCTACCAAAAATGAATTTATTTAAAGCAAACAGGAAAAGACAGTAGTGCCTGTGCAGGTTCACTGCTGAGGGTGGGGTTATAGTCATGGGCAACATCAGTTGGGTATTTCTTACAGCCTGGAACAAAGTAGAACTGAGCTACTAAGATTGCCTACCTGTACTTTTCTTCTTTCTACAGACTTGCTCTATAGTTGGAAGTTTCTGAATATTTTCTAGTGTCTTCTTTCTCGGGCATTTTTTGGCTGTTGTTATTGGGGGTGAGCTCACATCTAGTGGTATCAGGAGTTACTTACTCATGGTAGGCTCAGGGGACCATATGGACTGCCAGTGATTAAACCTTTGCAAAGGCAAGTGCCCTATCCATTGTACTATCTCTCCAGCTTTACATTTCTACTGCTAATCCTACTGGGTGTTTACTTCTAACAGAGGAGATCAAACTATATACTTGCCTTTGCTGCAAGTTTTCACAAAGCCCCGAGGATGTCTTGAGCTCTATCTAGCATTGTACAGCCAACACAGAAACTAAACCTCTTAAGGCAAACTATACTGTCTTAGAATAACAGTAAGATGAAGTCAACAGGCCAATGATGTTCTTGTTTCACAGACTGAGTGGTTTTCAGATTTTTGCCTGCAGGTCTGAGGAAAAGATCCACAAAGGCTAAGTGCCAATGGGAAGGCAGATATTGGCTTGGTAGGCCAAATCAGTAATATTTAAAAGATGCTACTCTTTATTGGGCCTGAAAATGACCTCAATTCATGCTATGGAGCTATGCATTGATAACAAAGTTCTGAAAAGTGATAAAGAGAGAAGACAGTATTGCCACCACCCCCAAAAATAACTAACCCCTACCCCAAAATGAGTGAACTTTTTATTTACTTGGAAGATACCAACAAGTCAGAACAAGACTTAAAGTTATCCATCCTTAATTGCATCTGTAGGTGCTACTAATTGTGTAAATAATGAGTGCCACAATGTCCCAATTCTAGGATAAGCCATTCTTTCATTAAAGAAATAGGTGGAATTTTGAGAATTTAAAGAAATGTCAGAAACCAGCCATGCTATATCACTTGTGCTAAACCATTTCCGTACCACTGTCAATACTTTGGACACCCAGCACTAAATTACTATCAACCTATTTTTCCAAGTGAGATAGCCGAAGATTAAATCAGCATTCTATTTCAATAAGTATTGTGATAAAATATTATTACATTTTACAATAGAAACAAGAGAAATCATATATAGAATTAAAATTCTCAGAATGCAAAATACTGCTTTTAAGTTTCCCTGCCCCACACCTTTCTTCGCCAATTATGCTGTTAAGCTCTTAATGACAAAGAATGCAAGCCCACTTACTAATTTACAACAGGTCTAAAACAAATTTAACAGTTATAGTTCTATTTTAACCGCACATGAAAACAAGGTGATTAAGTAGCTTTCTACACTATCAGAGCCAGGGCTTCCCCTCACAAAGGCTGGTGTTAAATCTGTACTTCAGAAGGCATGCAAGTTCCTGGCCATCTAGAGGATCTCTCTATGCAGATCAGCAATCTAACACTAGCTTTCTCAAGCATTAAAAATCATCACTTTGCTAACCCAACTCACTGTTCAGACGGGTCTTCTTGAATGCAGCCTTTATTACAATTTCATTGCTGCTTCCTACACTGAAGGAAACCCAGGTTTTTAAGCCAGGAGGTCTTCCTTTTCACTTTATTGTGATCAAAGGTCTTGCAATGACCCTGATACTGTTACAAAAGCACAGTGCTTTATAACAGTAAAGCTTCTGGAAAACCCAAACAAAAGACACGTCACCCGGTGACGTCAGCCTATATACAGTTCTGTGTGGTCGCAGCACATAAGCAAATCCATTCTTGTGCCGTTTCTCGGAAAAGCTTTTCAGTAAATGCACTCATGCTGCTCCAGGAGCTCTTCTCTGCAACAAGCCGCCCATCTGCCATCAACAAGTTAAGACCAAGAGAACTAACGGCTGCGGAAAGAAAGACTAAAGCTTTGATTAGCCAGCGGAGCAGTTAGAGAAGGACAGAATTAATAATGTGTTCAAAACTGATGTAGGGGGATCAGAGTGGTCACAGAAAAACGAAACCAATGCTTTCGAGAGGAATATCCTAAAGGGAAAAAAAATAGAACAACTTACCCTAGCGGATTCATTTTGCTCGGAAAGCTGGGGGACACAGAAAACAGGAAACTGGTCAAAGGCTCCTGCTTGTTTGAGCCTTTTACAGACTCACTGCGTTGAGTCTAACCATCGCGACTGAATGCAGTCTCCAATGTGCTCAGAAGAATGGGTAAGTCCATGCATTTATGCGTCTTGTACAATCAGCAAGAGATCATGTTTTTTTAAATAAGCCAGAGAATTTACATTTTGATGAACATCACTGTCGTTTTGGGGATTTTAAGGTTTAAATAAAAGCACAGATGGCTCATAACCGAGCAGGGTTTTCTCTATTTTTGTGATTTAAGTTTTGTTTCTGTGAGATTAATAAGGATAGTTATTCTGCAGCAAATGAAAAAATAAGTTACAGGCAGTGAAATCTTTCCTCATAATGTGTTGTTGTTGTTATTGTTGTTCTTATTCGTGTTGTTGCTGTTGTTTAACAGTCCAGATGCCCTACTGAGAAAAATATCCTATCTTCTTGTTTTCCTTCAATTATATTCTGCAGGCTTACATTTCAAGTGGCCATTAGGGGCTCCTATGCTGGCAGCAATATATGCAATGAGTATGGTTTTAAAAATGCTGCCTGCTCTGGGGATGGCGTGTCCACCCAAATGCCGCTGTGAGAAGCTGCTCTTCTACTGCGACTCTCAGGGCTTCCACTCAGTGCCAAACGCCACAGACAAGAGCTCTCTGGGCCTGTCTCTGAGACACAACCAGATCACAGAGCTCGAAAGGGATCAATTTGCCAGCTTCAGTCAACTTACCTGGCTCCACTTAGACCACAATCAAATTTCGACAGTAAGAGAAGATGCTTTTCAAGGACTCTATAAACTCAAGGAATTAATCTTAAGTTCCAACAAAATATTTTATTTGCCAAACACAACTTTTACCCAATTGATTAATCTGCAGAATTTGGACCTGTCTTTTAATCAGCTGTCATCTCTGCACCCAGAGCTCTTCTATGGCCTTCGGAAGCTGCAGACTTTGCATTTACGATCCAACTCCCTGCGGACTATCCCAGTACGCCTGTTTTGGGACTGTCGTAGTCTGGAGTTTCTGGATTTGAGCACAAATCGTTTGAGAAGTTTGGCTCGGAATGGATTTGCAGGATTAATCAAACTGAGAGAGCTTCACCTAGAGCACAACCAGCTGACAAAGATTAATTTTGCTCATTTCCTCCGGCTAAGTAGTCTGCACACACTCTTCTTGCGATGGAACAAAATTAGCAATTTGACGTGTGGAATGGAGTGGACCTGGAGCACTTTAGAAAAGCTAGACTTGACTGGGAATGAAATCAAAGCCATTGACCTGACAGTATTTGAGACCATGCCTAATCTTAAAATACTTCTCATGGATAACAACAAGTTAAGCAGTCTAGATTCCAAGATCTTAAACTCCCTGAAATCCCTCACTACAGTAGGGCTCTCTGGCAATCTGTGGGAGTGCAGCCCTCGAATCTGTGCTTTGGCCTCCTGGCTGGGCAGTTTCCAAGGTCGGTGGGAGCATTCGATCTTATGCCATAGCCCTGACCACACCCAAGGAGAGGATATTCTAGATGCAGTCCATGGATTTCAGCTCTGCTGGAATTTATCAACCACTGTCACAGCCATTGCTACAACTTATACAGATCCAACCACTGAATATACGAAAAGAATAAGCTCATCAAGTTACCATGTGGCAGACAAAGAAATCCCAACTACTGCAGGCATCACAGTTACTACTGAGGAACACTTTCCTGAACCAGACAATGCCATCTTCACTCAGAGAGTAATTACAGGAACAATGGCTTTATTGTTTTCTTTCTTTTTTATTATTTTTATAGTGTTCATCTCCAGGAAGTGCTGCCCTCCCACTTTAAGGAGAATTAGGCAGTGCTCAATGATTCAGAACCACAGGCAGCTCCGATCCCAAACACGACTCCATATGTCAAACATGTCAGACCAAGGACCATATAATGAATATGAACCCACCCATGAAGGACCCTTCATCATCATTAATGGTTATGGACAGTGCAAGTGTCAGCAGCTGCCATACAAAGAATGCGAAGTATAATATCAACCCATCATCAAAACTTAAATCAGATAAGTAATCTATTTTACATGTAGGGGCTAAATACATATCTAATTTTTATCAATGGTGACATTCAGCCTAATTTTCCAAACCAAGTGAAAACTTAAGTTTTTGAAGTAATGAAGTATTTTTAATTTTTTAATGAAACCATATTTTACGTGTTATATGAAGCAATGTTCACATTAATTTGCACTCTGGTTGCAAAGTCTAAAAATGCTTTACTTCAAAATAAGATAGTTCGTGTATGTAATTATATACTATTGTGTGTAAACATTTACACTAAGATCTCCACAAGCTATTTTTTTCCTACTGAAAAGAATATGGAAAGAAGCTACTGAGGGGGGGGAAATCAATACTTGTTTGACCATTGCTCTGCATTCCACATAGCACAACTAGCCTGCTGCTCAAAAGGGGACTTCTCAGCAAAGTTCTCTTGTATAATAATTTGGCTTTTACTCAGATCTGCAATTTATTGCCAGTGTGGGAAGTAGACTTTCATGTATGTTGAAGACTGGCAAATATTAAACACTCTTCTCAGAATTTTGGCTTGGGTTAGTAGATATTATGAAGTCCACACAACATGAAAACAGAAAATCCTTTATGTAATTCTAATAAGCTGAGTGAGTTTAATATATTTAAACAATGAATCCAAGTTATTGTGAAAAGGTCTCATTAAAATGAAATCAATACTAAATAATTATACTGACTTCATATTACATTATCTCTAGTTTGACTTATTAACGGACATGTTGAGTTTTGTGGCATTTAGACTATTTAAATTAGCTTTAAATGACCATTTTACTAATTAGTTTACTAAATCCTACATTAAAATTTATGTGGAAAAATTAAGAATTAGAGAAAAAGAGGGAAACTAAGTCAATTTAACAATTCTATGACCGACTCTCTTAGTATAAAAGCACACACAAATATATTTATATTCTCTATCTTCAAAGATGCCTTGACAAGGGGTTTAAACCTCTTTCTTTTGCCTCCTCCTGATCTGCAAATCTCAAAGAGTGAAATTAAAAATAATGTGCTAACAATGAATATAAAGCTGGCTATTGCTGTATCACATTAACAAGGAATCATGAACACAATTACTTTCAAAATAATAAAATTTGATCTTTTGATTAAGATATATATATATATTCACTCTGTTAAGAGCAGTTCCTCTTAAGTGAACGGAAAGCATTACTAAGTCAAAACCCATAGCAGGGCAGTCTATATGCCTATGCAGCCACACAGTGGCAGCTTGAAGTTGGTGCTAAGGTAAAGGATGAAAGGAAAAGACAGCATTTTGAAATCTGGCTCTAGCTAAAAAAAAAAAAAAAAAATCAGCTTAGCTGAATCTGACTCTAGCAAAAAAAATCAGCTTGGTTGAACTTAAAAAGGCAAACCAGAGTGAGGTAAATTGGTAACTGTACACAGTCTTCTTTCTTCAAACAGCCAGGGCCCTGGAACCAGGGACCAGGAAAAGGGGTGTGTGGTTCTCTAGGTTAATAGAAACATTCTATAATTAACAAATGATAATGATGCCACACTTTTCATAACGAAAGGAGCCATAAGTATTTTGATTCATTGATTATAACTTTTTATGGAGAAACTAATGTATTTGGGATTTAGATGCAAGATACCAATTCATACAGAATTTTTCTATTAAAAACAGACATCCATTATGAGGAAAAACTGAAATTAAGATACAGATTTATTTGATTTCAGAAAAATGAACATTTCTTAGTTAACAAAATGTAGGGAGAAAGGCATAAATCTTTAGAAAAAGCCCCTTTCTCCTAAAATACTGCCTTTTTCTTAACACAATTAACATATTATTCTCCATTAAAAGTATATTTTCGTCCCATACTGAATCAAATACGATAACTTAAAATTTAATCCTAACATAAAATTTAATCCTAACTTTTTTATTTTTAACACTAAAACAGGATATCTACTATGTTTCAAAGACAGTCTCAGTAAAAAGCAGAGATAACAAATTATGGTTAAAAAAATATATGTGTGTTTTACCTGTAAGGTTAAGATTGGTTTGGTCAACTTAGACTAAGTTCTGCTGATCTTGAGCAATAAGTATTTCTATCTTATTCAAACAGACCCTGGGTTTGCCTGGTCAGGGACAACAGCTGATTTTATTGCACTGAGAACAACTCAATGTTACTTGACAGAGGGACTGGATCAGAAGCCCACTACAAATGAATGCTCCAAAAGCCAAAATTTACCAATCAACATTTATTAGAGCAATCACAGCCATTTGTCAGGAAACAGCTTTGTCATAATACAACTGTATCCTGAACACACAAATTTTCACTATTTTGAAGGGTACAGAGAAATATTTTTCATCCTTCAACCATACTTAAAATTAATTTAAACTCTTATGTTACTATATTATGTTACTTTACCTCATTATGTTAATCAATTTTGTCTCTTGAATAAATTCTTACAAAAAATATGTTAGCAAACTATATATATATATATATATATATATATATATATATATATATATATATATAAAGAGCCTTCTGTGAGTTTCAATCCAAACCCCAGAAAAAACCAATAAAGTCACCTCTCTGACAGGAGTTTTTGCCCTTTAAAAAAAATTTTTAATTTAAACTGAATATAAGGGTGAAAAATTTTCAATGGGAATACTCACATTAATTCTAAATATGACTATTAACAAAAGGAAACAGCGATTGGCAAACTCCTTAATAAATAAAGTAGATCAGAAAACCAACTAATTTAGGGGAACAACACACTCATGGCAACTAGGGCATACTTTTTTTTTTTTTGGTTTTTGATTTTTGGTTTTTGGTTTTTGGGCCACACCTGGTGGTGCTCAGGGGTTACTCCTGGCTGTCTGCTCAGAAATAGCTCCTGGCAGGCATGGGGGACCATATGGGACACCGGGATTCGAACCAACCACTTTAGGTCCTGGATCGGCTGCTTGCAAGGCAAACGCTGCTGTGCTATCTCTCCGGGCCCACCAGGGCATACTTTATAGTAAAAAAAAAAAAAAAATTTGTGGGCCACACCCATTTGACGCTCAGGGGTTACTCCTGACTATGCGCTCAGAAATCGCCCCTGGCTTGGGGCGACCATATGTGACGGGGGGATTGAACCACGGTCTGTCCTACACTAGTGCTTGCAAGGCAGACACCTTACCTCTAGCGCCACCTTCCCGGCCCCCCAAAAAATAAATTTTTGATTTATTTTGCCCTCCATTTGGTGAATGAAGATAATAAGTGCTCTTTGAGAAAAGTTAACAGTCCCCCAATCTTTTAATTTTTCCATTTAAAGCACAAACTTCACTTTAAAGTTGCCTATAAAAAGCAGGGTTTAATTTTTTTATCTATGTCCTTTGATATCAACACAGGCTTGAAGATAAGACTGTCAATCATAAAGTGCTCTTAATCAACTGGTTAGAGTAGAACTATATCCCAGCTTCACTGCAGCTCCAGGTAACACTGTGTTAAGACTTTTTTGGGGGATATCCTTTTATCCTCTTCAGCCTCTCTTCTCACACAAGCTCTCCTCACTTCCTCAAAATGTTCAAGGTTAAAAAGAAAGTGACCACTTAATCAAGAACCAGAAAATAGATCTCTTTGGGAAAAAGAAAGTCAAAGAAGGCTATGATACTGCACCCATATACTATCCAAGAGCTAATCTGAAATAACAATATTGATTGATGTAGTTTGCCATAGATTTCTGTCATCTTTCTGAAAAGAGAGCGGTCTGATAAATTTGCAAATCCACACACACACAACTGAGAAAACAATCTACTGCCAACATCAAATAGCAAAGACACTAATTTTAAGCCAAAAAAATTGTACTAACACATGTAATTTCTTAATGTGCCCACGTTAATTTCTGTACCAATTGAATGAATGGATTTGACTGAACTTCCCAACTTCACTAATTATTAAAATCCATCTGCTTATTCTAATGCTAGTCACCAAGAGCTAGACTCCATCTTCGCAATAAAAGTAAGTGCTATAAAGCACAGGCCTAAATCCTAAAATTCAGAAACAGGTACATCATTTTCTCAAGGCATACTTCCTACACACATCTATCAGGGAAGAAAGCTATAAATGCCCTGTTCTGTAAGTATAGAGATCCATATGAAATTTGAGTATTTTTAGCTGTCTTACATGATCATTTTCCTAATAAAGCAATACAGTGACAGACCTGTTTCAAAATCTATATGGGAAAAAGCTTTTCCTATTTCATTGATTTAAGTGCTTTTACCAGAAAAAAAGATGAAGTTTCATGAAAATAAGGCCATCATAATTTTTCTTCCATAGATAATTAAGTATTTCTCTTCCTAACCTAGGACAGACTCATAATACTTGAATAATTTAAGGCCAAAAACAAATAGGAAACGACTGTTTAAGTTTCATACTGTTATTGCAAACATTTGGAAACATCTGTTACTCCTTCGACTAATCTATTTTTCTTTGGTAATTAAAAAAATCTAATCTATGGAATGTTTGCTGAACCTTCCTATCAACAATGAGACTGGAAACCGAAAGTACAGTCCAAACAAGTTGTGTTCAATCACTGTAAGAGCCATTTTGGGGGGATACTGGGGTGTCGGGTATAGTCAAGTGGATTAAGGGGTATGAAAAAATACTATCATACTGGGGTACTACTGTGGGGGAGGGAACAATAACAAAGTACAGTGTACAGGAAAGTTTTGTTATTAAAATTGTGTATGCTGTAAAAAAAAAGTCTGTGTTTTTTTTAAGTGTTTTCATGATAACTTGTCCTCTTTTTTTTTTTTTTTAAATATTTTAATTTTTGGGCCATACCCAACAGTGCTCATGGTGCTACTCCTGGCACTACTGGCAGGCACAGGGGACTATATGGAATACTGAGGATAAAACCAGGGTCCATCCTGGGTCGGCAGCATGCAAGGCAAACACCCTAGCACTGTGCTATCATTCTGGCCGATAACCTGTCATTTTTGACATATGAAACTTGAAAACCATTTGTGACAGGAAAAGTCTTAAATGGAAAGTTGTTTGAATCATGTTTCCTACCATGTAAAAAGTGTCAGTTGAAAAGAGGGTAGCTGATTCATTCAGAGGCAAAACTAGGCTAACAAGTCACCATGTTGATAAACACTAGCCATGCAAATAAGAAGCTGCTCAGTAACATCCTTCATCAGCAGACAAACAGTTGTCCATAAGGCTCCGTCCCTCAAGCCCAAATCATAAATAATAGATGATAAGCTTCAAAAAGGCTCTCAATTGCCTACGTCCAGCAACCAGCAACCTGACCTCAACACCTCAGGTTAAGAGTTACAACATTGGGATAGATGACATCCTATCGTCATTATTCCTAGAAAGAAGTCTACAGACACTGACCATGTTTAGATCTTTGAATCCCCACCATGACCCACTAGGCCCAGATGCCAATCTAGTAAATCTAGTAAAATATAAATGAAGCAGAGGAAGATTCTTATTGTAGGGATGAGAGTTGGCAATGCAACTGGGGCCTCAAATATACCAAGCATGTGCTCTACCACTAAGCCATATCTGAACTCTCTACCTTTCTAGAATGAAAGATTTTTAACCAACAGGCTTCTTGCTTGACATATATAAACATTTTCAGAAAAAAATACTATTTCTGGGGAGTACTGGGTCAGAAATGCCACAGATCTCAGTGCTGCAATAACTGCCAAGATGCACCCACTGCTTCTCCAGTCCTGAAATTGTGCAGATAGGAAGAAACTAGAAAAACAGGAAGAAACATGGTCACCCATCCTTTCTCTGACACCCAGCAATGGGAATCAGAGGCAAGCGCTTTCACACCATGAATCTCAGCACTAACTAGAGAAGAGGCAGAGCACATATTTTACTGTCAAACTAAGTATTCAGTATGTAGTGTGAGGCATAGGTAATAATTTCAAATTACATAGAGAAAGAAATTCCTAAACATTATCAAGTTAAAAGATAAGGTATAAACATAATTGTTAAACATTTTAATCTTGAAAATTCCATGTAAAGCTACATCTGATTTATCAGTTATTTTAATTAGTTTTGCCTGTATGCCACAGCACTCTCAGGTTCCCACTCAAATTTATAATAGATTTCTTCAAGGTCTGTTTAAAGAGGTTTTTTTCCCCCTTTCTTTAAATATATCTAACCAGCTGGATACTCAAATCTCCCTTACAAAGACAAAATGTACTACAAATTGTCTTTTACAAAGAGAGAAGGGAAAAGGAGGTGAACATCTTAGCTATTCCAAACATCTCTCCTCAGCCTGAGTTTTACTTTCATTCTCACTGGCCAATATTTGGGGAATAATCTTAATAGGGATAGATGAGAAGCCTTTGCCTTCCCCTTTTCTGAATCAGACATGAAAAGGAATGGCAATCTCCAATGGCAAACACAATGAGGCAACCTACCCTGCAAAATGAAATAGAGGCCTCTAAAGCCCACTGCCTCCATCTCAAGGACTTCTACCAAAAACCCAATCCAAAGGAATGGCTACTCACAACAACCCTGCAGACAGGAGTCAACAGTGCTTTCCACACCCAAGAAAGATACTCTTCCTCACCTGGGAACCAGATTTTAAAACTAGCCCCAAAGGCAGGCATCAGAAATGATACTCAAAAGCATTTTGTAGATTCAAGAGATCTAACCTTATGGTGAAAAATGTGAAACATCAGTTAAGCAGAGATTTACAGAATATTCATTTACAATGTGTTCAGAGCATAAGAGCTCCTTGGTATTTATAGCATTCCCCTTCAAAAAAAAAAAAAAAAGCCTCCCTCTCTCCCTAGCTTTTTCTGGGGAGGGAAGGAAAAAAAGATTTAAAAACTCCATATTCACTTAGAGATACCCATATCAGTAAGAGACTGTGCCTTTCCAGGTTTAAGAGAACAGGCAGGCTTGGGTTTTATTTTTTTCTTTTCTTTCTTTCTTTATCCATTAATTTTGGTTTGGGGGACTACTCCAGGCACAATGCTTGGGAAGTCTCTCCTAGCAGTAGTCAGGGACCAGGAAGAGCTAGGAATGTAACCTAAGCATTCTAAATACAATGCATGGGCTCACTCTCTTTCATGTCAATCCCATGAAAATGCTAAAGGCAAGAAGCCTACACAAGCATGTTGCATACTTTGGGGAAAGCTTTTCGGTGAACTAAGGAGATAGTCTACAGTACACTGTTGGCAAGAATGAACATGCAACTACTTGAAGAATAATTTTTCTGTTGTCTTTATCATATCCTTGGGACCCAAACTACAGTGCTCTATCATATACCATAATTAGTGCTTACATTACAACAAATAGGTTCTAGACAAAGAACGTAACTTAAATGTTAAGGTTCTTCCACTATACTAAACAGCATATTCCATGAATCATTTCTAATTATGCTGATTAAAATCACATATGTTCTGGACTGGATAGAGATTAAGAAGAGGAAAGGGGGACACAGGCTAAGGTGGATGTGGATGTCATGCATGCCTCAAATGAAGTCAATGCCCCCAGTTATATCCCCATAACTGGGTGTCCCTGAGTATCACTGGGCATGTTCCTGAAAGTTAAAAGGCTAGTACATGGGAATGGATAGTACAGCAGGTAGGGCATTTGCCTTGTGAGTTCGATTCCCAGCATCCCCATGGCACCTCTAGGAATAATTCCTGGCTGAGTATCAAGCCAGAAGTGACCCCTAAGCATCGCTGGGTCTGACCCCTATACCACACAGAGCAGCACCAAGGGTCACTCCTAAGCTGAGAGCCAGAACAGCACTGCCAGGTACAAAACCCCCAAAACACAAAAATAAACTCTTAAAAGGACATATTTCAACATACGAAAATTTGAGGGGTTTTGTCTCCTCTTTTAAGCATCTAGCAGAACTGGTGGTTGGAGAACTGTGATACTCTAGTCCAGCAGGAGGAGCTGTGCAAAAGCTGGCAAGCAGCACTGATAGGGTTTAGTGGTCCTGGCAGCCACCAAGATAACATCCAGCTGTGCTTAGTGGGAGGGGTGAGAGTGGGAGAGTTATTACCTACTATTAGACTTTGGACTAGTGCAAGCAACACATGCACTCAAACACACTAAAATATCTCCTTGGCCTTTAAAGATACGATTTGTTTTTATGCTTAGAAATTCTTCAAGTCAGGGCCGGAGAGATAGCACAGCGTTTGCCTTGCAAGCAGACGATCCAGGGCCTAAGGTGGTTGATTCAAATCCCGGTGTCCCATATGGTCCCCAGTGCCTGCCAGGAGCATAGAGCCAGGAGTAACCCCTGAGTGCGGCCTGGTGTGACCCAAAAACCAAAAACCAAAAAACAAACAAACAAACAAAAAAACTTCAAGTCAACCACATACAATTTAAGAAAAAATTCATCCAATTATGGCAGACTTGTTTTTTAAGTAGATTTTCCAGAATTAAGGATGTGAGCAGATGAGGACAAGAATTTAAAAACCAAAAAGATCATTTATCCAAGGAACTCAAGGACAATTTTGTGATAGCTAAAGAGGAATCTTCCATATTAGCAGATTCTCTACCAAATATAAATTTACTCAGACTTAACCTATCTAAATGAATTCACATTTAGTCTTATCAGAACCTACATATCTATGGCCCAGATTTTCCATTTGTTAGCATTTTCTAAGAAAAATGTTCTATTTTATACAACAACAAAATCACTTTATCTCCTTTTCACCTCCAAGTTTTATTTGCATTCCAAAACTCCTGATCCTAGATTTACTTTTTTCCTCATTTAAACACACACACACACACACCACATATTTTCTTCTCCTAATGCTCCCAAATTATAAGAATAATCTAATGGGACTAGAGACAGTACAAAGGTTAAGGTGCTTGCCTAGTATCTGGCCATGGCCATTACCCACACATAGCCCCCTCCCCCCCCACAAGCAATACTTGGAATGACCCTTGAGTATAAAACCAGGAGTGGCTCTTGAGCAACACCAGCTATCTCCTTTCCCCGTAAGAGAATCACATTACTGAGGGTAAAGGATTCAATTAAAACATCACCACTGCTGATCACCCCCCCCTTTGGAAACCTACCCTCTTAAAGAGAAGAAAATATGCCCCCAACAAACTATACTGAAGGCCACTATGACCTATCTTGCCCACTACACCATCCACCACCACTTTTCTAACTGGGAATATCACCTTGCTTGGGAAACATTTAACTAGATGCTATTGTATTACTGTGTTAAAATTGGTGAGATTTCTTAATTGGTCTGCATAGAAACTTAACGGCAGATGCAGAATTCCTGAAATGTTGAAAGGCATTGGGATCAGAAATGTGTTTAGCAGTAGAATATGTGTATTAACATGCCTAAAAATTCTTGAGTTCAGTCCTCCGCATTGTCCAATTCCCCAATGAAAAAGTAATTTTTCATAAGGGAGATCCCCAGTTCAGCCTTATTAAAATTAGGTATGAAATGAATGGCAGAATTTGAAAAACCAGACAAATCATAAAGCAGCTTATTCTGAAGTACGTTTTACAATGCTATCAAATACAATCTAAAATACAAAAAATTATTAAACTTATTGCCATTAAAAACAAAGTTTGGGGAGTGGAGTACAGCTTGTGGAGTACTTATTCTTGTATACAACCAAGCCAGGTTTGATCTCAGACCTCTTATGGTTGCCTGAGTATCATCAGCAATAATTCTTGACTGTAGAGCCAGGAGTTAACACCTGAGCGTTGCTGAGTGTGACCCCAAAATAACAACAACCACAACAACAATCACAAACAAATCCAGGGCTAGAAAGAAAGCTCAAAAGGATGAGCACGTGCTTTGCATGCAGAAGACTGGATTCCTGGCACTACACAATTCTCCTAGTACCACTGAGAGTGACTCTAAAGCAAAGCCAGAAATATCACCCAAAATAAAAAATATGGGTGGTCCACCCAAAACAAGAGTGGAAGGGGCCAGAGACAGAACAGTAGTAGGGTGCTTGTTTTATGCACAGTAGACCCAGTTCAACCCTGGACACCGTACATGAAACCCGAAACCAGAACCAGGAGAAAGTACTAGGTATAACCAGGTATGAACTAAAAATCAAAATAGAAACTTAAATCTAGGAGCTGGGGGAAATACTCAAAGGACCTGAGTGTGTGCTCTCTATACAAAGTTCAGGTTCACTCCTCATCACCACACAACAACCCCCACCCCAGGACTGCCAGGAGTAACTCCTGATCACAAAGCTGGGAGATGCCCTGAATACATACTGGGTAGGGTGAAAACAAAAACAATAAAATTTAAAAATAATTAAAATATATTAAATTTTATCTTGACTTAAGTTTAAATATTTATCAAAATTCATCATGTACTACACTTAAAATCTACAAATTTTAGTAAAGAAAATTTGGCATAAAAATCTAATAGCTGAAAGGCTGAAGTGGTGGCTCAAGTTACAGGGCATTTGTCTTACACACGCTAACCTAGGACAGACCACGGTTTGATCCCCCAGTATCCCATATGGTCCCCCAAGCCCAGGAGTGATTTCTGAGCACAGAGCAAGGAGTAACCCCTGAGCGTCACCGAAAACCAAAAAGAAAATAAAAAAGGTCAAATTGAAATCAAAACATAAAGATACATGGATAGATAGATATGTATTAAAGAGAATATACAATATGTTAACCACAGAAGCTAGGGAGAGGATATGTGAGAATACAATAACACTGAGCAAAGAATAGAATAAGTCCAAAGTAATGCCAGGTGTGGACCCAAATCCACAAATGGAAAAAAAATTTTTAAGGAGGCAATATCAGATAAGAATGAATTGTTAAGAAATACCGTATTTGCCGGCGTATAAGACGACTCCCTAATTTTGCAGTTAAAACATAGGTTTAGGCCTATATTCGCTGCATCAGACAAAACGTTCCTGTGCTGCAACTGTATGTACCACAGTGAGCCAATCACAATAAGCAAAGGTCCAAAGGTTATACTGTAATAGACTTCCTCTCTGACTCTGGCCAATCTGAGCAGGCTTTTTACAGTGTAGATTCGGGTCCAAAACATTGTCTAATTTGCATGCATAAAAAGCCTGCTTGGATTGGCTGTTAGAGAGGCAGTCCGAGCAGCCTTGCAGGTGCAGGATCGAGTTGGAAAATTCGTTTTGTGGTAACATTCAGACAATTTTCGTTTAGCGGCATATTGAATCATTTTTCGGGATATACTGGCGTATAAAACGACCCCCGATTTTAAAGTCGTCTTATGGGGCTGGGAAGGTGGCGCTAGAGGTAAGGTGTCTGCCTTGCAAGCGCTAGTGTAGGATGGACCGCGGTTCAATCCCCTGGCATCCCATATGGTCCCCCCAAGCCAGAGGTGGTTTCTGAGTGCATAGCCAGGAGTAACCCCTGAGTGTCAAATGGGTGTGGCCCAAAAACCAAAAAAAAAAAAAAAAAAGTCGTCTTATATGCCGGAAAATACAGTAAATCTCTTGGGGCTGGTGAGGTGGCGCTAGAGGTAAGGTATCTGCCTTGCAAGCGCTAGCCAAGGAAGGACCATGGTTCGATCTCCTAGCGTCCCATATGGTTTCCCCAAGCCAGGGGCAATTTCTGAGCGCTTAGCCAGGAGTAACCCCTGAGCATCAAACGAGTGTGGCCCAAAAAACCAAAAAAAGAAAGAAAGAAATCTCTTTAAGAAAGACCTTTTTCAATAAAATCAGAGATTTAGAGGGGATATGGGAAGATAGAAATAAACTTAACTCACTAATATGAGTCTTGAAATTCTCACATTAAATTTTAAATTTTTGTGAGGTGGTACCTCCTACCCCACTATGGGGTTGAGTTATACTGACTATGGTCAAGGCTTATTATTGGCTCTATATTCAGAGATCACTCCTGGAAGTGCTCAGGGGAGTAGTAGGGTTGCAAGACTAGAAGGGGTGCAAAGATGGCCATATGGGAGGCAAGCTCCTAACCTAATGTACTCTCTCTCCAGCCACTGTAAATCCTTTCTAAAATGATATTTCTTCACAATTCCATAGTTTTCCATTCAAACACTTCTCAAGAATTTGACAAAGACAAAGCAAAAATCTATTTTTTTATATAAACTATTTAAGCACTACGATTACAAACATGATTCTAGTTGGGTTTCAGTCATTACAGAACACACCCCCCTTCACCAGTGTAACATTCCGCAGAAATCTAATTTTTCTTTTTAAATTACAGGACAAATTCTTGCTTGTATTATCTTCACTCTAGAAAATCTACGTCATTTTTGTTTTGGGGCGCAGGTGTGTTATCACTCCGGCCCTTATATCATTTTCTGAACTTAATTGTGTAAGCTTTAAATTTTTTTTTGCAAAGTTTCAAACTTAGATTTCTGACTCCCTAATGTGTTACCAGGTATTAAACAGAAATGCAGCAGCAACAGTAGTAACAATTTGTTAATTTTACTCCCTCACACACTATAAAAGAACCTTACTAATAAAGTTTAATCTGTTACTTCCATAAGCAATTCATTAATGACTTCACAGTAAAACACCTCAGCAGAACCCCTACTTAAAAAACAAACGACAACAAAAAAACTACTTGGGATGGTTGCCAATACAATCTTTTTAAAGACCCGAATGGATAGCTATCCCTCTCTTAACAATAAAAATTAAAGATGGAGGAAAATGACATCTAAGGTCTATACTTCACAACAGTAACAAATTTCAAAATTTCACCTTCTCCTTATTCCTATCTAAATTTAAACCCTTTAGTTTCCTATTTTCTCTTTAGAAAGGCTCTTTCAGAAAACTTACTTTCAAGTTCTTCAACATTTTAAAAACACAAACTACTTTCCACATTGTTATTACAATCAAGACAAATTTCTCCATTTATGCAAACCTTGAAATTTTTCAGGTATCTAGTTCTCCCACAGACTTTAACAATTCTACATTAGGGACCAAATGAAGTTAGGGGAAGGGTTCACTTTACAACTTCGATAGGCTAAGTATATGTTTTGCATGCAGATCTGGAGGATCAATATCTGATACTACATAGTTCCCCCAAGCACTTGAATAAGTATCCTAAAGAAAAGAACTAGAAGTAGTAAATAAACACTGTTAGTTGTGGCCAAAACAAACAAATGAACCCTATATTGTGATTTTATCATTTTAAGAACAAAACCTTAAATTCACAAAGGGTTGAAGAAGCTCATCAGAAATCAACTCTAGGGCTGGAGGGATGGCACAGCAGTAGGGCACTTGCCTTGCATGCAGACCCAGGTTTGATCCTTGGCATTCCATATAAGCCTACCAGAGAGTGATTCCTGAGCACAGAACCAGGAGTAATTCCTGGCACCATCGGGTGTGGTCCAGGGATGCCAAGATTCGAACCACCATCCAACCTGGATCAGCTGCTTGCAAAACAAACACCCTACCACTGTGCTATCTCTCCAGCCCCAGTTCCCATCTATCTATCTATCTATATATTTTTTAATTTTTATTTTGACCAAAGTGGATTACAAAACTTTCACAGTAATTTTCTAGGTGCATACTGACATTGAATTAGGGGCATTCCCACTACCAATGTTATCCTCCCAAAATCCCTGTTTCCAGTACGAATCCCAATATCCCCCTCTTTACCCCCCAGGTTGCTAGTATAAGTGGTCTCCCCGTGTCTAGCATGCTGTAAATTGGGTGTCGATTCTCTTGTCGTTGGCTTTGGATTTGATGTACAAGTCCGATCATTTTTCTATTTCTACTTAATGTTCATGCGACTGTCTGGTCTTGGTACCCTCCATTACTTCCCCCTCCCATATTTTTTAAAAAGGAACCTTTCTTTACTTCTACTAAGAAAATGGAGTCCTAATCACCAAAGTTAAAGCTACCCACAAACCTCCAGGCAAGTGTCCACAATAAAGAACCATGGTAAATAAGAGTCTAAGCATTTTTTTAAAGACTAGATAAAAGCAAAGTGCAAGTAATTAAGAAAGACGTAAAGAAATATTTTATTAAGGGGCTGGAGATATAGCTCAGCTGTAAGACTTTTGCCTTGTATGCACCTGACCCAGGACAGACCCTGGTTAGATCCCCGGCATCCCATATGATCCCCCCAAGCCTGTCAGGTGTGATTTATGAGCACAGAGCCAGAAGTAATCCAAGAGTTTCCCAGGTGTGGACCCCCCCCAAAAAAATGGTTTACTAAGTATAATTTCTGGAATCCACATATTTATATATACAACACAAGAATTGGATCATTAGCATATTTAAAACAAAGATTTATATGTCAACTAAGAGCTTAATCTTTGTGATAACCTGTTTGGTCTTCACATGCAAAGGCCCAAGTCTTTATCCAGTGTGAAATCTAGAAGTGTTTGTCAAAGCTACGAGGGAATCAGTAAATATGCCAGTGTTAGAGAAAAATAATTCAACATGGGGGCCAGCGAGGTGGCGCTAGAGGTAAGGTTGTAAGCGCTAGCCAAGGAAGGACTGCGGTTCGATCCCCCGGTGTCCCATATGGTCCCCCCAAGCCAGGGGCAATTTCTGAGCGCTTAACTAGGAGTAACCCCTGAGCATCAAACAGGTGTGGCCCGAAAAAACAAAACAAAAAAAAAATTCAACATGATATAGAAAATATTTCTGTATGGAGAATAGAATTATATACCTAGTGATACTCCAGGAACCATATATGGTACTGTGGATAAACCCATGTCGGCCAAGTGCAAGGCAAGCTCCCTAACCATTGTACTATTACTCTGGCCCCTAAGAAAAGAATTTTTATAAACCTTAAAAGCCCGCAGTCAGACAATTAGTAGCTTATATTCAGTCATGAAAACTGTGCAAATAAATTTTTATTGAAAACATGTTTAATTTGTATGAAAGTCATTTGAATTGTAAAATTCTTCGCTAGAACCACTGAGGTAAGCAGTCTTTTCTTATATTTTGTGTATAGTACATATGGTTTACACACAACACATACTATTACAATTATTGCTTTTGGAAATTTCTGTCAAAAATCCTAATAACTAATATGCACGCCTTTGTTGAATAGGTTTATCTGTATTGTATGGGTATGAAAGAATTAAGATTTTCCTTCCATGTAGTTACCGTGAGGGTCTGGGAAATGGGAAGGAGGGAGGAAAAGAGGCAAGGAGGGAAGAAGGTATCCCAGAAACAAGTATGTGAGAGATGACAACAATGAAAAGGTGTGACCCCCCCCAAAAAAAAGAGCACCAAAATCAAATATGTACAACTCTCTCCAACTAAATGCACCACAGGTCAGGTATATGATGTTGACCCCAATCATCTCAACAGCAAAATCAACAAAAAGAAGAAAATGAAGAGAAATAAATATTATTTTAGTCTAAGACTAAAGCAGTAGCTACTACTATTCTAATTTCTCACAACTGAGGAATAATGCAGTAATACTTACTGAGCTCTAATAAAAACTAGTAAAGGTATATAATAGCCTAGAATTCATCTATAAGCATCTCTAAGAAAAAAGGACTATTAGTGCTGAGAGACAGCTAAATTCAAACCAGTTTCTCAACTTAAACTCAAGTATTTCGTTTAAAATTCGATAAACATAATAATGTGGCATGGCCGTGCTTTAATTCAGTAACAAAAATGTTGAATCAATAACAATAAGTCATTATTCGGGAAAATATAGTTGAAGCACTCATCTCAGACTTACATTCTGTCTCGTTAACTATGATGATGATGATTATCCACATTTCCCAAAATTCTCTTCCCTGTACTGATAGCCTAGACCACAGGATTCCTGGAGGAAATTCAGAAGCCAAAGACAGCAAGTGTCTTTTCCATGTTGGACAGTAATAGGCACAAGCACTAGTTATTCCTGGAAGTCATGCACAGTTGTTCTGCTGCCTCGCTTATTATCCTGGGGCAACATGCCCTGTTGCTCTTTGGGATTTTCTCCTTCATCTTTACTAGCTTCTGGGTCAAGTAAATATCTGAATTTGTAATGAAAAGAACACACTTGACTTGCATGGGCAAGGTATACAGCCAGGAGTAAGTCCCTAGCTGGAACTTACAAGCACAACTGGGTGAGGGAGAAGGGAAGAAGGGGAAGGGAAAGGAAAAGGGAAGGGAGGGGAAAAGGAAGGGAAAGGGGAAGGGAAAGAAAAGGGGAGGGGAAGGGCAGGGCAGGGAAGGGAGAAAGGAAGAAAAGGGGGAAGAGAGGGGAGGGGAAGGGCAGGGCAGGGCAGGGCAGGGAAGGGAAGGGAAGGGAAGGGAAGGGAAGGGAAAGGAGAAGGGAGGGAATGGAAGGGAAAAGAAAGGAGAAGGGAAGGGAATGGAAGGGAGACAGGAAGGGAATGGAAGGGAGAGAAAGGGAAGAGAAGGGGAGGGGAGGGGAGGGAAGGGAAGGGAAGGGGAGGGGAGGGAAGGGAAGGGAAGGGGAGGGGAGGGGAGGGGAAGGGGAGGGGAGGGGAGGGGCAGGGCAGGGAGAAGGGAAGAAAAGGGGGAAGAGAGGGGAGGGAAAGGGCAGGGAAGGGAAGGGAGAAGGGAAGAGAAGGGGGAGGGAAAGGGCAGGGCAGGGAAGGGAGAAGGGAAGAGAAGGGGGAGGGGAAGGGCAGGGCAGGGCAGGGCAGGGCAGGGCAGGGAAGGGAAGGGAAAGGGAAAGGGAAAGGGAAAGGGAAAGGGAAAGGGAAAGGGAAAGGGAAAGGGAGAGATCTTTGCCTTTTACCAAGCCTTTATCATTAGAGTAGTCATTTGGATGTAGACAAGAAGATGATGTGAGTTTCAGGCTGTCTGCATGAAGTTCAGTCCATACCACCCCACTCCTCTACATGTACCTGTTCTTCCCACCTATAACTTGTAGTCTAGAACCAAATACAAAGGTAACAGTTTCACATAAATGGTTTAGTCTGTTTCATGACTGCAATGTCAAATCTCTGTAATAAATTATATGTGTATTTTTTTCTGCTTCTCTGATCGAACTGAGTAACAAAACCATGTGTGCACAAATAATCTAAGACTGGGAGGGCATTTTTACCACAAGACATGCCTTGCCAAGGAACAAAAGGTAGTATACATGAATCGTACAACAAAAAAGGTTAAATAGTAAAAAGAAAAGAACATGAAAGAGCAGGTGAATGGATTTAAAAAAAAAAAGCCATAATACATCACACAATTTAATAAATATTACACAGCCATTGGGGGGAAAAAAGTCATGAAATTTGCCGATACATGGATGGATATGGAAAGATTGCTGGGTGAGATAAATCAGAGGGAGAGGTAAAAACAGAATGATAGCACTCATTTGCAAGATGCTTAAACACATACACACTGTGTGTGTATATGAGAGAGGGGGGAGAGAGAGAGAGGGTGAGAGGGGGGGAGAGAGAGACAGAGAGAGACAGAGGGGGGGTTATACATGACAATAGGTCCTTAGTAGGGAGCTTGACTTGGGGCAATGGTCCTCAAACTATAGCCCGCGGGCCACATACTGTATTTATTCGCATTTTATTTCTTCACTTCTAAATAAGATATATGCAGTGTGCATAGAAATTTGTTCATAATTTTTGTTTTTACTATAAACTGGCCCTCCAACAGTCTGAAGGACAGTGAACTGGGCCCCTGTTTAAAAAGTTTGAGGACCCCTGCGGGGGGTGGAGCGCCACAGCAGTTAGGGCAGAAAAGAAGCCACTATGACAATGATGGTGAGAGATGATCACTTTGCTCAAGAACTGGGTACTGAAAGGCACTGTACCCTTTCAGTAGCAGTACTGCAAAGCACGTGGGGGGGGGGGGGGAGGAGAAAAAGAAAGTATCTGCCATAGAGGCAGGAGGGCAGGCAGGACGGAAACTGGAGCACTGGTGGAGGGAAGTGGACCGCGACTAAGGGATGGCACTAGAATACTATTCAACTGAAACTCATCACAATTTTGTAACTGCGTATCACAACGATTCAATTAAAACGATTTTTCAATTTTTTTTTTTTTTTTTGGTTTTTGGGCCACACCCAGCAGTGCTCAGGTGTTACTCCTGGCTGTCTGCTCAGAAATAGCTCCCGGCAGGCACAGGGGACCATTCGAACCAACCACCTTTGGTCCTGGATCGGCTGCTTGCAAGGCAAACGCCGCTGTGCTATCTCTCTGGGCCCAATTAAAACAATTTTTAAAGAAAATGAAATGGCTAAAAAGACAAACGACAGATTCAAGACAAGATATAACAGCAGATGCCATAAACAAGCTACTTCTTATACTGGTACTAGACTACAACTAGTTTAGCTATTTTAGAAAAATAATCTGTCAACATACATTCAGTAAAAATGTGTGTGCATCTGAGTCAACACATCAAAAAAAAAGATTAATACAAGGTCATATTTAGGTCTTCAGAAAGCTCTTTTGATTGGGCAGTTAATCAGATGTATATGCACTGAGTATCTCTACTGTTTAGACACTGTGTCCACCTTATACTCAAAGCCATGGTAGCTTCATCCCCCCCCCCCCCCATGATCAGCTGTCATGACCAACTAGACAACATATGGAAGATGTGAAGCGAAGGGCCTCAGAGATCAGGAACAATAGTGTCCAAAGGAGAGGAAGAAAAACTCAGTGAAATAGGAGCCCAATAAAAAATAAATGAAGAAAGCAATAAGGGATTATCTCTGGTCATTCATGACATGTTCTAGACATATACTTGTGAAACTATTTTAAGCCTGAAATTTGCAGGCATATATTACATTACATTGCATTACATTTTGTGTTTCTACTGGCACAAAGCAAAGGGTACTTTTTGCTTCAGTCCATCTTTATCTTCCTAACTACAAAATACCAGTTTTTACCATGGTCCTGGATGACCACTACTCCAACTAAATATAAACAGTCCTTGTGCATGATTAAAGATTTGATATTAAGAAGGAAAACTTATCAATCACCAAATAAGATAAGACAATTTATTTTTTATTTTTAAGTGGTTAATAGAAAAACTAAATTTATAAAAGTAGTACTTTTTAAATTCCAAAATCCAAATTGTCATTAAAAGTTAAAAACAGGGGCTGACAAGGTGGTGCTAGAGGTAAGGTGTCTGCCTTGCAAGTGCTAGCCAAGGAAAGGACCACGGTTCGATCCCCCTGGCGTCCCATTTGGTCCCTCCAAGCCAGTGGCAATTTCTGAGCGTGTAGCCAGGAATAACCCCTGAGCATCAATCGGGTGTGGCCCGAAAAAACAAAAAAAAAAAAAGTTAAAAACAAATTAAGGTTTTCCAGGGAAAAATCAGAGCCAGGCATTAATAACCATAGGTAATGTCAGATATATAACACTGATACTAGTGAAATGAAAAGAAAACATCTAAGTTATAAAAATGAATGAAAACTACTTTAAATCATCTGTGAAGAAAAAAAGGTAATAAATTAATGCAGAGTAAAAGAGACCTGACACTTTGAAATCAACATTTCAAAGAAGCTAGTAAATGCCTGTCAGCTATATAGATAAAACACTAAGATGTGTTATCATTAATATTAATTATTTGTTAAACAGAAGTAACCTCAGTATTATACAAAACTGTCAATAAAGAGCAGCTAGCCTAAAGCCACTGAAGTTGACTTGGGTGAAAAACAATTCAAACATGAAACAAAACACAAAGATTACATTCCAGACATGCGAAACAAACTTACTTCAGTGCAACAAGGGACCTAAACTAAAGTCATAACAGAAAGAGAATTCTGCTTAATTGAGAATGAAGCAAGACAAGAAACAACTTTCTTCAGAATAAGCAATAGAATACAGAGGGCTGGAGATAATACAGTATAGTTAGTAAAACAATTGCCTTACATACGGCAGCCTCAAATGACCCCCCTAGTACTGCCAGGAGTGATCCTTAAGTATATAACCAGGAATAAGCCAGAGCACCTCTGTATATTGCGGGAGGGGGGGTTGGGGGAGGAAGGGAGACACACACACCACAGAACATTTTGATTAAAAAAATATATACACATATATATGTATAAATACATAAGTCTGATCTGATTCTGTGGCCCTAAGAAGCCTGTGATACTTAGGAAAAGCATCACACTATTTTTCGGGCCACTCCCACCAGGCTCAGAGGTTACTCCTGGCTCTGTGCTCAGAAATCACTCCTGGCAGGCTCGGTGGACCATATGGAATGCCGGGATTCGAACCACCGTCCTTCTGCATGCAAGGCAAATGCCCTACCTCCACACTATCTCGCCGCCCCCAGGATTTTTCTCTAGTCATTTTAAAGCTCTAAAGAGAAAGAACTGTAATACCAAAAAAAAAAAAAAATACCCAGACATCATACTGTCTGTACTGTTGCCTTTTATGCCACACAGGCAATAACTAAATTTATTTTTGGGTTAATTATCTAACCAGCTCTGTAATTTCTTATAACCTATGAGCTAGTTATTAACAAACCAGAAAAAGGCTTTATATATATAACATCATTTTTCTCTAACGCTAGAAAGATATTTCAAGAAAAATTAAAACTAAGATCTGGGGAAAGCAAAAAATAAACTGCATTGATAGTTATAATATTTAAAATTTTTGAACTACTTCAAATGTAATCACCAAATAAATCCAAAATGAGTGGGAAAGAATAATGCAGGGCTTTTATATAGATGCCTATACAAAACTCAACTGAGAGACTGAACACTAATGAGAGAGCCTTGCTTGCCATGAGAGATAATTTAAACTTAACTATAAAGTATGCCAGACCAAAGCAAAATGAACATTTTAGATATAAAAAAGAAACCATACAAATCTGGGAATAAGGCCACCAAATCCAGAAAGGACAGTTAAGCCAAATGGAGAAAATAAAATAATCTCAAGACACCACAAAAGCATACTTGCTATAAAAAATTAATATAGTCTTTGGGCCAGAGATATTGCAGTGATTAAGACATTTGCCTTGCATCACATCGATCCTGGTTCAATCTCAATTCCACAGAAGCAATTTCACTCAAGCAATGCATGGGTGCATTTGTGAGCACAGAGCCTGAAACAACCCCTGAAACCGCCAGAAATAACTCCTGATCACTGCTGGGTGTGTATATCCTACTCCCAAACTTTTTTAGGTTTTTGAACAATACCCCACAATACTCAGGAGATAATGCAGGGGATAGAACCCTGGCCAACCGTGTGCAAGGCAAACTCCCTACCCACTGCATGATCTGGCCCTCAAAAATTAATAAAGACTTTTAGACATTACTACTACTAAAGTAGACATAGGAAGGAAGGAAGGAAGGAAGGAAGGAAGGAAGGAAGGAAGGAAGGAAGGAAGGAAGGAAGGAAGGAAGGAAGGAAGGAAGGAAGGAAGGAAGGAAGGAAGGAAGGAAGGAAGGAAGGAAGGAAGGAAGGAAGGAAGGAAATTCGAGACCAGAGCGGTGGCACTAGAGTAAGGCATCTCTGCCTTGCCTGTGCTAGCATCCCATATGGTCCCCCCAAGCCAATCGTGATTTCTGAGCGTATAGCCAGGAGTAACCCGAGCATCAATGGGTGTGGCCTCCCCCCCCAAAAAAAAAGAAAGTTCTTCAAATATATGTGATTATTGCTAAACAAGGGGAGAAGGTGAGAGAAGAAATACATTCTTTTATTCAGTAAAAGAGAAATATGCAGCTACTACCAAAAAAAATTACTTGAAAGTAAAATAAATTTAAAAAAATTTTTTTATCAATTTAAAGGGCCAGAGAGATAATACAGTGGGCAGGATGCTTGCCAGGCACTCAACCAAGCTGGGCTCAATCTCCAGCATCCCACATTGTTCCCTAAACATTACCAGGAGCAGTTCCTGTGTGTAGAGCAAAGAGTAACAGCCCCTAAGCATCACCATGTGTGGCACCTCCCTGCCGCCCCCAAATTAAAAATTTTAAATAATGCATGACCAGACAGATAATTGCATATGGCCGACCAATTTGATCCCTGGCATCACATATGGTCCCCTAAGCACAACCAAGAGTGGCTGAATCCACACACCCCGCCCAATTTTTTTTAATTATTCAAAACATATTTATTAGGAATTATCGTGTTGGCAGTAGGATTAAAATAAATGGCAGGGGCTAAAGAGATAGCATAGAGGTAAGGCATTCAAATCCTGGCATTCCATATGGTCCCCCTGAGGCTGCCAGGAGCGATTTCTGAGCGAAGGGCCAGGAGGAGTAACCCCCCTGAGCACTGCAGGGTGTGACCCAAAAACCAACCCCCCCCCCAAAAAAAAGGCAAAGGCTGTTTAACATCTTCCCAATCACACTTTGTTACACTCATGACAGCAAGTACCAGAAGCTACCAACTAAACAATAAATTAACAGTACTAGAAAACACCTGGTCTGACCCCTTTCACAAGGTATAATTTTATCCAGTATACATGGGTAAATAAGGTGGTTTTTTTTTTTTCCAGATTGTAAAGTTTTTGCTGGCTTCTATGATGGAACTAAATAAAACACTCTAAAAAAGATTCATGACCCAGTGGAAACTGTGAAGTTTTGGCTTTTATCTGACCCACAAAATAGACAAGACCCTTGGAATCACCAAGACTAACTTTTGCTCAGCGAATCATCAGCAATCATCAGTCATGCTGATGCTGTATAATAAAGATTTATCATAAAAATCTGTGATAGTCTGTTACAAACTGAAAGCCCACAATGTTGGGCTACAGTAACATCCATAGAAGCAAAAAAGAGCAAAAATCTATTGTCCAGTCATCCATGCTGCTTAAAACAAGTGACTTCTATTTACAACCTCTGCTACATGTTTCAGCAATTTCTTTAAGTTCAAATGGGCCCAAAATATGGCTGAAATACTACAAATATAGGAACGTGATTTTCATCCAAAACCCCTCCCCCAAACCCATTATTGTTCTGGCCACACATAAAAGAGCATTATGTAATTCTATGAAAGATGATTCCTTTTCATAGTTCTTGGATTATATAATCAACATGTAGATATTGTTTCGAAGTAGAATCTTCTTTCACGGTACAAAATAGTTAGAAATTTATCGTTTAAGGACCATTCAGACCCACCCCTCCTTCACATGAAGAAAACTTAAAAAGAAATTTGAAAGCTTTAAATAAAGCTTGTTCTTGTGATTTCTGAGTTTTGACCTATTTTTTTAATTTAACAGCACTTAACTCAATATTCATAATTAAAAAAAATATTCACAGAAAATTGCAGGTCATTATTCTGTTCACAACAAAGCCAAGACACCAAGGAAAGTAACTGTACACAATGAAGTCTTTTATGTAGCCTGTCATTCTGATGTCAGTAAAGTGAGGAAAATTTTTGATTCCTAAAGAATAAATTTTCTTGATTCCTATAGCAGATTTAAAATATCATCTGCATATCTATGAAAGGTATATGAATATTTCAGTTTTATTAAGATACCACATAATAAGCTCAGATACAATTTATCATGTGAAAATACACAAATTTTCAGCATATTCAGAGGTATATGCCATCATTCACATTAGAATATCTTCATATTCTGTTCATTTCATAACATTAGAATGTTTTCATCACCATCAGAAAAAAGTCCTGAGGGAGGGAAACTGCTGACACTGGTAATGGGAAATGCACACTGATGAAGGTATGACTGTAACTCAATCATGAACAACTTTATCCGTGGGGAAAAAAAATAACTGTAGTATGAACAACCTTGTAACCATGGTGTTTAAATAAAAAAAATAAACTTTAAAAAAAGAAAAAGTCCTGGGGTCAGGGAGAGAGTACAGGTTAAGTAGTCAAATCCCGGATACCATATTGCAGTCCCCTAAGTATTTCCAAGGGTCACTCCCGAGTCCATCCACAACCAGGAAAAGCTATTGACCATGGCTGGATATGGCCCAATACCATCCCCAAAAGAAGGCCTGTACCCACTGTTACCAATCTCACCCCTCATCTTTGCAAGTGCAGAATTTGGAAGGAGGGAATTTGGCCATATTCCATAGGCCATAGAGATTACTCCTGGATCTGTCTTCAAGGAACCAAGTAGTGTATCAAGGATCAGATGTTAGGATTGGCCACATGCAAGGCAAGCACCTTAACATCTATACTATCTTGCCAACCTGACAAGTGCTAATTTTAAATAAAATATGATGAGCATGCTTAGTTATAAGTTTAGAAGCTTTAATTCTTCTCTTTTCCTTAAAAGTAAGTTTTAGTATTCAGTCCAAATTTATTCCTTATACCCCCCACAACAATATTTTTCAAATGCCTTCAGATAATTGATAGCAAAAGAGGTGCCAGAACAACCAAACTCTGCATATACCCCCATTCACTCACAAACATTGCCACTCTCCACACCTACCAACAAATGAACAAAAATAGATTGTTCAAAAAGCTCATAAACACATTCAAATATATTTCTAATACTATGTTTTATTCTTATTCTATAAGGTTCTATAGAAGGTGCCTTTCACCGGTTTAGAAGTAGAAACTGGCACCAAATCCAACTGTACCAAACTTCACAGGGCCTTAAAGAATGTTAGACGCTCTCTTCCTCCACCTACATTAAATATACACCCCCATAAACTGTTGATTCACCGGATTCTCAGCTGCCAAAGAAAGTAGACTAGCTTAGTGTTTGACATTTCCTCTTGGCAGTCATTAGTCCTTAATGTGTCACTGTCTAGAGGCTAAATGGAATAGCTTTATTTCTTTCTACTTTAGCAGACTATTTTCTTGGACCTGAGGATATGTTTCAAAGGATAAATTCACCCTACAAGAAAACTATCAATGGAAGATTTTATAAGAATAATATGAACAAAACTCTTCCCACAAGTCCCTTATTACTAGAGTCTGAGCAGTAACTCTCACAGGAGCAAATTAAAGGGGTGAAAGCAAACACTTCCCAACACCACTGACAATGTCAACCAGCAGGGAATGAGAATGGCTTTAGTCAATCTTCCTTATAAAATGGTATTCTATGTTTTATTCATTCCCAACAAACCAAATGGTTATCCTTGCACACACTAATTCCTGATTCTAAAGCCATCATTGTTTCTACCTTTGCCTGTTCCCCATGCCAATAAATGCCAAACTTGTCTTTGCATATCCACAATAATATAAACAGTTCCATCCTCTATACTTTTATAGTAATAAGACTATTTTAATAATGTATCTGTTTTGTCCTAACCTTCATTGTACTAGCATAACATCTCTTTCTAGTTAGATATTGTCATTCTTAATTTTGGCCACAGAAAGGAGGCGGAGGGGTGGGGGTAGGCATAGAGATAGCATGGAGGAAAGGCGTTTGCCTTTCATGCAGTTCAAGTCCGGCTTCCCATAAGGTCCCCCATGCCTGCCAGGAGCAATTTCTGAGCATGGAGCCAGGAGTTTCCCCAGAGCACTGCCGGGTGTGACTCAAAAACCACACACACACACACACACACACACACACACACACACACACACACAAAAAAAGGAAAACACAGAAAGAAGGGAGAGAAAGAGAAGATTGAAAGTAAATAAGGTGGGCCCGGAGAGATAGCACAGCGGTGTTTGCCTTGCAAGCAGCCGATCCAGGACCAAAGGTGGTTGGTTCAAATCCCGGTGTCCCATATGGTCCCCCGTGCCTGCCAGGAGCTATTTCTGAGCAGACAGCCAGGAGTAACCCCTGAGCACCGCTGGGTGTGGCCCAAAAACCAAAAAAAAAAAAAAAAAAAAAGGGAAGTAAATAAGGTGTTTATAACCAAATAAGGAGTGCATATTCTCTGCCTAGAGGCAATGTTTTTTAAATAATCAACAGCAAAAAGCAAAGAACCTGAAATCATGCTGGCTGACAAAATATTGTTTGTGTCACTTAAAATTGTAATGAGGTAACTTCTCAATTAGTAGGAAACCTGCAGAATAAGTTATCTCCCACATCAAAATAGAAAGGCCTGATTAACGCCACGTATTAAATACCACTGAAAACCCAGTGAACAACTAACATCACTATAAAATGTTATAATAAGTAGTTAAGATACAGTTTCTAACTGCACATGACAAAAATTTAAAAATATGGTTCAGGGTCAGATAGAAAGCACAGCAGTAGGTTATTTGCCATGTAGAGGGTGACCTGGAGGGCCTGGATTCAATTCCTGGCATCCCATATAGCCTGCCAGGAGCAATTTCTGAGTATAGAGCCAGGAATAACCCCTGAGCGACACTGGGTGTGGCCCAACCCCCCCCCCCAAAAAAAAGATTAAATACATGTGGGCTGGAGTGGTAGCACAGTGCATATGGCATTTGCCTTGCAAACAACCACACAGGTTCAAATCCCCATTTGGTCCTGAGCCTGCCCAGGGTAATTTCAGAGCAAAGAGCTAGGGATGATTGTTAAATTTTACCAGGTGTGGCCCCAAAAAACATAAACTACAGCAACAACAAAAAACACATGCTAAAGAAACCTGATTGCAACAATAGCGACTGTGAAGAACTTTTACTAGGACCAGAGACTTTGGGGTTGGACAAGTTAGTATGTCTGGAACCTGTAATTGGCCTTATGGTAGGATGCTTCAGGGTTAAAGTCACCCTGTTTTTTGTTTGTTTTGTGGCCACAACCGTTGACACTCAGGGGTTACTCCTGGCCATGCACTCAGAAATTGCTCCTGGCTTGGGGGACCATATGGGGCGCCAGGGGATCTAACCACAGTCCATCCTAGGCTTGTGCTTGCAAGGCAGACAGATGCCTTACAGCTTGCGCCACTGCTCAGGCCAGTAAGTCTTTCTGTTTTTAGGCCAAAGTTTTTTTTCCTTTCTATTTACCCCTGTGCCTATGTGCAAACAAAACAAAACAAATAAATAAATAAATAAACCCTACCAAATACACATCTTTGTTATAAACTAGATTTTTTTTTAATCTCTTATCTTTTAAATTGGGGCTCTCGCCTTTTTCATAGAACCTTGGGACACGGATTATCTTATTTTACCACATATTCCCACATTTTTCTATAAAACCTAGAAGAAAGGATCAAAGAAAGACTAAGTAGTCTTAAATACAATGGTGGGAAAATAAATAAGGATAAAACTAAATATCCAATTCAAAGTCAATGATAATAGAAGCAAGGGACCTAATCCTTTAACAATTTAAACTTAAAGGGACCTGTTATAGTGGCAGGCCAGGGGGCAAAGAGTGGTGGTATAGGGTGCATACTGGGGCCATTGGTGGAGGGAGTTTGACACTGGTGGTGAGAAGGGCCTTTACTCATTGTATAATTCAAATTCAACTATGAAGAATTCTGTTGATCACAATTGTTTCAATAAAATAAAATTTAAAAAAATATGGTTCAGTTCAGCAATGGCTCTGATAAGGCTTCAATGACTTGAATATAGATTTTTCCAAAGTTGATGATACTGCCCTTAGGAAATTCTGGAAAGATCTGAGGTTGTAGTGTCGGGTGCAGGTTTCTTAACTTGAAGAAGGCAGATATTCAGGTGTGCACTGTGTGGTATTTTTCCATCCTGAAATAGGGCCAGTGGGCTGAATAAATTTATTTTTCTATTTTTCCCTCAATCAGGAAGCCCAGAGTCACCTCAGTTTAAGGATGACACTTCAGCTTGCCATGGGCGCTTCCTAAGCCACTAAGCCATCTTCTCATTGGGAATCCCTAACCACAGAGCTGTTAAAATTGTTTTAGCATACACTGATAGATAGCACAGATGTTGGAATTCTTGCCAAGCAGTTACTTTAAGCCATTTGAGACAATTTCTGGGACTCCAAACAATGACCATTTTGACCAAAAAAAAAAAAAAAAGTGGGGGGGGGGGGAGGAAAAGACTAATAAGAAAGATCCTCCTCTTAGAAAGCTCTCAGTTGTACCCTTACTGGACCGCAAATATGTGACCTATTCTTACTTTTTATGCCATCTATGCAATTCATAACTGTTAAATACAAATTAGAAATAACCAGAAGCTGGGGCTGGAGTGATAGTACAGCAAGCACATAAGGCACTTGCTTTGCATGTGACAGACCTGAGTTGATCCCTGGCATCCCATATGGTCCACCAAACACTGCCAGGAGTAATACCTGAGTGCAGAGTTAGGAATAACCTCTGAGCATCAGAGGTTATTCCCCTACACACACCCCCCAAAAAACACAAATAATCAGGGTTCTTAGAAGAAAACCTAAAAACTTGTATTGACCAAAAAGACTTGAACAGAGTTTTTAAGGACAAAAATATTAATGAGAGAACACTAAAAAATGCAGGATGCTGAGCATAATAAAGATCTGAGAAGAAAGAACATTAATGTAAAGGCTGAAAAGGGGCAAGCTAGTCATGCACCTGATCCGGGTTCAATTCCCAGCACCCTATGTTGCCAGAGTATTGCCTAGTGAAGCCAAAGAACTAAAAACTGCTGCAGTGACTTAGATATCCCTGTCAGCACAGGGGCTGGGCAGCTTCCCATCTTCAGGCTCTTATACGGAAACCATGGACCAGTTGGCTGCAATTTATCTATGTCCCTTCTCCCTAACCTCCTGAGCAATGTTGGGGGAAAAAAATCCCTCCCCATATCCATAAGTAGTGAAGGAGAATCTTTATTACAATAGAAATCAGTAAATAAAAGATAAACTCAATGAACACCCCTTTTGGGGGGCCCACACTTAGTACTGCTCAGTTACTCTTGGCTCTGCAGGCTCAGGGGTCATTTCTGGTGGTGCTTGAAGGATCATATGGGATGCAGGAGATGGAACCCAGGTTGGCCATGTAGAAGGCAAAGGCCCTACCCTACTGTGCTATTAACTTCATCCCCCAATGACCAACTTTTTAAAAAGCAAAGAATTTGGGGCCGGTGTGATAGTTCAGTGGTAAATGTTGGAGCACGCATCTGCCACCCTGTTCAGCTGGAGGTTCTGAGGTGAAGCGGTGGGTAAACTGCTAGCAGACAGTCAGGTTTGTGAAAATATTAGCTTTATTCGAAGGACAAGACTGAAGCCAAAAGCCTCAGTATAAGTTCCAGCCAAAAAGCCCCTCGCCTTCCACAGACCCTTGTTTTTATCCCCCAGAATCAGGTACCACCCAATGGTGGGATCAGGTACCACTCTAGGGTGGGAGCAGAATGACAGGTCACACCCTAGGGTAGGGCACAATCACCAATCAGGGTAGGGTCAGTAACAATAATCCCATTAAAATGTTTACATACACAACAGTAAAGGTATTTGCCTTGCACTGGCTGACCCAGGACAGACCTTAGTTCAATCGCCAGCATCCCATATTGTCCACCATGCCTGACACGAGCGATTTCTGTGCACATAGCCAGGAGTAACCCCTGAGCGTCAGTCACCAGGTATGGCCCAAAAACCAAATATATATATATCAAAAGAATTTTCCTGTATATTATGGCTTCATGTAATTTTTGTCAATGACACAAAATCTTAAAGAAATATTTTGCTCAGCGACAAATGTACTTATTGTGAACTTTCTGGATCACAGCTGAGTATCACACTGATCAAATATTTGACTCTTTTTTGAAATACCTCATTTTACACTAGGTAATAATCAACAACATTCATAATGAAACAAGAACGACCAAAAAAAATAAAAACACAAATCTTTTTATTCCTAAAAATAAAAAATAATAAAAGGAGTTCTGTAGGGCTGGAGCGATAGTTCAGTGGTAGGGTCTTTGCCTTGCATGTGCCTGACCCAGGATGGACCTGGGTTCTATCCCTGGTGTCCCATATGGTTCCCCAAGCCATGAGCAATTTCTGAGCGCATATCAATAGTAACGAGTGTCATCGATGTGGACCAAAAACAAAAACAAAAGGAGGGGGGGGGGAATTCCATGTTTGAATCCATAAGCCAGTAATTCTCCCTCAAAGCAAGAAGTAATTCAAAATAAGTATACTCTTAAATTAAATGTAAAGGACAATTAGCAAGGAAATCTTAAAATGACACTGCATTCCTATGTAGTAAACTATTAGAAAATACAAAATCATAAAACCAGAAGTTAAGCATAATTAGAGTAAAACCAAAACTGAGGGTCAATCATTCTGAAATGTCTGAAAATAATGTCTAAAACAATTTACTACCCAGATCTCAGAAACAAAATCATTTTTTGTCTTAATAAGAAATTATCCCACCCAACACCACCACCACAATCACATAAAAAATTAAAAATTAAATAAAAAGAAACTATCTTATTAAATCATTTCTTTAGCAACACCATTATAAAATGTCATGTTCAGAGAATAATTAAGCAAAATCTTTGGTTATAAATAGTCAAATTTCACTTTAAATAAGAAATAGAAGTGTACAGAGAACTGGTCCATGGTAGGTAGGAAGCTTTCTACAAAGAGAGGATTAAAGGGGAGAGTACAGTTAGGACTAGTAAGGGGCCATTTGGCAATAATGGTTAAGAATGATCACTCTGGACAAGAACTGAGTGCTGAAAATAGTGACCCAAAGTGTGGCACTGAAATACCCAACTTAAAAAATCATTTTCTGGGTGGTGAGATTAGTAGTGCTGAAATATTAGATGGCTAAAACTCAACTATGAAAAATTTTGTAAATCACAGGGCCTTAATTTTAAACAAATAATTTGTAAAAAAAAAAAAAAAAACTTTTTAAACAGTGGACAGAAATCATCATAGTAAAATGTCATTAATTTTACATAATTTTTTCCAAATAAGTTTATTCTAAATAAACAGGTAGCCTCCTCAAGCATGCCCTACTTACTAGACCACCAAGTCTAGACCAGTTGTGACATTGTTTTTTGCTGAGAGCAGGGGTGTTGCAATAGTAGCTCCAATACAATTGAGGTGGGACACTATTAGTTTAAAAAAGGTCGATTTCCAGGGGAACATTGATCCCCCACCTCCCCCCCAAAAAAATCAAATAAATTTTGGGACTTCTAGCCTAGAGATTTAAGGTGGTAGCTTAGACTGCCTACCCTGTAGGCATATGTTAATGAGTTCAAAACCCCAGTGTCCCCTATACACCAAGCACAATTCTGGCAGCACTGTTCTCTTCAATCTCTAGTCCCAAAAGCAATTTCTGGCTGGCAGAAAATGTATGTTAAAAGGTTCCACATGCTGCAAGCAAAACTACAAAGAGGTGTGAGTTCCTCAGCGACCCCTAGCAAGCACGACCATAACTTGCATACCTCACTTGCACAGCCCAAGTGCAAAAACTGCTCCAGAAGAAATGCGAATCTTGATAAGCAGCTCAACTAAGGGTCTCTGAGATAATTCAAAGAACTGGAACAAATGTTTGGGGTCTTTTCGTTTTATTTTGTTTCACTTGGTTCACTCTGGGGGTGCATGCGAGGCAAACACTCTACTGCTGTTGCTATCACTTTGGCCCAGCAATCAATCTTCAAGCAGAAGTCCCAAAACAAACAATAAAAGAATAAATGAGGAAGAAACTATAAATTTCTAATACTGATTTCTAATACTGATATTAGAAAATTAATACCAGTATTAGAAAATTATATTACATGTATACAGAACTTTATAATTTTATGTTCATACCAATTTATGCTAGCTCCCTCTTTCCAAATGAAAGGAGAAAAGATTCTTTTTGTCAACTGTGATTAGGTAGTTGAACTACACTATCATACTGACCTCAGGGTGGGTACAGCAACTCTGGCTTTTTGCTTCAGAGAGACAGCAAAGAACAAAGTCACTGAGAAGGATCTGCCAGAGATAAGAGATTCCTCAGTCCCTGACTTCCTAGATCCTTGTCCACCTTACTATTGTCCAACTTGTTTTCCAGCCCCCACATTTAACTTAACTTTTGAATGATTCTCTCAAGTCACTGGTATAGGGACAGGTATTAATGGCCTCAGTTTACAGCTGACAAAGCAACCCTCATCAAAATAAGTCAGTCCCTACTCTATGAACACATTGGTTTATTTACTGTGTAGCATCCATGAAGCTTACAAAACACTAGAGGAGTAGCTCAAAAATAAAAATCCAAAGTCTTAGTCTCGATTGTTTTTCCTGGTACGATTACAGCTAAATTGATTCACTGGTTTCAGGCTATTCTAAAAACAAGTGGCTGGGTTTTAGTTCTAGCTAAAATTAAGTAATAAGTGCATTCCTTCCTTTCTATCCCCATACTAAATTCAACTAAAATCCCAGGACAGAATATCAACTTGACATGGAGTACCAACTCAACAAAAGGGCCAAATCCGCAATTAGAACTGGAGACTGAAATACTCTCAGCAAGCAATAAGTAAAATATAGAAGAACTGAACAATGTCACCAACTGGATCTGCCAGCTAACAGAACTCTATAATCCAACAACAGAATACATATGCTGAGGCTAGGAATGTGACTCAGTGAGAGAGCACTTGCCTTATCATGTGCAAGGCCTACATTTAATTCCAAGGACCTCATGGCATGAAGACATAAGAAAAAGCTCAAAATACCTGGAAATTAAACAACTTACTACCAACCAAAGAGGAAAACTCAAGGCAAAAATTTAAAATACTTTGAACTAAATAAAAATACTTATATTAGAATTTTAAAAACTCACTAATATTTACATATAAAATTATTTTAAAATATAATGTATCAAAAACAGGATGTAACAAAGTAGGAGTCAGATGGAAATATGACTCATGGCTTTACATTTCAAAAATAAAAAAGAACGGGGGGGGGCGGAGAGATAACATGGAGGTAAGGCATTTGCCTTGCATGCAGAAGGACGGTGGTTTGAATCCCAGCATCCCATATGGTCCCCCGAGCCTGCCAGGAGTGATTTCTGAGCATAGAGCCAGGAGTAACCCTTGAGCACTGCCAGGTGTGACCCCAAAACAAACACCCCCAAAAAAAGAACGATCTCAAACTACAACTATGTTTTCATCTCAAAAAACTATAAAACAGAATATACTCAAACAGAAAAAAAGGAAAATAAATAGAAATCAATAAATGGAAAATAACAGAAAAGTCAATAAAACCAAAAGGCTGGTTCTTTCCCCATACATCCCTAAAATCAATAAAAATGATAAAGCTGTAACCATATTGACAAAACAAAGAAAGAAGAAAAATTTTAAAAAAAATGAAGAATTAGAGCTTATTGCTTGCAAACTTCTCACAAACACTGGGGGGGGGGGGGTAATAAAGAAAAGAGTACAAATTAGATAACATAAGGAAAGTCCCTTAACGTTACAAACTTCTAAAATAGCATCCAAAGACCTCTAACATCCATTAAAAAAATGGAATTTGTAAACTAGAACCCCCAAAAAATGTATGTGGTGGTTGGGCTTGGTAGGGTCATTTCATGCAAGCATAAAGGAGACCTGGCTTCATTGCACAGCAAAAAATGGTTCCGCAAGCACTGCCAAAAGCAATTCCTGAGCACTAAATATGAATCAACCCCCAGATTACCAAATATGCCCTCAAATCAAACAATCACTGAAGGTGGGGGGAAGGGCGTGAGGGTAAGAGGGCTGGTGCTGGAGAAATAGTATATCAGGTAAGGCACATTGCTTGCCTTGCACATGGCTGGCATAAGCTCAATACCAGATACTCTTTATGATCCCCAGAAACTACCAGGAGTGATCCCAAATCTCAGGAGTGCTCCGAGCCTGCCAGGAGCAATTTCTAAGCATAGAGCAAGGAGTAACCCCTGAGTGCTGCCGGGTGTGACCCAAAAACCAAAAACCTTAATTAATTAATTAATTAATTAATTAAAATAATAAAAATAAAAGTGAAGCACTTACCTAAGCATAGCCAGGAGCAACCCCTGAACATTACCAGGTGTGGCCCAAAAGTCACCCAAATAAAAAGACTTTTTGTACCCAAATATAAACATATTAGTGGGCCCGGAGAAATAGATAGCACAGCGGTGTTTGCCTTGCAAGCCGCCGATCCAGGACCTAAGGTGGTTGGTTCGAATCCTGGTGTCCCATATGGTCCCCCGTGCCTGCCAGGAGCTATTTCTGAGCAGACAGCCAGGAGTAACCCCTGAGCACCGCCGGGTGTGGCCAAAAAACAAAACAAGACAAAACACACACACACACACACACACACACACACACACACACACACACACACACACACACACACACACTAGAATATTTATGTCTCTTTTGTGTACCCAATCTCTATGCCACAGTTATACATAGTCTTAATTTGAATTATAATGTAAATGACAAAGCTAGAACTTATCATGACCAAAGGAACAAAAACAAGATTGTTCAGGTCAAAACCAAACATTTCACAGGCTGAAGGTCTTCAGATATGAGAGTTTTTGGGAAAGGAGAAGCTGTTGAGGTACCGGGATTTAAAGGTGGATGTAGTAGCAGAAACAACTAAGTGTGGTACCATTAAAGTCTATTACAAGATAAACTGAATCATATGCCCTAAAATCAAAGGTAGGAAGGAACATACCAAGCAAGAATAATCATATCCTTTAGCAGAAAAGAGTGTAAACCAGGGGCCAGAGTGTTAGCGCAGCAGTAGGGCATTTGCCTTGCAAGCTGCCAATGCGAGATTGACCCGTGTTTGATCTCTGGCATCCCATATGGTCCCCCAAGGCTGCCAGGAGACATTTCTGAGCACAGAGCCAGGAATAACCCGTGTGCCGCCAGGTGTGACCCAAAACCAAAACCAAAACCAAAAAAAATTCACAGGCAAGGGGCCGTAGTAGTGGCACAAGTAGTAAGGCATCTGCCTTGCTCACACTAGCCTAGGACGGCCCTCGGTTCGATCCCCCCCACCCTGCATCCCATATGGTCCCCCCAAGCCAAGGGTGATTTCTGAGCGCATATCCAGGAGTAACCCCTGAGCGTCACTGGGTGTGGCCCAAAAACCGAAAACAAAAAGGAAAAAGAAATTCACAGGCCTGTCCTTTCCACACATTGCTGCTATTGATGACATGTCAATAATGGAGTTTGCACAGATGTTTCGTTGTGGAGCTCTCACTCTCATAAGTATGTGGTACTCAAACATTCAGCCAAGGTGCTCGCTGAATCTTATATTACTGAGGTTGTGATCCTTGCATGAGCTCACACGCCTTGTTCAGACATACAAATTATGGTTATGAAGCTCGCTGTTTTATACTGACACTATTAGCCAGTGGTCCCATCTTTTGGTCACACTACATCTTTGTAGTTTTGATGCTCACTGTGATTTGCATCCCATTCTGTGGTACTGACACATAACCTGGCTGCTGTGTGGCATGAATCCTCTACAGTAGTAGAGCTGCCTGAATTGCTGTCAAACCATGCAGGAAACAGGGCTCGAACTTGTGCCCATACAACACTAATAAAAGGACTCATGTGCTATTAGAAACAGAAATTTTAAGGAGCTGGAGAGATACCAGAGCAAGTAAATGCTTGCTTGCATTTAGCTAACCCAGGTTCTATCCCCACTACTTCATCCCATGAGCATGCCAGGAATGATCCCTGAATACATAGCAAGTGTAAATAAAGCCTTGAGCATCACCAAGTACAGTCCCAAACCCAAGCAATCAACTCAGAAATTGCAATCCATTAATTGTTTGAATCTTAGTTATACAAAATGTTTTGTTTTGTTTAATGCAAATAAACACAGAAAATTAATATTATCATCAACTTTTAAAGTATTGAATAAAGAGGCCAAAGAGACAGACAGCTGGTAGGGCATTCGCCTTGAACACAGGTTGGATCCCCGGCATCCCATTATGATCCCCGAGCCTGTTAGAAGTAATTTCTGAGCATAGAGCCAGGAGTAACCCCCTGAGCACTACTGGAAAAGGCCCCCAAAATATATAGATATATATTTAATAAAGAGGGAGGGAAAGTAGAAATATACAGTCTCAATATTAGTTTAATTATTTAAAGCATATGTATAATTCTAAGCTATGAAAAAAATAAAGTGGCAATAAATTCAAATTGAATCCTATTTCTTTTCAATCAATTCACTTTTAAACCTTTAAAAATTACAAAACCCATACAAACTATTTTTCTTCTATAGAACTTCCAGACAGAGCAACCTCAGGCTGATAGAGCAGGAACAATTTAAACTTAATCACAATAACCACATTTCCTTTCGAATAAACCTAGAAGTCATTTGTAGGATTACAAAGATCCAATGAGTGGTCAAACACCCTCTACTGAGGCATTTCCATAATGTTAAGGATCAAATGCATTACTTTAAACATCAATCTCTCTTAGAGCTTCATACAATGATAGCAATAGAGCCAAAAATACTCTTAAAACCACAAAGCAAATAGGAGCACTAAGATTGCTGGCCTCCTGATCCCTGGATCTACTGAAAGGTAGTTTAGTCCTCACCTAATGAATTAAATCATTCCTATCCAAGATTTTGCTTTCATTCATTCACTGCTTACTTCAGCGTATTAGGTTCAAAAGTTCTACAAATTACATCTACAAGAAATAAATGTAAAGTCATTCATGGGATCCTCCCTCATGCCTTACTGAGCAATATTCCCAATCTTTATATACACCTGTGGATCAGTGCTTCCCCACCAACAGCAGTTATAACTAAGATGGAAGATGAGTGGTTTTCAACCACACAGTTCTCTTGGGTTTTTCAGCTAGAACTGATCCAATCTTCCTTAGACGCCCCATGGTATTTAACAGTACTTATGATGACCCACTCAATTAATGTCCTGTAGAGAACACGTCTGTTTTGGAAAGGAGGAAATCGGCAACTTGTCTCTCCTCAAATATAGTACCCAAAATATTACTTTGTTTGTTAAATAGATTCACTAGTGAGTGGCAAATGTGCTGGTAAATTTTGGTTACTACAGATACTAAATGGTACTTTTTAAAAAAAAAATCTATCTCCACTGACTTTTTTTTATCTTGCAGACCACTTTATCACCTAAGCTTTCTTCAAAGTATACGTCCTTGTCCTTCCTTTCTCTTCACTCCATCAGTCTTTCACAGTTGACTATGTCATGAGTAATACAATTTGAAAAATTAAAATTAAAAATTTTTTTCAAAAGAAGGGAATGGTAGAGAAGAACAGGACGGCCTCCCAAGCAGTAAGTACTCAAGAAGGCTTAGGTACCACTGGGTGGTACTAAAGAAAGCCAGGCCAGATGATCCAAAGCTAGCACTCAGGATGTGGTGGCAATGCTCAGGCCTTATGGATACTGGGGACCCCAGAATCACTCCAGTAATACTTTAAGGACCTGGCAATGCTGAGGCCAAGGCTACAGACGCTACCAGTAGTACCGAAGATGAATTCCACACATACTAACCATGTGCCCATGTCTTCTATGCCATTTCCCCAAACCATTTTTTTCCTGTTTTTGTTTTTGCTTGGTTTTGAAGTCACAACCAGATGTGTTCAGGACTTATTCCTATGAAAGGTAAGCATTTGTATTATCTCTCTGGACCAGAATCCAAATATTTTCACCACTAGGAAAAACATGCCTGGAGACCATATACAAAATTAAAATTTTAAATCTACTTTCAAAACACCCACAATAATCCATCAACTTTGAGAATTACTCTAGTTTTCACTTGCATAATCAAACATTATGTGCTTAATGACATTCTGACATTCGTACATTTCCATGTCTTTAAATATGTGTCCCACATTTACTTACAAAATTCAAAGTAAATGCATTACAGCAAGTATGGTGCACTGAGAACAGATTTAGCATACTTTTCCTCACCAATGATAGTATTTTTATAATGTATTTACATTGAGTTGTTTAATACATTACTAAGTATGCAAAGTATACTAAGTATACTTTTTTTTTTTTTTTTTTGGTTTTTGGTTTTTGGGTCACACCTGGCGTTGCTCGGAGGTTACTCCTGGCTGTCTGCTCAGAAATAGCTCCTGGCAGGCATGGGGGACCATATGGGACACCAGGATTCGAACCAACCACCTTTGGTCCTGGATCGGCTGCTTGCAAGGCAAACGCCCCTGTGCTATCTCTCGGGCCCCCTAAGTATACTTTTGTATTCCTGTTTGATTGTAACATCAGAATCATTATTCAAATAATCTATTTTTTTATTTCCTAATTTTCAAGCTTTTTCCCCCTATATTTCAAGCTTAAAAATGTATTTTTAAATTTGCCCTACACTTTTACTGACTTGTCAATTACTTTTTCCATCTGATTCAACTAAGCCTCTAATCTCATTTTTCTGAGATTAGAGAACACAATTCAATCATGGCAATGACCTAAAAAAAAAAATCTCAATATGCTTCACTAATTTCACAAAACCAAGACAAACACAGGAAGATATACATCTTCACATTAGGAATTCCAGCATAATTTACCATTATACATTCACTTAAACAAGTATGAAAATCAACAAACAAGATTATGTACGGCAAGTGAACAAAAAAGAAAAGTGCCAAGATCTTTTCCAGAAAAGTATTAAGTAAGCAAAAATCAATAGTTAGAACCCATTTGTATTGTACCTTTTTTCTTTTTAAAGTCATTTTGTGGGCCAGGGAGGTAGTACAGAGGTTAAGGCACTTGTCTTGCATGGGACCAACCCCAGTTTGATCCCTGATACCACACATGGTCCGACAAGGATCGTCAGGAGTGACCTGAGAACAGAGCCCTGACTGAGCACAGCAAAAATACACACACACACACACACACACACACACACACACACACACACACACACATACCATACTTCTGTATAATTTTTAATTTCTTCTTATTGCTATAGCAGAATTCCTAGTATAAAGCTTAAAAGTCAAAAGTTGGAGAGATGGCACCGTGGTATAAGGTGTCTGCCTTACCCATGGTCAAACAGGATTTGATCCCAGACATCACATATGATATAGTCCCCTGAGCACTACCAGGAATGATTCCTGGGCAAAGAGCCTGGAACACTACTGGGTATGCCACCACCCCAAAGGGGGGGAAAAAATCCTGCAGTGACATTAAATTTCCAAGTAATTGGAATACAAGAGAAAGTATTAAAGAAGAAAAAATGAAGATGGTGACAGTATCAGGAAAAAAAAACAAGTTTTTAGTTATTTTTTAAAAAGAGGGGGACATTAATGACAGTGCTTGTTTTGAAACAACCTTAAAAATTCAAATTCAGGGGCCAAAGCAATAGTACAGAGAGTAGGGCGTTTGTCAGCACATGGCTGACTAGAGTTTGATCCCATATGGTTTCTCAAGCCTACAGGTGTAACCCCTGAGAGCCAATGAGTGTGACCTACTCTGAGACAACATATATGATTCATGGAAAAGACTTTATTAGAGAGGGCAGGTTCTCTACATCCTCTTTTACCCAAAATTAGATAGCAATCTTTAAAAAATTTTTCTTGGTAACCAGCTTATACATGTGTGGATATACATGAACATATATACGTGTTCACGCTAATTGGTGAATCTAGATAAAGGTTACTCAGGTGTTTCAAATTTTTCAAACGAAAAAGGTGGACATGAGCCAGAGCAACACAGAGTGTGAGGCATTTGCCTTACAAAGGTCCCACCTGCGTTCAATCCTGGCACCACATAGGGTTCCCTGAGCCTGCCAGGAGTGATTCCTGAGTGCAGAGCTAAAAGTGATCCCTGAGTTTAACTTAAGTATGTTTCCCCTCCTCGCCAAAAAAGTTGGACAAGGGGCATATAAAAATGCACTGATCCATTACCTTGAATATAGTCCCCAAGTCAAGGAATTAAAAGAATATATTTGTCTTTTATAGTTAAAACAGATCATATCTGAGGTCAGAGTGACCTGGGCTTGATCTTAGGCATCCCATATGGTCAGTCCCCCAGCACCACCAGGAATGACCCATGGGATATGGGATGCAGAGTCAGGAGTAATCCCTAAGCACTACCAGGTGTGGCCCAGAAACCAAACAAACAAAATAATCTCGGATCTATCATCTTTTATGAAAAACTCTTCCTCAAAAAAAAAAAAAATGTCTGATACTCACATTGCCCATGTACTCTGAGAGCAGGTCCTGCAGAGCCTGACGGACAGCATTACACTCAGCTACAATTCTCTCACGCCGATCGTCACGAGTGCAGGAGGAGTCAGCCATCAGGGCAGCCCCACTTATGATGCTTTCCAGGCGCTCCTCTAGGGAAGGCCTAAAACGCTCCTCGCTGAAGCTCAAGGGATCCACAATGATTTGTTTCTGCAAAGGAGGTATTGTTGAATGTTAGTACTAGTCTTCTATTTCTCCATTATTCAAGAAGGATAAAAAAAAAAAAGCACTTATCAGAAATATAAATGTTGAAACACAAATTTCAAGGGCATGAAAAATTATTTTTCAGCAGATAACAGATCATCCCATTGAAGTTAACCTATGTATGAAGGTTACTCAAAGATGACACTGGAGCAATACTATCCTGTTGAAGGGGAACTATACAAATGCAAACACCCTAAATGACATCAATAGTACAAACAAATGACATCACCCTAAAACTCACATTCCCCACTACTTGTTCTGAGTAACTCAAAGTCATGTTACTAAAGTAACCAAATAAGAATTACAAGGAAAATAAGAGCTCGTTTTACTTTTCTCTTTTATTGCTATTGTCTCTTTGGAGGTCATACCTGCAGTTTTCAGGGCTTAATCCTAGCTCTGTGTTCAGGGAACTATACAGGATGCCAGAGATCAAACCTGAGTTAGCCACATGCAAAGGAGGGACCCAACCCACTATATTATCACTTCAGCCCCATTTTTACTTTATATACAGACACTACATGCATTAATAGAATAATTTCCCCACAAACAATAAAAATTAAACACTGGCTTCTTTGCTAAAATTTCAAAATCAATTTCACTCTCTTTTCCTCACATCCTATCTAATGTGGTGCCAGTGATCAAACCCAGAATTCCTGTATGAACGATCTCCTCAGTTCCATATTCAATTCTTTCTTTGCACAAAAGCCTTCAGGTAAATTCGTAAACAAAGTCAGCAACCTAACCCCAACAAAAGCATTCTATAAAGTATCATTGTTTTTGTGGGTTTTGTTTGTTTTATTTTGGAGGCCACACTAGGAGGTGCTCAGGAGTTACTCCTGGCTCTGCACTCAGAAATCACTCCTGGCAGGCTGGGGGGGTGGGGTGGAGGGGCCATATGGGATTCCGTGGATGGAATCAGGGTCCGTTGCAGGGTCGGCAGCGTATGAAGCAAACGCTCTACAGCTGTGCTAGCTATGCTACCTGGTTGGCCTCTAAAGTACCATTGTTACCAATAAGAATAAATTCTTTCTATCCTCTTCACTGCCCTGATTCAGATTAAATTCAGCTTTACTTGTAGTCAAACAGTCAAGTCAGATAGAAATAAAATTTTAAGTACAAAGTTAAACATCAACATCCCCAAGACTACAGTTATTGACCTTCCTCCAAATGGTATAATTTATCCTCATACTGCTAACACCAGAAAGTGTGCAAATATTCTCCCCCCCCCCGCCCAGTTTTTCTGTAAAGGACCTACTATATTCCAACTTTATAGAAACATTTGTTTCATTTAAAAGTGTTCCCTTTAGGGGCCTAAGCACTGGCGCAAGCGGTAAGGCATCTGTCTGCCTTGTTGGCGCTATAGGACGGACCTCGGTTTGATCCGCCGTCATCCCATATGTTCCCCCAAGCCAGGAGCAATTTCTGAGCGCACAGCCAGGAGTAATCCCTGAGCATCAGCAGGTATGGGCCCCCCACCTGCCAAAAAAAGGGGTTCCCTTTACAAGTATACATTTCTTTTTTTCCTTTCAAAGAATTGCAGTTTCAAAACTAAGCATACAATACCTAGAGTTTATAATTAACATATGTCTTCACTGATGGCTTTTCTTACAATATTTTATTAAAATTTTTCTCTGATCAAAATTAAGTGCCTTCTGAGCAATAAGAAAGAAAAGTGAATGGTCACAGACTCATAGAGCCACAGGGCTTGTAATCATTTTATCTTTATTAAAATTTCACTTAGCCCCTAAGAGGTTAAATAATCTGAGATAGATATAACTTATTTTCATTTTAGGGCAAAATATAACCTTTACTGCCTCAAAAGAAGCAAAACCTAATACTGCCAATTTGGGGTGAGGAAACAGTAAATTTTAAGGTACATCATAAAATTTTTCTCTAATACCATTTTATGTTTAAGTCTCCAAGGTAACAATTCAGGTCTAACACCGTGGACTGTAGATTTTACACTGTCTTTATGATTTATGGAAAGTGAGAAATCAGGCATCTATATCAGCAAAAAATCAATTACCAAAGCCAAAGTAAATCAGGAGGGAGAGGTAATCAAAATTTATTAAAAAGAAAAAAGTGCAGGAAAGTATAGGAGATAAGAAGCTTGCTTCATATGTAGCCACCCGACCACCCCACTTATATTCCTGCCATTGTTCTTAGTCCCCTAAGTGCTACTGGGCATCACTCCTGAGCACAGAACTAGGAATATCCCCTGCTCAGTGTAGCCTTTAAAAAAAAAAAAGGCAGGGCCTAGGACACAGCACATTGGGCTGAGCTCATGCTTTGCATTCAGAAACCCAGGGTCCATTCTTAGGCACTATATCCTCTTTACAGTGCTAGGAATGACTCCCAAGCACTAAGAGAAAACCCAAAGCACCATTTGGTATATCACAATCCCCCCAAAATGCACTCCATTTTATTGATTATATACTTTAAAATTAAATACTCCTGCCTTTAATTTTCTTTTTTGGATTTTGGTCTTCACCTTGCAGTCCTCAAGGTTTATACTTGGCTATGTGCTCACAGATCAGTCCTGTCTCGCTCAGGGAACCTATGAGATGCCAGGGACCTCAAGGTTGGCCATGAGCATGGCAAATGCCCTAACCCCTGTATTACTGCTCCAGAATTACAGAGCCCCAGAAACACTCTTTCAAAGTACAGAGTGTGATGGTTACCTGGAAGGCAATTTTTCTCATGTTTTCTTCTTTTTTTTTTTTTTTCTTTTTAGTATTAAACCCAAAAGTTGATTTAAAATTTTTTTCTAATCTTAAACTGCTGCCATCTACTGGAAGCCATGAAGCATTGTGGGTAAGAATTATAAAACAAGACCAACCCCCCAAAATAAAGATTAGAGTTGATATACAGAACATATATACAGAGAAGATGTGGTACTTTATACAAGATAATTATATGTTATTATGCTAAAAAGAAAGGCATTTTAATCCAAATTTTGATTATGCATAATTAAATTTTGTTTGTTATTACAATGTAATCATTGAAGAGTATTCCTAGGCAGAGAAGCAATAAAAAAGTGAGAGCATCTCTGTTACAGTCAGTTCTGGTGTATCTGTATCTCCCTAGAACAAAGAAAGTTCCAAAGAAAGTTCCCCTCCAAGAATTGGGAATTCCCCTCCCCAACTCTAGTAAACACTGTACTGGAGTCCGATTCTGAAGGGCAAGTTGTCAGTGCACTCTTGTCTCTCTGTCTCCCATTTCCCATCTGCCATAAGATCAAAGTGCTGGTTGAAATGAATCAAACATATCAATAACAAAAAACGGTCTACAAGAAAACAAGCTACATGAAAGAACTCAGATGTAAGGGGACAAGGGGAGGTGGAAAGGAGAGGAGGGAAGGCAATACTTTAGGCCGAGTCTACTGAAAGATTGATGGGCCATAAAAAAAAAATTAGGGGTGATGGTGCAGGGGTGGGGAGAGACACTCCTAATGGCGCTCAGGAACCACCCCAAACTACCACCAGCAATGCTCAGGATACCAATATAGGGGGATCAAACCCAGGCCTCTCACATGTGGGTTATGTACTTTGCCACCTGAAATATACGCCCCCTGCCTCCCCCACCAAGATTCCAAATTTAAGTAAAAAAATGAGCTTTCATGACAAATCTTGACCAGGTGTATTTCCCTAGAAATCTGTTACCTTTTAGATGGCAACCCGTTTCTAGGACCAGGGAGATGTCTCAAAGAACTAAAATGCTTTGCATGCAGGACCCCAGGTTTAATCCAGCATGACACAGTCTATCCCTCACCCAAAGTACTGTCAGGACTGAATCTCCCTTCCCCCAACCACCTGGCCAAAAAAAAGAGGCCTTGTCTCTTCCCAACTATAACTTACATCGAAGTTGTTGAGTGCATATGCCAGTTCTCCTCCTCCACCACCATGGTGCTGGGAGGCATCATCTGAAGCAGTGGCCTGGGCAGCGTTGGAAATGCCTGTGACTGCCTGCTGCAGCTGCTTATAGATCAGATCTCTGTTGGCTTTGTAGGCTGCAACATCAGGGTGCTGTAGGCATGCCTGGGATGCAGTATAGAGAATCGGGACATTTTTCTGCAAGATTCCTCGGGCTGCAGCCATCTGATCACGATGACCCACATCTTTTAGTTCCTATAAAAGTAAAACAAGGAATTGGAAGTCTTTATATGGGTCTTATTCATACAAAGAGCTCACAGCTAAAAAGTTAGCATTTCTACTAATTAGGCACGTTATTTTCATTAATAGCTTAGTTCATCTCAAAGGAGGCATCACTGCTTAATAAGATGAAGGTCCAGACTTTAATTATTCACACAAAGACTTTACTTATTCACACTTAAAATCTCCAGGACTATTTTTCCCAAGCTACTGTGACTTTGCATGCTTGACTTCACCTTATATAAGAGGTATTACCCGGGGCCGGCGAGGTGGCGCTAGAGGTAAGGTGTCAGCCTTGCAAGCGCTAGCCAAGGAAGGACCTCGGTTCGATCCCCTAGTGTCCCATATGGTTCCCCCAAGCCAGGGGCAATTTCTGAGCGCTTAGCCAGGAGTAACCCCTGAGCATCAAATGGGTGTGGCCCGAAAAAAAAACAAACAAAAGAGGTACTACCCTAGGTTTTGAGGATTGAATGGACCAATGCATGTAATACAATACACTAAATAAAAATGAAAATATACAATCCACCATCTTGATACAACTATATAAATATATACCAAAGTTTTCCTATTTTAATTGGAGTAGGTTGTGATGCAGTCATTGGTGGTGGTGCTATAACTTTATATTAACACTAAACATTAACACTAGCATAAAATATATTAACCCAATAATTAAAAAGTAAATCATTTTAATGGAAAAAGTAAGTCCTTAAAGCATGCTTTAAGAAAGATCATTAAGAGACATTTTAAACAAAAAGGACCCCACTATTATTGTTGACAAACATATTCATAGTTGAATTTCAAGCATACAATGTCCCAACCAACCAATCCTACCACCAGTATCAACTTCATACCTAGGTACACCTCTACCCCATAGCCACCTCCATGACAGACACATTTTTATTTGGTTGCTATAGTTTGGTTCTCATGCTTTCAGTATTGTTAGCTGTGTATTTAGATGTACAGATACACCATACCTCTACCCCACCCAGGTGTCCAAGGCCTTGAGCATGGATGGCTCCTCTTACTCCTGTCTGCCTCTTACTTCCTTCCCCATTTCATTTTTCTTTCTTCTCTATCCTCATTTCCATAATCAACACTCAAGTTCTAGGTTTCCCCTCCTTTGACACCTTGTATGCATTCCCTTATACTGTTATTCTATATACAAGTGAGATCATTCGCATTGATCCTTCTGACTTTACTTTGCATATCATATCCTCCACTTCCATTTAATGCAGTGAATTGTACAATTTCATCATTACTTGCAGCTGCACTGTGTGTGTGTGTATATATATGTGTGTGTGTGTGTGTATATATATATATATGCCTTCATCCACTCATCTGTCATTGGACACCTAAGCTGATTGCATATCTTAGTGCTTATGTTAAGTGCTACAAGAATAATAGTGTGCACATGTCCTTTTGAGTGAATATTTGTGTCCTTTTTTTTTTTTAAATAAAATTACCATTCAATAATTTTGTGAAATTTGGGGTAAGACACCACGGGTATATATGAAACTGCAAACTCTCAGCAAGGATGAGATAGGCTGTTCTCCAAAGCACACTATACTGCTCCTCTATTCCCCCCCCAAAAAAATCACCTTTGGATACAAGACATTAATATATAAAACTGGGGCCGGGCGGTGGCGCTGGAGGTAAGGTGCCTGCCTTGCCTGTGCTAGCCTAGGACGGACCGCGGTTCGATCCCCCGGCGTCCTATATGGTCCCCCAAGCCAGGAGCGACTTCTGAGCGCATAGCCAGGAGTAACCCCTGAGCGTCACCGGGTGTGGCCCAAAAACCAAAAAAAAAAAAAATAAATAAATAAATAAATAAAACTAACGGGCCCAGAGAGATAGCACAGCGGCGTTTGCCTTGCAAGCAGCTGATCCAGGACCAAAGGTGGTTGGTTCGAATCCCGGTGTCCCATATGGTCCCCCGTGCCTGCCAGGAGCTATTTCTGAGCAGACAGCCAGGAGTAACCCCTGAGCATCACCGGGTGTGGCCCAAAAACAAAACAAAACAAACAAACAAAAAATATATATAAAGCTAAGGCTCATGTAGCCATTATTTTAACCCAAAGATTATTTATATTTCATTTAAGACATTGTATTTAAAGGGTCTTATGTGATATTCTCTTTATCCAAAATTCTTCATAAGTCAAAATCCTACCTCATGATTACAATGACAGTTCAAAAGTCTTGAGTTTCCTGGCAAAATTTCCACTTCTGGCATCTACCTCGTAGATGCAAAGTTACCCTAAGTAGAAGTAAGTGATACCAACAATATGCTAGATGGAACAATGGTACTTATGGTATTCCATGACTACTGCAATTACTTAGAGTGAAAAAATATAATACTTTAATAAATGTATATCATGACCAAGAAGAAATGAAGCAGTTACTCTGATATCCAATCTATTCCAACTATTTCACTTGTGATCACAGAATTTCTATTTTAGTATCACCAATTGAATCTTATAGCAAAAATTAAACATTTTCAAAATGTGTATTATATCTGCAAACAATAAGAGAAAAACTGACTAACTTTAAAAGGCCAAAGTCAATTACTCAATTTAAAGTCTAATTTAGCTACTTAATAGTTCATCTTTCTAGATGAATTCCTAATTATGCAGTAGAGAACCAAACTAACTTCCTTTTTCTGGAACTTCATCCCACAATATATTTTTGGTTTGCATTCTTTATTCTACCCATATATAATGTGACAGCTTACTTTTCCTCCTAAAATTCCTTTTCTCATTTGGAATCTGAATTTGCAAGTGAGAGCTCACAGCACTCCAAATGCACTCTAGCACAGTACATTAGGCTAAATATTCAGAAACAGGACCCTGTAGATTTAGAGAATCAGTGATCATTCCAAGACTCCAGAGTTAACAAGGAGCTAAATGAAACTTAATGTGTTGTGTGGCATTTTCTGAAGGTTTTGCACTTCCCACAATCTCGGGAACTCTAAATCTTCTAAGAAGGCACTTGCCTTAAAACATTTAGATTATCCTTTGTTTTATAAAATTCTCTGCAATTAGCCTTAGCACTCCTACTCATTGTATATAAACCATATTAATAAAGACTCTCAGACAGGTTACCAAAGACACAGTGTAGTTACCTCAGGCTGAGAGGCCAAACCCATTACTCAACAACCTGACTCTCCTAGTCAGGGGGGCCTGAACTCAGAAATTACTATCTTTCAAAATACGGTATTAGTTAAAATGTTCAAAAATAGGATACAGTGCATTTTGAAAACTGACAATTTCATCATGACTTGAAGTGTAACAATGAGTTATGGCTAACCATTATATTTAAACAGCTTGTACATATATTCTGTGTGGCATTTTCTAAATGTCTTGCCCTCATCAGTGTATCTCTGATGACTCCCAATCTTCAAGTAAGAGATACATTTTAAACTATGTTGAAAATGACAGCTGAATATCATCACTTGTCCTAACTGCTAAAGTGATCTGCTTTGTCTTTTTATAATGGCTTAGGGCCTGAGCAAGAGAACAGGCATTTGCCTTGCATGTGGTCAACCCAGACGGTTCAGTCCCTGGCATCTCATATGGTCCCCGAACCTGGCAGGAGTGATTTCTGAGAATAAAAGCCAGGAGTAACCTCTGAGTACCACTGAATGTGGCCCCAAAACAAACAAAAGAAATAAACAAAAACCAACAAAATGTTTATAATAATGCTTTAGCACATTTTAGTTTTTTGTACATTTTTAGGGTTATCTTTATTATTTTCAAAAAAATCCCCCTCACCATTCCTAAACCCCAGATAGCAGGACAGAGTGCCTGTGGGTAGGCCTTTTTAGGTTTAGCATTTCCTCAATGGGCAGCTGTTGCTTAAATAATGCAAAGGTAGCTAAGGAAATCAATACGCACAACACACCCAAATGTTGCTCTTACTTTTGGGTTTGTTTTTTTTTTAACCTAGAGTTACCTAGAGGTTCAATGTGGAAATAAATTATTATATGCCAAATCTAAGATAAAACACAAACTCAAAGATAAAAATCCAGTGGGTTAAGCATACAGCAATCCTACCAGAAAATATACAGTGTGGGGAAAATGACCATTTTTAAGAGATCAAAAGGCAGAGTCCAGAGATAATATGAAGTTTCTACCTGGCTGAGACCATCAGGTAAAATGAGCAACAGTTTAACTGCCTCCAAATAGCACTTCTTTATAAGAATACATACCAAGTCCTACTAAAGGATATTTTATGAACAGGAAGTCCACAGGAGTCTACTTAATGAATTCTATAGCAGACAGCTAAAGGAAAAGGTTAAGAGAGAATGCAAAGAACTGGAATTGGGCCAGAGTTATAGTACAACAGGTAGGGCACTTGCCTTGCCCAAGGCCAACCTGTGTTTATCTCCAGCATCCCATATGGCCCCTCAAGCACTGCCAGGAATAATTCCTGGATAAGGAGACAGGAGTAACCCTTGAACATCACTGGGTATTGCCCCCCCCCCAAAAAAAAAAATCAAAGAGCAGGCTGACTAGTTATGTCATACACACACACACACACACACACACACACACACACACACACACACACACACACTCTGACTTCCCCCAAAAAAAGAGAGGTGGCCAGGACAATAGTACAGTGGGTACTTGCCACACACACACATACACACACACACACACACACACACACACACACACACACACTCTTCTCCCTTCTCCTTCTCCCTCTCCCTTCCCCCCCGACTTCCCCCAAAAAAGAGAGGTGGCCACAGGACAATAGCACAGTGGGTACTTGCCTTACACACAGCAAACCTGGATCTGATCCCCAAAAGCCCATATGATCACTTGAAACACCAGAAGTAATCCCTGAATGCAGAGCCAGGTAAGTCTGATTCCCCCACCCCCCAAAAGAGACACAGAGAGAGAAGCAACTTTAAACAGAACCCAAGGAGTAAGGTATATGGGATAACCATCAACAGCAATTATAACTTTTAGCCAACCTAAACAAACAGAAGAAGAAAATAAAGCCCCATTTATTTTTATTTAATATATTTAGCCAACCTAAGCAAACAGAAGAAAATAAAGCCCCATTTATTTTTATTTACTATATTGAGTATATTTAATATATTTCTAATTTCCTACCCATGTTCCCACTGGCCAAACCTAATCAGTAGCCGGTGGAGAGAAATCCCTGAATACAGTTCTGGTTCACGGGACAGATCAGTTAATAAGGGGGGTTGGAGGTTGAGGAGCCATGCCCAGAAACACTCAAGGGTTATTCCTAGCTCCATGCTCAGAAATAACTCTTGGTAGGCTCAGAGGATCATGTGGGATACTGGAGATCAAACCTAGGTTAGCCATGTACAAGGCAAACACCCTACCCGCTGTGCTATTGCTCCAGACTCAGAGTTAATAAGGACTTAAAAAACAGAGCAAGAGGGGAGGAGAAAAAAAAAAAGAGACAGAAAGAGAGAGAATAGTGAACAAACGCCTATTCATCAGCATCTTAATAACTTCAAGATTATTGAGTTCAAAGATAAATACAAGGATTGGATATTTGTATGCACATAGTCAACCCAGGTTCAATCCCCAGATTAGCTTTTAATTCCACGGCCACTGAACCAAGAGTAGCTGAGCACCATCAAGTGTGGCCAAGCCTTACTCCTAAAATTGCAAAGAACTGTTATTAGAAAGATTTTCCTTTTTCATTCCTTTGATTTGGTGAAGTGGTGGTCTTCTCCCAAGTGGTGTTCAGGGAGCCCAGAGGTCCTTCCTAACAACTCTCCCCATGGATGTGACAAAAAAATATTTTCGTGATATCTTACAGTTATACTACCTTTAAGTACAACAGAGATTATGTATAAGGCACATTACATAAATTCATGACACAGAAATTTTAACTCAAGCTATATTACTTTCCATTAAATATCTTCAGTAGCATATAAAATTTCAAAGTATGCCTGTTTTATCTCTATAACATCATCAATATACCTATTCCATTTTGCAAAGACATGCAATAGTATCAGTTTCAATGTTCTCACTTTCCTCAATACATCTTCACAAGCATACTATTTATAATATACAACTTCAAAATATAAGATAAGACTAGGTTTTAAGACAGGAAAAGATGTTGATAGTTTTCATACCTTTTTGTTTTGTTTTGTTTTGTTTTAGTGCCACACCCGACAGTGTCAGGGGTTAATCCTGACTCTGCTCAGGGGGGCATATGAGATGCTGGGGATCGATCTTAGGTTGGCTGCATGTATGACAAACGCCCTACTTGCTGTGTTATAGCTCTGGCCCCAGTTTTCTTACTTTTTAACTATAATATTATTTCAATATTAATATAAATATTAAGCAAAATAAATTATGAGCTAAAAATGTGACCTATTTATCATATTAGATTTACCATACTAAGCACATATTGAGCTCATTTACAGAACTACATTACAAAGGTAATCAGCAAATCTAATTCCATTATCATATGTAATACAAAGATGTTAAATCAGGATCTCATCTGTATAGATTGATCATATTTTTATAGCCTGAAACATGAACAGTATCTACATTCAGCAATTACTTACTAAGTAGGCCACATAAGTGTTGTTGCACTATATTAAATGATATACAAATCTTATGTAAGTAAGTTTTTATACTTTTGTAAATCTATTAAGATAAAAATTACTTCTAAGTCTCCAAAGCTAAGACGGTCATAAACTGAACTTTCACAGTATTGACCTATCTGTTAGCTCAGGCTGGATACTCCTGCTCTCATGAAGTCTACCCCCATTTGGAGTTGCAGTGTCAGATACAGTATTTGCTTTTTTCCTACCAATGATTAATGAGAAATGATCATGCTATAGAATGAAATAGATTTAGAGCAAATCTTCTTGAGGTTTCTAGATCGTTTGTTTATAAAGAAAGGCTTTAAGAAAGAAAACAGCTCTTTTAATCTCACTGGACATATCAAAGCAAATGTCATGCCCAGAGATTTTACAACCATCTAGTGGCAGACACACTAAAGACTGTACTACTTTACAGTGTCAAGAATCTGGGGTCTTATTGATACTGCCTTTATTTTTTGTTTGTTTCGATATGGTTTTTGTTGTTGTTTTGGAGCCTGGGAGTTGTTCTGAGCCACCAGAGCTACAACCCACAGGCTTAGGGAACTTGGTGAAACTGGTTTTGATTTTGGTTTTATGGGCCATGCCCAATTGTGCTCAAAGATCATTCCTGGCAGATTCAGGGAACCAGATACCATGTGCAATAAGCGGGGATAGAACCTAGATCTAGATCTAGATTCTAACTGGCTGTACTCTCTCCCAAGCCCCTGATACCACAGTCTTTAAAAACCCTAAGTTATTTAACCTACCTTGAGACTTTAAGTAAGCATGTCACCTTTTGTTTAATTGGTGGGGATTTCTGTGAACTGTAGCATACTACACCTGATATAGTATTGCCTACATTTAATAAGAATCATCTCTTCAGAACTATTTTGAAATGGCATCAGGAATCAAGCCTAGCTAAGGTTTCACATATACAAAGCAGGTGCTCCATTAAAATGGAAAAATCTTAGATATAGAAAGAAGTCCTTAAGCCTTTCACTTTGAACATTTGTTATAGTGACTTGACTTAGATAGACTTCAGTTGACTGGATATCGCCGCTCACCCTTGAACCTTGGATCCCATCTTTGGAACAGGCATGATTTTCTGCACCAGCACCAAAGACTGAACTTCTCTACCAGGGAAGCCCTAATGCTGCCCTGGCATTGGCTTGATCCAAGGTGGATTCATATGACACCCTGATGCCTTGGGAACAGCAACAACTTGCTTTCAGGGTGAGTGTCCCTGCCTCACCACCTAACATAGAGATGAAACCAAAAGATCCTTCATGACACCCTGACTTGGACATAGGATTTGTGCAAAAACATTGTCCCCTGCTGTTATGAGTGTAGCATTGCAACTGCTATCTTTACTTACTTTCTGATTTAATGATGCCTTTAGCATTATAACTACTATCTTTACATACTTCCTCATTTAATAATGCATGGACACTGTAACCACTATCTTTGCATACCATCCGAATCAATGATGCCATGTACCTTGTGATTATTGTCTTCACATACCATCTTGTTGCTGTAATGCCCAAGCTGTGTTACCCACATACTGTTTCCCGCCTAAAGTTTGCCCTTAAAAGCCTTGTGTGAAGTCAGTCTATTGCTCTGACAATGCTTCCCTGCGAGTGGTCTGTGGCTCGCAGTCTTCCCTCCTTTTCCTGAGTCTAACCTAAAAGGCTATGGGCTGGAAGAGACCCTTACCCACCCTTGCCTCAGCCTTGTCACAGGAACTCACGGCAAAGCCAGCAATATTTCTTAAATGTTTTCATGTAACGTTCTGGCACATTCAGACAGTTTGTGTAAAATAGATTTTTCCTACTAAATAATATATTTGGAAGGAGGGAATAGGTCGATACCCAATGGCCCACCTTCACTAATCTCTGCAGAAGACTAGCAGCTTAAAATTCCAGGTATGCTGATTTTATGGCTGGCATCTCCAAGGACTGCTTGGAGCCAGGCTAGGCCACCTATCCCACACATCCCTAAACCTGTGTACTTTCAGAACTCCCAACAATCATACCCATGAACCACCAATGTCACAAGGTAAACTCACTGGCCCGGCTCCACAGAACCTCAAGTCTTGAACCATGCCATAGCTTATGCAGCCATGCGGCACCCCATAATTTTAATAGTGACTCCCAGTAAGAATACTCTAAATTGGATGTGGAAATTATCACAGATGCCACAAAAGCTCAACAAGCGAAACCAACAACTGATATTCAACTAGCAATAAATAGCTTAGTAAACCTTCAGATAATGATATAACAATCCCATTGGAAAACAAGGTAATTTTCACAAAATACTTTTAATAAAAATTTTTATAATTCCATTACCATTTAGTTGTACCAAGCAATATTAAGTAAATTATTCATACCTGGTAAGGGGCAGACTTCAGAAGGGTAGAAAATTGGTAACAGGGGGAGAGAAAATGTTAACACTGGTTGTAGGATTGGTGTGGGAATATTAAATTCCTGAAATAACTGTATTAGGAGCAACTCTGTAAATCATGGTGCTTGAAATAAAAAGTCTAATTTTAAAAAATAAAAACTGGAAATATTCCCAAATCCCGATTATACCTGTTGTCTTTTGGCTGCCATGATATTAAGCTTATCCACTTCCGGTTTCAGGGCTTTGTACTGGATTCCTAAATCTTGTTCAGTGCCAGCATTTCTCAGTTTCAAGATACCTTCTTCCACCTAGAAAACAAACCCCCATACAAACTTTAAAACAAATCAAGTCTGCATATAAAGATCTAAAAATATTTTATTCCTTTTTAAAAGCTATTCAGATAGCAATCCAAACTCTTGAGTTTAGATGAATAAACATTTGAACAGCTATAATGAAAGCTTTACATGAGGTGGGATGACTTGTATTATACTGATTTCTACCTAAAAAAGATGAAATTTAATGTGTCTTGATTTCTCAACTCTAGAGCTTAACTGGCACAAAGAAATGTTTCATCACAACTGAAGAAAAAAATTTTAATAGGAACGAAACTAAACAATACCTTTGGCAAGTTCCTCATTAAACCTAAATTAACAACACAGGCTTATAGCAGAAGCAGTAGGATGTACACTTGGCATAGAGAAAACATTCTACAAAAACATTCCTGGACCCTTAGGTAAAACCAAGATCAAAACCAAACCAAATCCTAAAGAATGCTGAACTAAGAATGGTCAGTAGCTCACTGTGAGAGAAAAAAAAAAACAAATTACAGACATAGGCCTGTACTTACAACTTTTAGCTGAACAAGTAGTTTGTAGACATCTGCCATGTCAGCCAAAATAAGCAGCCGAGTAACAGCAGAGAGCAAAGCTCTAGCTGCCCGAACCATGTTGCCACGTTTCACCGAAGAACAGGGATCATCTGCAAACTCTCCAGCAGCACTCTTCATCAAATCACCTGTTACAAAATGGGAGGAAAAAAAAAAAAAACTCAGCAGGAATAAATCTGAATAGCTCATTTACATTAAAAAAAAACCAAAAAACAGTTCAAACTCTGAATAATCCATGCAGAGAATTTAGCTTAAGGATTTCAATTTGTTTTTTGTTTGTTTGTTTGTTTTATAGTTGTCACTAAAGAAAAGTGTTCTCATACATTACTAGTGAAAGCAATTTAGCACTGAATCAAAATCCCAAAAATACTCATTTTTGGTGCAGGAGAGACCAGAGACAGTAGGTAAGATGCTCGTCTTTCATATGGCTGACCCTGTTTCAATCTCCTGTACCACTTCCAGTCACTACAGAGCCACATCAGAGTAACCCCTGGATACAGAGCCAGGACTAAGCCCCAGGCACCATCAGATATGGTCCCAAAAACCAAAATAACAATAGCAATATTTTTAAATATTCATTTCTGACAGCTTTATGACTGTAAGCAATACAATGCCTGTCTTACATGAGGCTGGGGAGGGGAAAGCTTCATTCTCTAGCAGTACTCATATACCCAAGTGCAATCCCAACAACTTTGCTACTTGAGATCCCCAAATGTATGCCACAGCAAAGAAGTACTGACATACCACAAAGTCTCTGGCACACCACAACCAAGTATATGAGGGGTTACTTCTGGCTATCTGCTCAGGCACAGGGGACCATATGGGATGCCGGGATTCGACCCAACCACCTTAGGTCCTGGGTCGGCTGCTTGCAAGGGAAACGCCACTGTGCTAGCTCTCCAGACCCAGTAACTACTGATTTCACCTTTGTTCACAAAATTAATTTATGATATTTTTTTTGGCGGGGGGGTCACACCCAGCAGCGCTCAGGGGTTACTCCTGGCTCTATGCTCAGAAATCGCTCCTAGCTGGCTCAGGGAACCATATGGGATGCTGGGATTCAAACCACCTCCTTCTGCATGCAAGGCAAATGCCTTACCTCCATTCTATCTCTCTGGCCCCTAATTTTTTTTTTTTTTTTTGTGGTTTTTGGGTCACACCCGGCAGTGCTCAGGGGTTATTCCTGGCTCCAGGCTCAGAAATTGCTCCTGGCAGGCACGGGGGACCATATGGGATGCCGGGATTCGAACCGATGACCTCCTGCATGAAAGGCAAACGCTTTACCCCCATGCTATCTCTCTGGCCCCTAATTTATTATTTTTATTTTCCTCTTTTGGCTCTTGTTAAAATCATGTTCACTGCAGAAATCTAACTTTTGTTTAAAAGCAAGGTTTTGGGGCTGGAGCAAGGGTGCAGCGGTAGGGTGTTTGCCTTGCACGCAGCTGACCCAGTACGGACTGCAGTTCGATCCCCCAGTGTCCCATATGATCCTAGTCTGGGTAAGAATCTCACCTCCTCGCAGAAAATAAAACTGATGTTTTATTCTATCAACTACCATTTCATAAAATAATAAACTGACAGACTAATCTATTAAAAAAAAAAAAGTATTTGCTCAGGGCTAGAAAGATAAGGAACTTGCCCTGCAAACATGTTTGCCTAGGGTTCAATCCCTGGCACCATCTGTGGTTCCCCCGCCCCACCAGCAGTGATTCCTGAGCACAGGGTCAGAAGCCAGCCCCTAAGGACAGCCAGATATGGGCCAAACCTTTCCACAAAAAAATTATTTGCTAACTTCAAAAACATCAAGGGCCAGCATTCATTTCCCAAGTTGTCCACTCCCTCCAGTTTTCAAATTCATTTTCCAAGACATGGTGCTAAAACACTTTTCATGCTTGCTAATAAAACTAGCAATACAATTGCAAAGAACAAGAGATTTTACAGAATAGCACTTATATGAGAAGGAACCAAATGGTAGTTTATAACTGGTATAACTATCATGTCTAATGTTTTGGGATGAGCCTGAATAAAACATTTCATCCTTTGCACCTTCATCTCATCTTTCCGATCATTAGTAAGGAATCTGGCCAAAACCACACACTGCTAGATGATACCTCTTATAATAATAGAAAAATGACTTGTGTCAACAAATTCTTTTTTTGGTTTTGGGTTTTGGGACCACACCCAGCGGCACTCAGCAATTACTCCTGGCTCTGTGCTCAGGAAACCGCTCCTGGCAGGCTCAGGAGACCATATGGGATACCGGGGATCGAACTCAGGTCCCTCCCAGGTGGGAAGCATGCAAGGCAAATGCCCAAGGCAAATGCCCCACCGCTGTACTATCATTCTGGCCCCTTTGACAACAAATTCTTGATAAATGGTCTAAGAGAACTTTTCTGGGGATGAAAAGACAGTAGATTGAGCCAGCAGGGTGCCTATTTTGCACACAGTAGACCCAAGTTCTAATCCCTGCACCCCTGAGCACCACCACCAGGAATGATCCCTGAACACAGTTGAATATGGTCCAAAAAATAACCGGAGAGAACTTTTTTTTCCCTTGGATTCTAGGGCACACCGGTGGGCAGCGCTCAAAGGTTACTCCTGGCTATCTGCTCAGAAATCGCTCCTGGCAGGCACAGGGGGACCATATGGGATGCTGGCATTTGAACCACCTTTGGTCCTGGACCCTACCACTGTGCTATCCCTCCAGCCCCATAAACTTTTCTTAAATGCCATTGGGGGGAGAGATACCTGTTGATGCTCAGGGGTTACTCCTGGCTATGTGCTCAGAAATCGCTCCTGGCTTGAGGGATCACACTGCAGTCTGTCCTAGGCTAGGGCGAACAAGGCAAATGCCTTATGTCCTGTGCCACTGCTCTGGCTCCTTAAATGCCATTTTTAATCCACAAAACTATTTTATCTTTGGGGGGGGGGTGGAAGGGCGGGGGCCTGAGTGTTTAATCTCAGAGTTTAAGCCCTCAGGTATCAGGGATTAACCCCGGGACAACATACATGCATGCAAGACAGGTGCTTTATTGTGAAGCCCTATTCTCAGCCCAAAACTGTTTTATTTTTTGAAAATTGGTCCAGGAAATAAACATTTAGTATCACATTTAAATACCATAAACCCATCTGAATTTGCTCAGATAGTCTGGAAAAACTGAACCAAAACCCCTTTCCTAATTCTTTAGGGTTAGGAAAACAGCTTTGGAGTTTATTCCCAGTTGCAGAATGGATATTTTTTTAAGTTAAAATAGAGTACCACACATATTCATGTTCTCATTTTCCTTACTAATCCAAGTGTGCCCTGCTGCTATTCAGAAACACTCCAAAGAGAAGCACTTACTTCCTGATTACACATTCAAATAAATGCATAACATGCATTTCAACTTGGAATTACTTTCTTCAAAAATTAACTAGTAGAAATCACGTTACCACAACATCATGAGTTGAAGTAATGCTAAAGTCAAGATTATCATACCTAAAGTCACTTCCTCATCTATACAGTAAAATATATTAAGGAAGCAATATTACCCATGGTGCCTCAAAGGCATTATCCTATTTTGTGTTGTATTTTTTTGTGAACTTAGTAAGAGGCTTGAAGGGGAAGAGCATTTCAACAGGAGATGATTCAATAACTTCATTCTTCTTTCAACTTCATTCTTCTTCCCTCACTTTCAACTGACTACAGATTTGCAAAATCTCATCTGTTGGATTAAGTGGTCTTACCCTAAACAATGATGGCTTCCTCTTTTAATGTCAAAGATCCACCTAGGTGGGAAGAGTTCCTAGATAGATCCTTTACCTTCGTTCATCCCGCCCATGGGGTGGTCTTAATTTCCCAATAAATACTATGGTCTCACTCTCCAGATCCACTTCCCCAGAGGGATTAAGGCATGTGGAGCAAATTACCCTTACATACAGTTAGTCATCCAGGAGCCAGCAGCATCCTTAATACATATATCCCAAGTCAAAGAAAATGCAGCATTCACCCTAGAGACTGACTTTAAGACATAAAACAAATGGATGACAACCAATCAATGATGTTTTTTAATTTATATTGTGCTATTACTTCTTACGTTAAATGAGGAATGAGAGAAAATGGATTAAATGGTAAAACTAGAGGAATAGGGGTCAATATGGAATAATTTTTAAATTAATCACAATCTCCCTTGGGAATATATGAAAGTAAGAATTGAACAACAGAACCAACCAGCAGGGTATCTCATCTCAGAAAAAGACATCCAGGAGGCAAAGCAACAGTACAGTAGGTTTTACAGATGCTTTGCAGAGTTGATACAAGTTTGATCCCAAGACCCCATAAGGTCCCTGATCCCTGCCAGGAGTGATCCCAGAGCACAGACACACGGAGTATGGCCCAAATCTCCCCTCAAAAATAGACATCTACAAAATGGAGTGGAGTGGGATGAAAAAGTCAAAGTGGGAAAAGGCAGAAAATCAAGTCAGAATTCAAGAAATAGTATGAGAGGGGCCAAAGTTATAGCATAGCGGTAGGGCATTTGCCTTGCACATGGCCAACCGGGGCCGATCCAGGTTCAAACCCTGGCATCCCATATGATCCGCTAAGCCTGCCAGGTGCAATTTTTGAGCGCAGAGCCACAAATAACCCTGAGCACTGGCAAGTATAACCAACCCATCCCCCCGCCAAAAAAAAAAGTATGAGGGGAAAAAAATCAGCTGAGTTCTTGTTAGGTTTAATGAAGAAAGTGATTTCATTGACCTAAAAACATTGAAGAGGCTGAGAGAAATTCCCAAAGCTACGTTTCAAATCTTTATAAACTAACAAACCTAGACTCTACTAACTCCTGTTTATCTCTCAAAAACTATTCCAAATAGGGGCCAGAGAGAGTGCTTAAAAGTAGACTGTTTGCCTTGCAATGCAGAAGGACAGTGACTGTGGTTCGAATCCTGGCATCCCATATGATCCCCAGAGCCTGCCAGGATTTCTGAGTGTAGAGCCAGGAGTAATCTGAGTGCTGCTGGGTATGCCCCCCCCTCCCAAAAAAAAAAAAACTATTCCAAATAGTCACTGACAGTTACTTTGTATTGATGACATCTGCCTTTTAGTATCTATCTTCTGGTCTGCGTGTATTAGATATGGGTGTATTATTCTGGACCTGTCAACATCTGGACTGGACAGGAAACCAATTTCCACCTACTTTAATCTGACTCTAGTCAGTAACCAAGAAGAAAATCATGCCTGAAAAGTCTGACAGCCTGTGTTCAATATACTTCCAACAAAAATAAATCATTATTTTTCTTAAAACTGCCTTGCCGGTTCAATAAAACATGTAGTTTTTGGGGGCCGGAGCAGTGGCGCAAGCCTTAAGGTGTCTGCCTAGGATGGACTGTAGTTCAATCTCCATGCATCCCATATGGTCCCTCAAACCAGGAGCGATTTCTGAGCACATAGCCAGGAGTAACCCTAGAGCGTCACCAGGTGTGGCCCAAAACAAACAAACAAACAAAAAATTTAGTTTTCACACTAAATTCTAAATGTCTCTAAAAATTCTGACTAGCAACCTGAGCGATAGCACAGTGATATGGCATTTGCCTTGCAAGCCGCTGACCCAGGACGGACCTACGTTGGATCTCTGGAGTCCCATGTGGTCCCCCAAGCCAAGAGCGATTTCTGAGCTCATATCCAGGAGTAACTCCTGAGCATCACCAGATGTGGCCAAGAAAAATAAATAAATAAATAAATAAAAATTCTGAATATTTTTAGAATGTTTCTAAAAATATTCAGTTTTATTTCATTTGCTTTATTGATTTTTAATTCTTAGTATTTTATGTATTAGTAATGATAAAAGTCACCTCTATTTTGTCAAATATATGGCAAAATAAATCTTAAAATTTTATGAATAATGGCAAAATAAATATAAGATATAAAACCTTATATTTTATCATTTTAATTTTATTTATAATTATATTAAATATATACAGATCAAAAAAAAAAGCTGCCTTGGCGGGGCCAGAGAGATAGCATAGAGATAGGGTATGTTTGCCTTGCATTCAAAAGGACGGTGGTTCGATTCCCGGCATCCCTTATGGTCCCCCCGAAGCCTGCCAGGAGCAATTTCTGAATGTAGAGCCAGGAGGAAACCCTGAGTGAGTGCTGCCGGATGTGACCCAAAAACAAAAACAAAAACAAAACAAAACAAACAAACAAAAACTGCCCTGACAAGGGGTCAGGAGATAGTACAGAGGGTAAAGGCATGTAGCAGACCCAAGATTAATCCCCTGAGCACCACCAGGATTAATTCCTGAACATAGAGCCACGTAACCCCTGAGCACAGTCAAGTGTAGCATAAAAACGAAACAACAAAAAACAAACAAACAAAAAACTGCCTTCGGGCCAGAACGATAGCACAGTGGTAAGGCATTTGCCTTACACACTGCTGACCTGGGATGAACCTGGGTTCCATCCTCATATCTCCAGCATCCCATATGGTCCCCCGAGCGTGCCAGAAGTTATCCCTGAGCACTGCCAGGTGTGGCCCAAAAGCAAAACAAAACAAAACAAAACAGAAAAGCAACAACAACAAAAGATTCACAATGGAACAATACATGCACACAAAATATGCACACCCCTCTCTCTCTTTTTTTTCTTCCCTTCATGCAAATCATCAAGCTATACCAAAAAATATAGGCGATAAGCCTTGAATTTCACTTTACAATTACTGAGATAAATAAAAGAATTCTCTTAGTTAATTTAAAACCCTCACTGCTGGATCCTTTTTTGATTCATAAGCATGATGAATTAGGTGTCACAAGTTTGTGTGATATGTGCCTCCCTTAAATCTTGCTACAAAGTCAGCACATTTACCCTTCTGATGTGAGAGGGGGGAAAAAAACCCACCTATCTGCCCATCCTCATGACAAGGGCATTGTGGATCATGTGGCACAGCACATACCTTGCATGTTGAAGCCCAGGGTTCAATCTGACACCACCTAGTCCATTAGCACTAACAGGTGTGGCCCCCACATAGTTCATTAACACCACCAGATGGTGCCAGGAATTTTTTTTCAATGTATACATACAAGATACATATATTAGACAAGAGACTGTCGGTTCTATTTGACTGGAAATGTTCTTTTCAAGACTTAAAAAAGCTGAATTTATATCTGTGTAACAAGATCAATACGGAGTATGTTTATCAATCAACTAGAGATGCTAGTTAACTCAATAGTTTTTAACTTTTGTTTTAAGTGGAGCAATTAAGGCTATTTTCTTGCTCGAAAAGCAAGAGACTTGCTTTAGAAAAGATTAGTTTAATAACTGAGACTTAGTATTGAATACCACTGATTGCTCAATAATGCCACATTCTCCTTTAACTCATAGACAATACACTTGCACTATAATCAAAGTTTTCCTAAAATAGAATTAGCCAAAAGCCAGAATATGAAAAGTGTCCGAAAGAAATCTTAAAACAAATACTGCCTGATCATTAAAATAGACATAAAAGAGGGGAAACTATTAAGCAAATCTTAAAATATCTGCTTTCCATTTACTGGAAAAGGAGAAAAAAAGAATCTTTTGTTTTGTTGTTTTTTGGGCCACACCCAGTGATGCTCAGGGGTTAACTCCTGGCTATGCGCTCAGAAATCACTCCTGGCTTGGGGGACCATATGGGACCTCGGGGGATCAAACCACTGTCTGTCCTGGACCAGCCGCCTGCAAGGCAAAAGCCCTACTGCTGGTCACTGCTCCACCTTCCCCCCCCCACAAGAATCTATTCTATTTTCTCCTTCTAGTCAATTTGGAGAGTTGTAGGCACCCATATTAAATGGCTTGTTTTTCCTTCCTTCCCTCCCTATCTTTCTTTCTTTCTTTTTCAATTTTGGAGAGAAATCTACTTGCTGTGAATTATTCAGATAGTTTATGGTTGTCAACCAAATAAATAACACATTCAAGTTTTATTCTGTGTTTGATGGAACAAAATTAAAAAATTAGGGGCCGGAGAGATAGCATGGAGGTAAGGCGTTTGCCTTTCATGTAGAAGGTCATCAGTTCGAATCCCGGCGTCGCATATGGTCCCCCGTGCCTGCCAGGAGCAATTTCTGAGCATGGAGCCAGGAATAACCCCTGAGCACTGCCGGGTGTGACCCAAAAACCACAAAAAAAATAAATAAATAAATAAAAATAAAATAAAATAAAATAATTAAACCAACTGGTCTAATAAACAGTAAATACCACTTGACCTGTAAATACTTTACCTTTACCTGTAATACTCAGGTCTATTTTACACTTTTCTTTTACAAAGCTACCATAACTACAAGTATGTTTAACTATTTATTGATTTTCAGCTCCAAATTAATTTTATCTGTCTTGCCAATATATTAGTGATGAAAAAGTCTAAAAGATTATCAATTTCAGGCCAATATCATCCGTGTCTCAATATCTGAAATAATGGTACACTCAAATTAAGAACAGTAAGTAACAGGAGCCAAAGAAACAGCTCACAAGGCTAAGCATATGCTCTGAATGCAGAAATCCTGAGTTAAAACCCTGTCACCACAGGAATGACAAAATAAGAGCCAGTTGTGGCCCAAAAAACATATTTAAAGATTATTCTTTAAAAGGGCAGGAGGGAGGGAGAGAAGGAAGAAAAGCCCTCTTTTTTTCTGGTAAGAGCCCTATATTAGAATTCACAGTACATTTCAATACCATTTTCTATGTATGTGTTGTTAAGAGTATATATGCTGTACAGCCCACAATTTTTTGGTGGTGGTTGGTTTTGGTTTTTTGTTTAGGAGTAAAAACCACTTTATTTAGAAATCGAGGAAGGAGAAAATAAGAAAGAATAATGGGGGCCGGGCGGTGGCGCAAGAGGTAAGGTGCCTGCCTCACCTGCGCTAGCCTTGGACGGACCACAGTTCGATCCCCCGGCGTCCCATATGGTCCCCCAAGCCAGGAGCAACTTCTGAGCGCATAGCCAGGAGTAACCCCTGAGCGTTACCCGGTGTGGCCCAAAAAACAAAAAACAAAAAAAAAAAAAGAAAGAATAATGCACTCAAGAGAGAACACAGACTTCTCCAAAGTGGAGAGATCTCCAGTATAAAACCCACATGAAAGTAGAAAAGTGCAAGATGTGGAAGGCCAGAGAGATAACACAGCAGTAGGGCATTTGCCTTGCTTGCAGATCCAGGGCAGGAGGTGGTTCGAATCCCAGCATCCCATATGGTCCTCCAACCCTGCCAGGAGCAATTTCTGAGCACAGAGCCAGTGGGTGGGTGGGTGGGTGAGTGGGTAGGTGGGTAGGTGGGTGGGTAGGTAGGTAGGTAGGTAGGTAGGTAGGTAGGTAGGTAGGTAGGTAGGTAGGTAGGTAAACAATAAAGATGTGAAGATGTGGTTGGCATCACCACATGAGTACAGGGAGCATATGTGCAATCCACATTTTAATTTTTGAGACAAGTCTTTTCCTAACATACTTCTTCAAAAACAGTCAAATTAGTTCTTTAAAAAAAAATTGGGTTATAAAAAAAAATTGGGGGTTGGAGTAATAGCACAGCAATAGGGCGTTTTTGCCTAACAAACAGCAGACCCAAGATCAACCTGGGTTCAATTCCTGGCATCCCATATGATCCCCCAAGCCTGCCACAAGCAGTTACAGACCACAGAGCCAGGAGTAATCTGAGTGCCACTGGATATGGCCCAAAAACCCAAAAAAAGAAAAAAATTTTTTTGTTTTTTGGGCCACACCTGGTGGTGCTCAGAGATCACTCCTGGCAGGCTCAGAGACTACAATGGGTACTAGGGGGTTGAACTCAGATAGGATGTGTGCAGGACAAGCGCCCATCCTGCTGTACTATTTCTCCTGCCTCTCTTCCGAAATATTTAAAAGCCAGACTATTTAAAAATACATAAAAAAATAATAAATAAAAATACAGACAAGTGCCATAAACAATGACAGGCCCGTCCTATTCCTACCCTGCAGATATAGGAGAATGGATAGAGGGGCAGGAGAAAGGCAATTATTTGCCACTGTGGAAGGGCTAAAAAAAATTATCTAATCAGGGCCATAGCAACAGTGCATTGAACAGGGCATTTCCCTTACATGCAGCCAACTCAGGTTCAATCCCAGGCATTCTATATGGTCCCCAGAGCCTGCCAGTGATTTCTTAGACAAAGCCAGGAGTAACCCGAGTGCTCCAGATGTGGCCCCAAAAAATAACAACAACAAAAAAGCTTGTCTCTGAATATAAAGCAATATTAACCTACCTTGTTTTCGGACATCTTCTACAGCAGCAACAAGCTCCTCCTTGAGAAACTGGCTCTCCTTCGCAATTTTATCCCCCTTCTCCAAGAAATTCTCAGTTGCTTGTTCAACAGATGCAGCCAAAACATGTGCCTTCTTAGAACGACCTCTCTTCTTATTAGAGGGGCCCTTACTGTTAGTATTTACCAGAGTTGTAACCTAGAGGTTTCATTTGGAAGAATTAAACTTCTGTCAGTTAAAATGCAATCAAAAATTAAATGAACATCTTTAAAGATAGCAAGAATTCTTCACGCTATTTATGGCATTTCACTAAGCATTAAGTAACATAATATGATTTTCATTGTTAAGATAAAACTAATAAAGGGTCAGAGCGATAGTACAGTAGGTAGGGCAGTTGCTTTGCACACAGCCAGCCCAGGTTTGATCCCTGGTGTCCCATATGGTCCCCCAAGGCTGACAGGAATAATTTCTGAGTGCAGAGCCAGGATTAACCCCTGCGCACCACTAAGTGTAGCTCAAAAAAATAATAAAACAAAAATAAATGATATAAATTCCTAAAATAATTTAGCTTTCTCAAATATTAAATAAGAAATTAAATACTTCTGGTTGTTTTGGGGCCACATCCAGCTATACTCAGGGTTTACGCCTGGCTCTGTGCTCAGTAATCACTCCTGGTGGGGCTCAAAGGATGAGAAGGCGTGCCAGAGATCAAAAACCATGTGTAACGCAAATGTCCTTCTCCCCACTGTACTCTCTCCAATCCCTAAAAATTATATTTTTTCATTCCTCAGTCATTACATTTTAGTTTCAGTTTACAAATTAAAAACTGGATTAGAAACAAATGAGCATGGGGCCGGAGAGATAGCATGGAGGCAAGGCGTTTGCCTTGCATGCAGAAGGTCTGGTTCAAATCCTGGCATTCCATAAAGTCCCTGGAGCCTGCCAGGAACGATTTCTGAGCATAGAGCCAGGAGTAACCCCTGAGCGGCACCAGGTGTGACTCAAAACAAACAAACAAAAAGAAACAAATGAGCTATCCCAACTACACAGATCCTCAAGAAATTTCAGGGGATGGGGCGGGAGAAATAGCACAGCTGTAGGGCGTTTGCCTTGGACGAAGCTGGCCCTGGTTCAATCCCTGGCATCCCATATGGTTCCCCAAGCACCACCAGAAAAGAACCCCAATCATAGAGCCAGGATTAGCCCTTGAGCACTGCTGGGTGTGTCCCAAAAGAAAAAAAAAGTTTCCGAAAATAGCTAACAATAAATTTAGCTTTACCTAAATGTCATGTTTCACCACATTTTAATAAATTTGCAAAATCTTTTAAATGATTTGCTTCTGAAATGTTTTCACTATTAACACCAATATCAGCACATAGTAAAAACCCTTAAGAGAAGAATGACTGCCCAATGACTACCTACTGTGAAGTTATTCATTCCCAGCACATGAACCATTATTATTATAATATCAGATAACATAGTTTAAAGATGGTTAAAAATTTGTAATTACCATAATATACAACACATAAAGACCTACTGAGGACTATAGTAGATAAGATTTTCAGAGTAAATATTTCTTTTTCCTTTTGGGCCACACTGGTGGGGCTCAGGGGTTACTCCTGGCTCTCCACTCAGAAATAGCTCCTGGCAGGCTCGGGACCATCTGGGATGCCAGAGACTGAACCCAGGTAGGCTGCATGCAAGGCAAATGTCCTACCGCTGTGCTATCTCTCCAGCCCCTTAAGAGTAAATATTTCTGAATCCTATACCTACATATATTAAAAATATAAATGCATGGGGGCCAGAGAAGTATCACAGTGGTAGGGCGTTTGCCTTCCATGCAGCTAATCCAGGACTGATGGTGGTTCAAATCCTGGCATCCCATATGGTTCCCCGTGCCTGCCAGAGCAATTTCTGAGCACAGAGCCATGAGTAACCCCTGAGCATCACTGGTTGTGACCCCAAAAACAAAACAAAAAAATGTATGCATATATACTCATTTAGATTAAACACATTTTATAAAAGAGAGCAAATGCCATATATCTAATTTCCATCACACACACACACTCTTTCTCATTCTCTCTCACGCACTCACTCTCACAAACTGTGCCAAAACACTGAAAGTGTTTTGTTGCTAATAAAATGTCATCATACTATGATATTTGCATTTGCAACAGAACATACTAAATCTACACCCTCAAATTAAAATAAATGCCAACTGATTCTACACATAAAAGTTGTAGGAAAAAGGGTAGTGGCCAAATGAATAGTACAGAAAGAAGGTAGGGCTCTTGCCTTACCCATGGCCAACTCAGGTTGGGTCCCTGGCACCCCATATGGTTCCTAAGTCTGCCAGGAGTGATCCCGGAGTGCAGAATCAGGTGTAAGCACTAAGCACAGCTGGGTGTGACAACACAAAAAGGGGGATAGGGTTAGAAAAAAAAAGGTTAAGAAGGAGTTTTTTTCTTTCCTTTTAAACACCATGATTACAAACATGATTGTAGTTTGGTTTCAGTCATACAAAGAACAGGGTGTAGAAATTTAACATCAAGTCTTTCTATACATCTTTGTTAGGCATGTCTTCCAAGAAAATGTCTGCAGAATGCAAACATTGGGAAACTGTTCTAACTGCTACACTCATACTAATGCCAACAGTACTAAATTAAATTGCAACAACTCAGTTTTTAAAAAGGTAAGTGAAACTGTGCAGTAATATTTATAAGTGGGGCCAAATTATCTAAGTACTAAAACCTAATCTCATCCATTTAGATTAAGGTCTGAGCTAAACAAATACCTCATGGTCTTCCAAGCTGAGAAATAAGAGAAATGACCACTACCTCCAACAACACACACACACACACACACACACACACACACACACAAAAACGAAACTGTGTTCTTTGTTATCCAGGTCTACTGCTATGGAATCATATTGCTACTATGCACTTATTTGGGGGTTCTTACCTGTGTAACGAGAGGTTCCAATAGTCTTTCAACTGCCAGAGTCCTAATCTCTAGGCTTTTAGGGTCCCATTTGAAATTAATGTTGCCTGCATGGACAGAAGTCATGGCTGAGAGAGAAACAAAAAGTCAAAGTCAGGAGAACATCAAATACAAGAAATGCATAAACAAATCTCCTATGTAAGGACTCTTATAAGAGAAAATTTATATTCACTACAAAATGGGGGAGAGGGCTAGTGGGGAGCGAAGAAGAATCCTATTAGCCTGCACATGAAGACACTGTAACTCTTAAAACCTCTTTAACACTTCAAGATTAAAAGCATTAGGAGGCCTGAAGGATAATATAGCTGATAGGTCCTTTCCCTTTCCTTTCCCTTGTACACAGCCAATACGAATTCAATCCAGGCACTTCATATAATCACGTGAGCCTAACTGGAGTTATCCCTGGAGCAGAGTGCCAGAAGTAATCCCTAAGCACAGAGCCTAGAGTGATCCCTGAGAGCAAAACCAGGAGTAAGCATTTAGCACAGCTGGGTGTGACCCAGAAAAAAAACCAACAACAACAACAAAAAAAAGGATGATAAACATGTGATACTGTAAAATAGCATTCCCAAACAGTTATTTGTTTTGAGCTTCTCTGGCACTAAGATATTTCTATTTTGTTTGTCTACAATGACTTAGAAGTGGGATGAAAAGCTAAATTAAAGGTTAATACAAATCTTGTTTTTTTTCTTTCATTTTACATTTATAGTACAGTAAAATCTAAAAGTAATACTTCACTTCATTTGTTGATGAATTATTAAAGAACGTCTTGTCTTACTCTATTAAAATATAATCCTCAGGGCCAAAGCAAGTAGTCCAGCAGATAAGGTATCTGCCATACATGTAGCTGACCCAAGTTCTATCCCCAGCATCCCCATATGGTCCCCTGAGCACCAAAAGAAGTAATTCCTGAATGGAGAGCCAGGAGTAATCCAGAGCATCACCTGGTAAGGCCCATTCAAACCTTCAAACTGTTTACAGGAATTTGAAATTTTGGAAGGACAAGTTATTAGAATCACAATCTAGAAGTTTTATTCTCAAGGAGAAACCAAGTTAGTACATGCGAAGACTTGAATGCAACGATATAAATAACAGCTCTGTATATAATCATTAAAAGTAGAAATTAGGGGCCAGAGAGATAGCATGGAGGTAAGGCGTTTGCCTTTCATGCAGAAGGACGGTGGTTCGAATCCAGGTATCCCATATGGTCGCCCGAGCCTGCCAGGAGCAATTTCTGAGTGTGGAGCCAGAAGTAATCCCTGAACAATGCCGGGGTGTGACACCCCCCCCCAAAAAAAGTAGAAACTACCCAAATTTCATATAACACATCGCACAACCAACTACACATTAGACATACCTTCAGCTGACATTCTAAGATTACTCAGATTTAATATTTACATGGATTCAAATATTCTTTATCTAATAATTATTACTTACTTTTTTTAGTCTCTCTTAAAAATTATTCAGATATATACATATACACACACACACCTTATGAGGAACATTTGTGTAGATTCAAGTATTTTTATTTAGTCTTACAGAATAATTAATTACTCACCATCAAATCTCATTTTGCTCTTAACCTACGTGCAGCCATAGTAAGAGTTGACATTTCAAGGCCTACTTCAGTGCCCATAAAACCAAAACAATTCTCAACTGACATTGCTACTGAGAAACTACTGATAGCAAGAAGCAGCCTCAAAAGTGAAACTATCCTGCTTCAGAAATATGCCTTGAACAATTTGCCCCTATGCCTTTTTTGGTAAATTAGCTTTACAGAACATAAATATTCCACCGTGTGCCTTGAATAAATGGAACAGAGCTTGACCCAACTTGACTCCTTGGTTTTCCAAAACTCATATGGTTTTCCCGAGTTCCTTCAGGAGTGATTCCAGAGTGCACAAGGTGCAATGCCAGGTATTGCCCAAAAACAAACAAAATTAAGTTGTCAAAATTAAGAAAAAAAACTAAAAAAGATTCTCCTCACTTTTTTTCTATTAAATACTACCTCCCATCAAAAGAAACTAAGACTTCAAATTTTACCACAACCATAGTATCAAGAATAGTAACTGGGATGGAAAGAAAAGGAAAGATGGTGGAAGAATAACAGGAAGAAGGAAAGAAATAATGACGAGGTCAAAGTAAAGGGAAAAGATAGAAAGGGGGAAGAAGAGGGGCTGGAGAGAGCACAGCAAGTCAGGCACTTGCCTTGCCAACCAGGGTTCAATCCCCAGCATCCCAGCTCGGTGTACCCAACACCACCAGGATTGATACCTGAGTGCAGTCAAGAATAACCCCTGAACATCACTGGGTATGACCAAAAAAATAAAGAGGAAGAAGAAATGACAGGAGGGACAGGAGGAAGAGAAGGGGGAAGGGAGTAAAAGGGAAAGAAGAGAAGGCAAAAGGAAAGGACAGAAGAGGAATAAAAGTGAATGGATGATGCCTTGCAATGTGGTTAGTAGATGAACTGAATTGGGGGGAGGGGGGGTTTGGGTCACACCTTGCAATGCTCAGGGGTTACTCCTGACTCTACGCTCAGAAATCACGCCCCCACCTCCCCACCTGGCAGGCTCAGGGGACCATATGGAATGCCAGGATTTGAACCACTGTCCTTCTGCATGCAAGGCAAATGCCTTACCTCCATACTATCTCTCCGGCCCCAAACTGATTTTTTTTTTTTGGTTTTTAGGCCACACCCTGCAGTGCTCAGGGGTTACTCCTGGCTCTATGCTCAGAAATTGCCCCTCGCAGGCTCGGGGGACCATATGGGATGCCAGGATTCGAACCACCATCCTTCTACAGCTAAGGCAGCCTTACCACTGTGCTATCTCTCTGGCCCCCCAAACTGATTTTTAATTTTAAGTAACCACTAGGGATTACCTTATCAGACAGCACTTATCTAGACTCTTCAGAAAACATCAAATTAAATGACAAGAGGAAAAATAAACTCTCCATGACACTAAAGTTAGAAGGATGAAACGCCACTGACCAAGCTTTGAAATCAAAGATAAACAAATGGGGCAACATTAAATTAAGTTTATGCACCTTAAAGAAAATGATGACCAGAATACAAAAACATATTAGACTGGGAAAAATCATTTGCCCACCACTCACCTCATAAAAGTTAATATTCAAAATATATAAAGCACTGATAGAAGTTAATACAAAAAATAAGAATCCAATCTCATCAAAAAAAATGGGGAGAAGAGATGAACAGAAAATCAGAGAAACACAAATCAAAACAATGATTCCCTGCTGGTAGAAATGTTGAATGGTACAGCCTTTTTGGAAGACAATATGAACATTCCTCAAAAAACTAGGAATTAAGCAATTCCACACCTGAGCCCAGCAGCACCACGCAGAAAAGACAACTATACTCCTATGTGCATTGCAGCACTTATCACAACAGCCTAGAAACAACCCAACAACAGCCTAGAAAAGTCTAGAAACAACCCAAGTGCCCAAGAACTGATGATCAGATATGGAAGCAATGGGACATTACACAATGAAACAGTATTGACTGTAAGAAAAGTCGGGGAGGGGGAAAAAAAGAAAAGATAAAGTCATGCAATTGGATAAATGGATAGATTTGAACAGTATCACGCTGAGTAAAATGAGTCAGAGGGAAATGGACAGACACAGAACATTTCTCATATTTGGTATATAAAAAAAGCATAGTAGGGAAGTAACTAATGTCCAAAGGAAACAGAAATGAAGATTAAGAGAATCACAGTGTTTAAATAAAGATATTTTAAAAAAATAAAAAAAGAGAACTGGCCCTACCCATCAGATTCAGGTGATCTTTATCACAGAGATAAGACCAAAAGACAATAAAGTTTGTCAAGAGAATCAAGAAAATCAAATTTTTATGTAAAATATCCCATCTTTAAACCACACCCAGTGTTCAGTAATGATTACTCTTGGCGGTGCATGGGGGAACCATCTACAGAACCCAGGATCAATCCTTAGTTGACCACTCGCAAGGTAAATGCCTTAACTACTACAACATCTCTTAACCCCCAAACCTCCCAACTTTCTTTTCAACAATTCACATTTTAAAAGTTAGAACTATACAGGTCTGTTAAAAAGTACTTGCCACAGGCCTAAGATGTCTGCCTTGTGCGCGCTAGCCTAGGACGGACTGTAGTTCAATCCCCTGGCGTCCCATATGGTTCCCTAAGCCAGGAGTGATTTCTGAGTGCATAGCCAGAAGTAACTCCTGAGCGTCACGGGGTGTGGCCCAAAAACCAAAAAGAAAAAAAAAAGGAGTATCAGGAGGAAAGCAAGCTTTGTATGCATGCAGGAACACCAGATTTATTACCAACACCAGTGGGTATGGCTCCAAAATAAACAAATAAAGGAAGAGATGGTAAAGGAAAAGATGGGAGGGAGGAGGTCAAATCTAAAATTCCAAACCTTCCAGCCTTGAGGAAACGCTAGTATTCCTTTCATTTATTTATATTACCTCTCAATAGCCTTTGAACTGTTTTATTTGATATAACAGATTTTTCCCAGGCTTATCTTGCAGATTTCCTTCATTTTAGCTCAGATAGTTATGCACTTCTTTATTGGCCGAACTGAATATGCGCAATCCACTATTAAATATTTACAAGCCTACCAAGAACAAAGCTCCTACCTTAACCTATCATATCTTCTGCTCCTCTACAATTAATGGAATGTTTTGAGCAGGTAAACAAGTAACTTTTTAAAATGTAGTTTTTCCAATTAACTTAAATACTCCTTCAAAAGATATATTATAAAACCTACCAGTGGGGCCAAAGCGATTGCACAGCTGTGGGTAGAACATTTGCCTTGTACAGACAGCCAACCTGGGTTTGATCCCTGTCATCCCATATGATCCCTGAGCTACCAGGAGTAATTTTTGTGCACAGCCAGATGTAACCCCTAAGTGCAGCTGTGGTAAAAAAAAAAAAAAAAAAAAAAATGCCAGTGCTAGCCAACTTCATGAATAATAGCAATCTTGGGTGTTTCCAGGAAGAATTATTCTTAGTGAAATTAAATAAAAAGTTAAACTATAGGGCCAGAGCAGTAGCGCATTGGTAGGGCGCTTGCCTTGCAGGTGGCTGACCCAGGATGGGCCTCAGTTGGATTCCCCCAGGCATCCCATATGGTCCCCCTAGCCAGGAGCGATTTCTGAGCACATGACCAGGAGTAACCCCTGAGTCCCACCAGGTATGACCCAAAAACCAAAAAAAAAAATAAGTTAAACTATAGCTATTCAGTCTTTGTTACCTTATAAATAGCAATATTGCTATAAAGCAAATGTTCACTATAAATTCAGAAAGGGACAGAAATGTAGGTGTGTGACTAGCAATCTTCATGACAGAAAGAAATGGAGAAGCCACAAGCAGAAAATAAAAGTATTGTTCCATCAGAACCAAAGAGGCTGATTGCTGGCAAAATGCCTCATTTGTACAGAGCTACATACCTACTCCAAATACATTAACTGTTCATTTACAACAGAATGGCCACATCATTCTTAAAATGTGTCTGCTCCAAAGCTTTAGAATATCCTTGCTATACTATTCAATGCCAATATTTTTTAAAAGCAAGATTTAATTAGTGCAATGGTAGAATAGTTCATTTAAATGCAGATCGGGACATGTAAAAATTAAAAGTACCCACAGTAACTGTTAACTGTCACACTACACAAGATAAAGGATCGTGAATTACTTAATGCAGGCACAGGCATTCCAGGTTACATCTACATTAAACAGTTAAAGCTCTTGGATTCATAAATCTCTTGGTCACTGTCAAAGAAAACCAGGTGACACTTATAATGAAGATTCACACTGAAACCTACATATTTTACTAAGCTTCCCAAGCCTGTCACCTTAAACATTTGGATCAGAGAGATAGTGCGAATCACATTGGAGGTCGTGTTCAATCCATACAATATATAGTCCCTAAGCATTGCTGGGAGCAACCCTGTAGCACTTCTATAGCACCTCTGAGCACCACCAGTTGCTGTCCAAAAACATAAATGTTAAAACATAGCGAGTTGGAGATATTGCATGGAGGTAAGGTGTTTGCCTTTCATGCAGAAGGAAGGTGGTTCGAATCCCGGCATCCCATATGGTCCCCAGTGCCTGCCAGGGGCGATTTCTGAGCATAGAGTCAGGAGTAACCCCTGAGCGCTGGCGAGTGTGACCCAAAAAAAAAAAACATAGCCAGTTAATAAGTCAGAAGAGAAAGGAGAATATGAAAATAAGAGGTATATTGATTGGAGCTGAAGAGACAAAACATCGGGTAAGGCTCTTCCATTGTACCCAACCAAACGGGATTTGATCCCTGACACCCCAGATGGTTCCCTAACATCACCAGAAGTGATCTGAGTGCAGAGCTAGGAATAAACCTGAGTTCCACTGACAGTGACCCAGACACAAAAATTCAATTTAAAAGCTACATTTTTAATTCATTTTAAATACGACTTTATCATAACAAAACATTTTAAAACTCCAATTTTTAGGAGGGGGGCAGTTGGGCCACACCCTGTGAGCAGGGTTTACTTCTGCCTCCTCAATCCGAGATCACTCCTGGCAGAACTTGAGGGACTCCATATACAGTGCCAGAACTGAACCCAGGTCAGCTGTGTGCAAGGCAAGAGGCTTATTCACGCTAATATCACTCCAGTACCTAACTCAAATTTTGTTTTTTGTTTTTTGTTTTTTTTTTTTTTTTTTGGGGGGGGGGTTGAGGTCACACCTGAAGGTGCTCACGGGCTACTTTAGGCAGTGGAAAGGGGAGAAGATTAAAACTGGGATGGCTATATGCAAACCATGACTCCAGACTACTGAGCAGTCAATCTCTTTCCAGCCCCGGATCCTTTTCCTGAGCACAGTAAAAGAAATGGGAAAACACAGGGCACAGTTGAATGAATCACCAACCATGAGCCTCAGGATACACAATTATGAAAGACATAAAGCAAAGGACAAACTGTAAACTAAAAAATACATATAAAATCAGTTACTTGTTTATAGTCACTTAATTAACAAATATCTGGGCCAGAGCAATTGCACAGTGGTAGGACATTTGACTTGCACACAGCCAACCCAGGAAGAACCTGGGTTCGATCTCCAGCATTCCAAGTGGTCCTCTGAGTCTGCCAGGAGTAACCCTGAGTGCCACTGGGTATAAGCCAAAAACCAAAAAAAAAAAAAAAAAAAAAATCTAACTGCCTTCTCCTAAAACACAAGAAAAACCGCCTTCATTAAAAAATGAGAAAAAAAAGGGGGGGCCGGGCGGTGGCGCTGGAGGTAAGGTGCCTGCCTTGCCTGCGCTAGCCTAGGACAGACCGCGGTTCGATCCCCTGGCGTCCCATATGGTCCCCCAAGTAGCCAGGAGCAACTTCTGAGCGCATAGCCAGGAGTAACCCCTGAGCATCACAGGGTGTGGCCCAAAAACCAAAAAAAAAAAAAAAGAGAAAAAAAAAAAGGGCCCGGAGAGATAGCACAGCAGTGTTTGCCTTGTAAGCAGCCGATCCAGGACCTAAGGTGGTTGGTTCGAATCCCAGTGTCCCATATGGTCCCCCATGCCAGGAGTAACCCCTGAGCACCGCTGGGTGTGGCCCAAAAACAAAAACAAAAACAAAAAAAGAGGAAAAAAAAATGAAAAACAGAGCCAGAGAGATAGCATGGAGGTAGAGAGATTGCCTTGCATGCAGAAGGACGGTGGCTCAAATCCCGGCATCCCATATGGTCCCCCAAGCATGCCAGGAGCGATTTCTGAGTGTAAAGCCAGGAGGAAACCCTGAGTGCTGCCGGGTGTGACCCAAAAACCAAAAAAGAAAAAAAAAAGAAAAAACTGCCTTAATAAGATATCTAAAACAATGAAAGCATAAATGCATAAACAAGTAAGGGAAAATTATCACTGCTAGAAAGCAAATAGTTACTGGAAATACATTAGGTAGGGTCTGTTAAGGAACCTTCTTGATAACTTCAGAACTGAAATCTGAAAGTCAAGGAAGAGCCAGTCAAGTGAGTATCTGGAAGTCAAGTGCTCATTGACATATAAGCCAAAGTTAACATGACAAGGACTTAAAAGAGAAGATGAATGAAACTATAGCAGAGAACAAAAAGCAGGAAGAGAGAAAAAGAAGGAGCCGGAGCAGTGGCCCAAGCGATAGGGCGTTTGCCTTGCATGCGCGAACCTAGGACCAACGGCAGTTCGATCCCCCGGTGTCCCATATGGAGAGAGAGGGGGAGAGAGGAGAGAGAGAGAGAGGAGAGAGAGAGAGAGGAGAGAGAAGAGAGGAGAGAGAAGAGAGGAGAGAGAGAGAGGAGAGAGGAGAGAGGGGAGAAGGGAGAGAGAGAGGAGAGAGAAGAGAGGGGAGAGAGAGAGGAGAGAGAAGAGAAGGGAGAGAGAGAGGGGAGAGAGAAGAAAGAGAGAGGAGACAGAGGGGAGAGAGGGAGGAGAGAGAGGAGGAGAGAGGAGAGAGAGGGGAGGCAGGGAGAGAGGGAGGGGAGGGAGGGAGAGAGGGAGAGAGAGAGAAAGCAAATGAAGGGAAAAAAATAACTACACTTAGTGAATGATTATAACCCTAAAGACCCAACCTGTATTTACCAGCTATATAACCTCTTTGGTAAGAAAATATTGAGGATGTTTAAGGAACTCAAAGAAAAAATGGAATGGAAAGGGTGAACATAAGAGGATATGAGAGTAGAAATGATGAAACTATAAGCAGGAGTGACAGAACTGAAATTCTTGGTAGATAAAATAAAAAACTCAGCGGAAGGCCTCTCCAGAAAAGTAATAGTTGCTAGAAAAAAGAATCAGTGATCTCCATGAGGAAGTGCAGAAAACCTTCAGACAACAAAAGATGAATCAAAATAAACAAAATTTCAAAATAAACAAATTTGAGAAGAGAACTGTGAGATGAATTCAAGAGGAACTATCTAAGAATCACTAGGGTTCTAGAGGGCCAGGAAGGCAACCCTGATGAGGAAACAACAAAGACATCATTGCTGAGAAGTTACCAGAACTGGAAGAGTACTTACACCCAGATCCAGGAGGTCCAAAGGGTAGCAGCTAAAAGATCCAAGAGAAATTTCAAGAGAAATTCTCATCAGAATTATGAAAACGAGATTCAATGCAGTCCTTATTAGGATACTCATAACATTTTTCAAAGAATCAAATCAAACACTTCAGAAATTGAAAACTAGAGGTATCTTTAAAGATGAAATACCACTGACGAAGCAGCTGGAAGCAAAACACAAACAAATGGGACTATGTTAAGAAGTTTTAGGGTTGGAGCGGTGATAATACAGAAGCTAGGCCACTTGCCTTACATGTGGCAGACCCAGGTCCAATCCCCAGCATCCCATACTGTCCACTAAACCCCACCAGAAGCAATTCCTGAACAGAGCCAGGAGTAATCCTTGAGTATTGCAAGGTGTGGTCCAAAAATCAAAAATTAATTAAGAAGCTTCTATATCTAAAGGAAATGAAGACCAGAATATAAAGACAGGCCCAAATCGAGGAGAAATTATTTGCCCAGCACTCATTCAATAAAGGGTTGAATCCAAGATACCGATATAAAGCATCAGTAGACTCTTACAAGACAAAAACACCCAGCCCTATCAAAAAATGGGGATAAAAAACTTCCTCAAAGAATACAAATTGCTAAAAGGCACATGAAGAAATGCACTATATCACTAATCAGACATTTATCAGAGATATGATTTGCAAGTATCAGAGAAATGTAAATCAAACAATACCACCTCACACTGAAGTGACTTTAACACTCATCACAAAGAACTAAAACGACTAGTGTTGGTGTGGATGTAGGGGGAAAGGGACCCTCCTTATTCACTTATGGGAATGTTGACTGGTCCAATCTTTCTGAAAAACAATAGGGACCTCAAAAAAACTAAAAATTGGGCTTCCACACAACCCAGCAACTCTGCTCCTGGGAATATATATCCTAACAGCCTCAAACAAAATGCAAAATAGACATCTGTTCTCCTATGTTCACTGCAGCACTATTCATAATAGCCAAAGTCTGGAAACTAAGTACCCAAGTACCCAAGAAACCATGGTATAATCACACAATGGAATACTACACAGCTGTTGGAGGAGGGGAAGAAGTCATTAAATTTGCTGATAAATTAATATGAAAAACATCATGCTGAGTAAAATGAGTCAGAGGGAGTGGAAAAGACACAGAATGATAATACTAATTTGCAAGATATAAAAAAAATACTGTAGGACAGTGGTCGGCAACCTGTGGCTCGCGAGCCACATGTGGCTCTTTACACTTTTAATTTGGCTCTTCCGTGTGCCGCTCTAGGAGTCAGAACTCTGCTCCTAGCCTCTGTCAGTGCGCGCCCTGTGTGGCTCTCAAAATAAATTTCAATCATGGTTTTGGCGAGATTTGGCTCAGTTGAAAAAAAAGGTTGCCGACCACTGCTGTAGGAGAATAAGAGAATAATATCCAAAGACAGAAGAAACAAATGCCAGGAGGATTTGCCCTTAATAAAAGTTTGCCACAAAGGAGGGAGGGTTGTTAGGTCAAAAGAGACCACTGTAACAATCACAGTGGGAAGTGATTACTCTGGACACGAACTGGACAGTTAAAGGAGGTAAAAGGATATTATACCCTTTCAGTAACAATATTACAAACTAGTGCCTAAAAGGGGAAAAAAGGAAAGTGGCCAGAGAGATAGTATAGTGGGTAAGGTTCAATTCTTGGCACCTCATATGATATCCTAAGCATTATTCCAGAGTGATTTCTGAATGCAGAGCCGGAGTAAACCCTGAACACCATCAAGAATGTTTAACAGAAAGCTGATTTTTTGTTTTGTTTTGTTTTGTTTGTTTTTTTGGTTTTTGGGCCACAACCGGCATTGCTCAGGGTTACTCCTGGCTGTCTGCTCAGAAATAGCTCCTGGCAGGCACGGGGGACCATATGGGACACTGGGATTCGAACCAACCACCTTTGGTCCTGGATCGGCTGCTTGCAAGGCAAACACCGCTGTGCTATCTCTCCGGGCCCAGAAAGCTGATTTAAACCTTCATAATAATTTACTTAGGATGCATAGAAAATCCCTGTTCCATAAGACTTGATAACTGGTCTGAAAAGGAGGATGAAACTAACATCTGAATTAAAAGGAGAAAAGAAACAAAGAGAAAAGAAGTTTTTTGTCTTAGAACAATGGGACTAAAGGCAGAAAAACTTTCACACAGCCAAGGAAAAGCCTATAGAAGACAGCTGTACTTTTTTGCAGAGAAGAGATACTTATATTTAACTAGAGTCTAGGAAAATATCTAGACTAAACAAGAAAACAAAAAATTGTCTCTAAAACTCGTATTGAGTATATGCCTTGGATAGTCTATTATTCATTCAATCAGTGACTGACCAATTACCACATTTTGATATCTTAGGTGCCATGCTTGCGAAGACTAATTAATTAAAAATCCCCACCAGATCATCATAGCAATTAATTAAGTAGAGAAGGCAGCAGATGCCTTTACAATGGAGAAATCTGACAGATGCCATTTAATCATGTGCTTAAACTTAGCACCATCAAAATCTTGACAAACACTGCAACTCAGAGAAAGTTGCATCATTTAAAAAGTATTCTTGCCAAAAGTGGGAACAGTCAAAACTACACTGCATCTACCAAATTGGCCTAAATTTACTCTTCACTATCATGGAAACAACACAACCAAAAAAAAGACAGAAAACAAAATAAAAAACATGCCAACAGCATGGAATCTTTTATTGATTCCTGCACTTTAAAAAAAAAACTCTAAGTGCTAGAAGGATAATAAGGGGGATAGCGCACTTGCCTATCAAACCAGGGTTCAATAACCAGCACCCCCTGTGGTCTTCACAAACTCAACAGGAGTGATCCCTAGGCACAGAGACCTGAATACCACCAGATGTGTCCCAAACACCAAATAAAATTCAAAAACATCATTGGGGAGAAGGGGAGGTGAATTATGAATATGAACTGTACATGAGACCCAAAATTCTGAGACTCTTGTTAAAAGATAAATACTGGGAGACAGAGTAAAAGCCCAGTAAGCTAGCATGTGCTTTGCATGTGTGAAGGTTCAATTTGAAGCAACCTACTGCTGACTATGGCCAAAGAAATAACAACAACTGTCTGGTTTTTGCTAGGGAAATAAATTCCCACAAGTAACCAAAAAAATGTATTAATAAGCAACTGGTTGGGCCGGAGAGATAGCATGGAGGTAGGGCATTTTGCCTTCCATGCAGAAGGACGGTGGTTCGATTGTCCTCCGAGCCTGCCAGAGGCGATTTCTGAGCATAGAGCCAGGAGTAACCCTGAGCGAGGTGTGACCCAAAAACGAAGGAAGGAAGGGGAGGGGAGGGAAGGGGAGGGGGGGGGGGGGGGAGGGGAGGGGAGGGGAGGGGAGTGGGAGGGGAGGGGAGGGGAGGGGAGGGGAGGGGAGGGAGGGAGGGAGGGGGAGGGAGGGAGGGAGGGAGGGAGGAGGGAGGGAAGGAAGGAAGGGAAGGAGAAGGAAGGAAGAGGAAGGAAGGAAGGAAGGAAGGAAGGAAGGAAGGAAGGAAGGAAGGAAGGAAGGAAGGAAGGAAGGAAGAAGAAAGAAAGAAGAAAGAAAGAAAGAAAGAAAGAAAGAAAGAAAGAAAAGAAAGAAAGAAAGAAGAAAGAAAGAAAGAAAGAAAGAAAAGAAAGAAAGAAACTGGTTTCAAGTAGCAGCATTGGGAAAGAGATTGAAACCAGAATTAGCAAAAATGGATATTGAATGCTAACTATTTTTATTTATTTATTTATTTTGGGACACTCAGGGGTTACTCCTGGTTGTACACTCAGATATCGCTCCTGGCTTGGGGAACCATATGGGATGCCAGGGGATCAAATCGCAGTCCGTCCTGTGTCAGCCATGTGCAAGAAAAAGGCCCTACCGCTGCGCCATCGCTACAGCCCCTTGATTGCTAATTCATATTAATAATAAATCTAATACACTGTTAGTTTCACAACTATGGTGGTTTACACATCCTTAACGTCTCAGTATCACAACCTCATCTGCTTTGTACTGCAGACTTAACTGAGCTCTTTCCATAACAACTGACAGATCAAATGAAATACTGCCTTAGCCCCTAACATAATAAAGATACCAATACAAGATCGTATCTTAATGACCCCAATAAAGAATCTTAAATTTCTCTCAAAAATTGACATCTTCCATTTCCTGGAGCTTTTTCTCCTCCTCCCAAGGGATCCAGCTCACATTTCACTTAGCCACTTCTCTGAAAAATGACAGATTTCGAAGGACACACTTCAAAGTCAGACCAGTGTTACTGAGAACATGATGACCTAAGGCACAAGAAAGCAAGAAAATGGTAACAGATGATTAAAGGAAACCTTTACCAATTTAGAGATCCCTAGGAACAGGAAAACCCATGAACATGTAGATGTATCAGTAACAGTACTTATCTTCTCAGCTTCTGCCTTATTCACTGCACTGTCATTTGTCAAAAAAAAAAAAAAAAGTGACTGTATCTAGATTAGTACTGAAATATTTAATATAATGGAATATTTAACATTATGAAAGAATGTTAGCAATGCATCTTTGCTCAGAAAGAAAATGTATAGTCCAGTTGCACAAGAAAACCAGCTCCCATCCTTCTCATCACCTGAAATGGACCACTCAATACATTCTTCTGAATTATAACAGCATTTTCAGTTTCAAGAACAAACTGCAATCTAACCTGGCAATTACATCAGTACAGAATTAGGTAACCTAGTAATTAACTAGACTTGCCATTCACATTCAATTAATAACGTCAAACATTAATAAAATAATTAAACAACAAATTTAAGACACAACTGGGGCCAGAGAGATAGCACAGCAGTAGGGCATTTGCCTTGCATGCAACCGATCCAGGATGGATGGTGGTTAAAATCCTAGCATCAATCATGCCGGGAGTGATTTCTGAGTGCAAAGCCAGGAGTAATCCCTGAGCACCACTGAGTATGATCCAAAAAATAAAAATTTAAGACACAATCAATAAGCTATTTATAACATCTTTTGGAAAGCCACACCCATCATACTAGAGAAGTATTACAGGGTCAGAGATCTAACTCAGGGTTCAATAATGCAAAATATTTCAGTCCTTTGAATCATCTGCTTAGCACAACTTATAACATATTTAGGGCCCGGAGAGATAGCACAGCGGTGTTTGCCTTGCAAGCAGCCCATCCAGGACCTAAGGTGGTTGGTTCGAATCCCGGTGTCCCATATGGTCCCCCGTGCCTGCCAGGAGCTATTTCTGAGCAGACAGCCAGGAGTAACCCCTTAGCACCGCCAGGTGTGGCCCAAAAACAAAAACAAAAAAAATAACATATTTAATTATGAAATATCAGAATATGAAAAGGAAGAAAGTCTAATATAATAAAATGGAATAAAAATATAATAAAATAGAGAAGTCAAAACTAAGCAATCCATGGAGAACTAGCTTTTAAATTAGCAATTAGGAATAAGGCCAGTTAAATAACACTAAAATTAAAGTCGATTAAAATGTTCAATACAGAGCAAAAGAGATAGCCCAAAAGGCTACCTTTGTGCTTTGCTCATTGGAAGCTTAGGGGTTTGGTTTGGTGTGGTGTGGTTTGGGGGCTACACCCCATAGTGCTCTGGGATTATTCCTGGCTATACTCTCAGAAATCATTTCTGGCAGGTTCAAGAGACAATGTAGGATGCTGGGATCAAACCTGGGTTGCTGTGTGCAAGGCAAGTGCCCTATTCACAGTATTACTGCTCCAGATCCCAAAATAAGCCTAGGTTTGACCCGCAGCATCATGATCTCTAGAGTACTATAGCCCCTCCACTACCCTACCAAGTATGGCACAAAAACTGCAAAACAATTTTTATTCAGAATAAATTACTCAGACCAGAAAAATAGTGCAGTGAATAGGGTATTTTCCTTGCACACAATTGACCCAGGTTCAATCCCCAGCATCCCATAAGGTCCCCTCAGAACCACCAAAGGTAATTCCTGAGTGCAGTCAGGAGTAACCCGAGTATCTCCAGGTGTGGCCCAAAAGTTAAAAAAAAAAGGGGGGGGGGGAGGTGTAGGCCGGAAAGATAGCATGGAGTAAGGCGTTTGCCTTGCATACAGAAGGACAGTGGTTCAAATCCCAGCATCCCATATGGTCCCGAGCCTGCCAGGAGTGATTTCTGAGTGTAGAGCCAGGAGTAACCCGAGTGCTGCTGAGTGTGACCCCAAAAAAAAAACCAAAAAAACAAAAAAGGGGGGGCGGAGAGATAGCATGGAGGTAAGGCATTTGCCTTGCAAGCAGAAGGACGGTGGTTCGAATCCCGGCATCCCATATGGTCCCCCGAGCCTGCCAGGAGCGATTTCTGAGCGTAGAGCCAGGAGTAACCCCTGAACGCTGCAGGGTGTGGACCCTCCCCCCCCAAAAAAAAAGGGAAAAAAGAAGGAATAAAGCACTCTTTACAAAATTGTAAAGCAATTAACTTTCTTTAGTAAAACCCTTAGAATATATATATTATGTATATATACATATATATGTACATATATATATATATATATTTTTTTTTTTTTTGGTTTTGGGGCCACACCCAGCATTGCTCAGGGGTTATTCCTGGCTCTCTGCTCAGAAATAGCTCCTGGCAGGCACAGGGGACCATATGGGAAACCGGGATTCGAACCAACCACCTTTGGTCCTGGATTGGCTGCTTGCAAGGCAAACACCACTGTGCTATCTCTCCGGGCCCCCTTAGAATATTTTTTTAATTCTTCAAATTAATCTGTTTCACAATGATTCCCTCTAATCTTCTACTTCAAAAGAATCAAAATGATGAGGCCAGATGGTACAAAACAGGGCATTTGTCTTACATGTAGCTGACCCAGGTTTAATCACGGCACCATATATGGTCTCCCAAGCCCAGCAAATAGAGATCCCTGAGCACAGAGCCTGAGTAAGCCCTGAGCACAGCCAGTTATGATCCCCTCCTCAGAAAAAAAGAATCAGAATGACAAATATTTTTTATCAAATCACAGTCCACATATTTGTTCCAAATAATCCAATTTTGTTACGAATATTTAGCATAGCACTCCAAGTTGCCTTTCAAACTATATTTACACTACATGCTTTACTCCCAACTTACAGTGAAAGTACAAATTAAATACTAATCAAAAAGTGGGGTTGATGGATGACAATCTATCAAAAAGTAAATAGAAATACATGCTAATTTCAAGCTCCATTAGAAGTGGAGTTGGGAGCACACTTGCACACGAAGAAGAAAGCTTAATAGTTACAGAAAAGTAAGTAAAATAATGAATGCTTAGTAGCTCCACAGCACTATAAAGGGCAATGTTGATGTTTGATTTTGAAGCATGGTTATTTCTGCACACTTTGAACTTTCAATAACGGATAAATTTAGTAGTGCTCGTGCAACTGAGTAAACAACATGATAGGACAGACCAAGCCAGACTTTCCACTTCCCCACAACATAGGACCAAGCAAACAACACTAAACAAGCAACTTACTCAAGATCTAGAAGCAATTACACTAGAAGCAAGCAAGTTTTAGGAATAGTTGTTCTGTGAGGCTTCCTGATCCCAGATGTGTTTAACTTTTTCTTTTAAAAGAGAAGATACAGGGGCTGGAGCGGTGGTACAATGGTAGGGCATTTGCCTTGCATGCATCTGACCTAGGAAGTACCGCAGTTCCACCCCCCAGCGTCCCACATTGTCCCCCAAGCCAGGAGTGATTTCTGAGTGCATAGCCAGGAGTAACCCCTGAGCATCACTGGGTGTGGCCCCAAAAAATAAATAAATAAATAAATGAAAGAGAAGATATTAAGAAGATACGTAAACATGTACGATATAATCAAAATCCCTTTAACCGGTTGACAGGGCATTCATACTACTGATATCTCACATTTGAATAGAATTTAATCAACAAAAACTGCAACGTTGGCATCAATGTGTAAAGACTTTAAAAGAACAATTATTTCAGGGACTGGAGAGATAGCATAGAGATAGGGCATTTGCCTTGCATGCAGAAGAATGGTGGTTTGAATCCCAGCATCCCATATGGTCCCCAAGCCTGCCAGGAGTGTTTTCTCAGCGTAGAGCCAGGAGTAACCCCTGAGAGCTGCAAGTGTAACCCAAAAACCAAGAAAAAAAAAAGTGACCTGAGCACAGTGATAGGGCATTTTGCCATGTGTGTAGCAAACCCAGGATGAACCTGGGTTTGATCCCCGGCATCCCATATGGTTCCCTAAGCCAGGAGCGATTTTTGAACGCATAGCCAGGAGTATACCCGAGTGTTACCAGGTGTGACTCAAATCATGCCCCCCCCAAAAAAACAAAACCATTCTGATAATGAGCACTATAATAAGTGTATAGTATCCAAGTTCCTTTTCCACTGACTTTTTTGGACAAAGACATTAAAACATTTTAGCAGACATATTTTGAGAATAAGTTGCTAAATAATATACACAATTGTAGCAATTGGGAAACATTCCCAATTGGATAGCTGAGAACCATTAAAAAAATCTAACAACATTATGCATTTCCCTGGAACTTTGCAAACTAATATTAAACCCCTCATTATAAGAATGTTTTAGCAAACTTTATATATATATAAATATATATATATATATATCTGTAGAAATGTTCTTGTGATTTTGTGCAGCTGACAGGGGTTCAAAACACCATATTACCCTGAGTGTCCCCAAGAGTGATCCCTGAGTACAGAGACAAGAGCAAGCCCTGAACATAACTGGGGGTGGCCCAAAACAAACAAAATAAGTGTTATGTATCAAAAACTATATAACAGTGAAAAGGCAACTTAGAAAATATTGTTAGGGGGCCAGACGGGTGGCACGGAGTGGTAAGGCCTTGCCGCTCTAGCCTATGATGGACCGCAGTTTGATCCCCCAGCGTCACCTATGGTCCCCCAAGGCAGGAGCGATTTCTGAGTGCAGAGCCAGGAGTAACCCCTGAGCATCACTAGGTGTGGCCCAACAAAAACAAAAGAAAAAAAAAGAAAATATTGTTAATCGTATATGTAATAAGAGATACTCAGAAGAGAAATCCTAAAACTCAATAATAAAAAAATAAGCTCAATAATATGCAAAGAACATGAATAGTCATTTTTTAAAAAGACATATACTGGGACAAGACAGATTCTGCAGAAGTTAAGATGCCTGTCTTGTGGGGTCGGAGAGAGAGCATGATAGCATGGAGGTAAGGTGTTTGCCTTTCATGCAGAAGGACGGTGGTTCGAATCCCGGCATCCCATATGGTCCTCCGTGCCTGCCAGGGGCGATTTCTGAGCATAGAGCCAGGAGCAGCCCCTGAGCACTGCTAGGTGTGACCCAAAAACCAAAAACCAAAAAAAAAAGATGCCTGTCTTGCATGTAGCCAACCCCAGTTTGATCCCCACAATAGTATATGGTCCCTGACAGGTAGGGAGGAAGGGAGGGAGGGGAGGTAGGGAGGGAGGGAGGGGGAGGGAGGGAAGGAGGGGGAGGGAGGGGAGGGAGGGAGGGGAGGGGGGGAGGGAGGGGAGGGGGGGTGAGGGAGGGAGGGAAAGAGGGGAGGGAGGGAGGGGAGGGAGGGGGGGAGGGAGGGAGGGAGGGAGGGAGGGAGGAAGGAAGGGAAGGGAAGGGAAGGAAAGGAAGGAAGGAAGGAAGGAAGGAAGGAAGGAAGGAAGGAAGGAAGGAAGGAAGGAAGGAAGGAAGGAAGGAAGGAAGGAAGGAAGGAAAATTTGAATCAAGTCTTTCCCCCAAGAATTCCACTTTCAAAAAATAATAAAAGATAAGACAAAAAGAAGGTCGTAGAGATAGTAAGGAACTTGGCTTTTACACTGACATCCTGAATTCAATCCTCAGCACCATATGTGGTTCCCTAAGCACTCCCACGAGTGATCCCTGAGCACAGAACCATGAATAACCCTGAGTCCTGCCAGATGTGGCCCAAATAAAATAAAATAATGGATAAAATAAAATTTATCTACTCCATTATGAGGTCACCTGCATTCTAATATCTCTCTTCTTTTTGCAGTTCTCTATCTCCTCCTCCTTTCAAAAATAAAATGATTTATTTTCCTACCTAAATAAATTCACTCAAAAGGTTTAACTACAAACAAAAGCAGTTTTGAAGGCTAAATGTCCAACAGAAGATTAAGCTATATAATAAAATGAGAGGGTTGTTAGCATGTTGTTATTTGCATTGTACAACTAATCATATTTCCTCAATTCTACAATATGTTTTATTAAAGTTTTGGGGAAGGACAGTGCTCCCAACCAGTGTTAGGGACCAATCCAGAAATAATCGGTCAACATCCAAGACTTAGTGGGTACATCCAAGGATGCAGTGCTGCTCAGGTCCTGTGGTGCTGGACCACCAAGGCCATCCTGGCAATGTTTTGAGATGCCATACAATGAATACTGGGAATTAAACCTGGGTGGGGCATAATCCCAGACATGCTGATCCCAACTTCATATTTCTAATGTCTCAAATATATGGAGTGACCAAATTTTAGGCCTTATTCAGCAGTGATTGGGGTTACTCCTGATTCTGTGCTCAGGGCTTATTCCTGGCTATACTTAAAGAACCATTGTGTAGTGCCAGGGATCAAAAGGGGGCTGGCAACACACAAAGCAATGTTACTAATAAGAAAAAAAAAAAAACTGTGGTAAGTACATTATTAAAAAGCACATAAAGAAACCAGACAGATAAAACAGTTAAGCCACTTGCCTTTCATGCAGTGGACCCTAGATTCAATGCCAGATACAACAAATGGTCTGGAAGCACAGACAGAAGTAGACCCCGAGACTGCCATATATGAACCAAGGATCCAAAAATAAATAAAACAATAAGGCACATAAAGTAAAATCTTAGAGGGGAGGGGTGTTTTGCGCCATTGTAGGAGATGCTCAGGGGTTCTGTGCTTGAGTCACCTCTGGCAGTGTTTGGGGGACCAAACACCTGCAATGCCAAGGATTGAGCAGGTAAATCACCTGACTGCATTATCTCCTATACCAGTGGTAGGCAACCTTTTTTTTTCAACTGAGCCTAATATCGACAAAACCACAATTAAAATTTATTTTGAGAGCTACACTGGGCGCGCACTGACAGAGGCTAGGAATAGAGTCCTGACTCCTGGAGCAGCCGCCCGGCACACAGAAGAGCCAAATTAAAAGTGTAAAGAGCCACATGTGGCTCTCGAGCCACAGGTTGCCGGTCACTGTCCTATACTAACTCTTCTGCCCAAGTAATATCCTGTTTTTATAAGTTATACAAAGCCAGGACCTGAGTAATATAGTACAGTGAGTAGGGCTCTTGCTTTTGCATTCTGTCAACTCAGGTTCAATCCTGGGATCCCCAAATGGTCCCCAGAGCAATGTAAAGAGTAACCCCTGAGCACTGCCAGGTGTGTTCCAAAAACAACAAAAAAAGGGGGGGGGGGTGCTAGGGGCCGGAGAGATAGCAAGGAGGTAAGGCTTTTGCCTTGCATGCTGAAGGACGGTGGTTCGAATCCCAGCATCCCATATGGTCCCCTGAGCCTGCCAGGAGCGATTTCTGAGCGTAGAGCCAAGAGTAACCCGAGTACTGCTGGGTGTGACCCAAAAACCAAAAAAAAAAGGGGGGGGGGGGTGGCTATACCTAATCAATATACATGACTAGAAAAAGGACTACATTAAGTCCTCATTTAAAGGTCCAGAGTGATAAGAGTGTATAAGGTAGACATAGCCAACTCAGGATGGATCCCAGACATTCCCTATGTTCCCCTGAGTGAACCCTTATGGTCCCGAGTGATCCCATAGTGCAGAGCCAGGAATAACCCCTGAGCATCACCAAGTATGAGCCCCCCAAAAATAATTTTTAATAAATAAATCTTCATTTAACAGTGGTTATAAATCTTAAGTTTTGTTGTTTGGTTTTAGTTTGGGGTTCACACCCTATAATACTCAGGAGCCCTTTCTGGTTTGGTGCTCAGAGTGTCGGGGAGCATGAGGTACGAAGGCTGTATGCAAAGCAAGCACTCAGCATGCTGCTCTAGCTCTCCTGTCCAGAAATCAAGACTTTTGGAACTCAAAAAGTTGTTGGGTATTTAAGCACATCATCCCAAGCCATATACACTGGCAGACATTTGTAGGCAGCCTACAAGAAGCATATATGACTATCCAATTATATACCAGCACCAGACCAAATGGTTTCATTGGTCTTATATGGCTCACTTGCCAGACCTTCTCCACAACTGCTTTAAAAATCAAAACCTGGGGGCCAGAGCGATAGCACAGCAGGCGGAGTTTTGCCTTGCATGCAATCAATCCAGGTTCAAAAACTGACATCCCAGATGGTCTGCCACAGCCTGCAAAGAGTCATTTCTGTGCACAGAGCCAGGAGTAACCTAATAGCCACAGGTGTGGCCCAAAAACTAAAAAAAACCCTCAGATGCTTTTAAAACCTGTGTACAAAGCACATATCTAATTGCATGCCTGCTTCTTTGATTGCTTATTTCTACTGGAAGAAACCCATGTTCTTTCTTGAATATATACTTGTCTAAGTTTCAATATATTCTTCTCTCCCCCCGCCCCTTAGAACCCCTCTCTGGTGCGCACATACACCACTACCACCTTGGAAACAGAAAGATAGTACAACAAAGAGGGAGCTTGATGGGTTCAAACCCCAGCACCCCATAGTTCCCATACCCCCCCATACACACACTTTTTTTTTTAAGTTTTGGAGGCACACCCAGTGATGCTCAGGGATTACTCCTGGCTCTGCACTCAGGTATTATGCCTGGTAATACTCAAGGGACCACATGGATGCTAACAATCAAACCTGGGTCAGCAGCATGCATGACAGTGTCTACCCAACTGTACCCCAATCCAGTCCTATAACTGCCAGAAATGAAACTGAGCACAAAGCCAGGAGTAAGCTCTGAGCACAGCCAGGTATGGCCCAAAAGCAACAAACAAAAAATCTCATTCACAGGCTGGAGCAATAACACAACAGTAGGGCATTTGCCTAGCACGTGGCCGATCCAGATCCCCAGCGTCCCATATGGTCTCACCCCCCGTCCATACAGTTTCCCAGCCAGGAGAAATTTCTGAGCACATAGCCAGGAGTAAACCCTGTGCTTCACAGGGTGTAGCCCAAAAAGAAAATAAGGATCTCATTTAGGGGACTTGCTCAAAGGGCTAGAGCCAAAACCCCTTGTTCACTCCTTGCACTGCAAGGTCTCTGGAGAACACTGCTGTGACAAAGTTTATGGTAAAGTGTATGTTCCACAAGTATGAGGAAGCCCTAAATCCAAAAGGAGTGTACAATGGGTAGAGCATATGGCTCGCACATGGTCAACCTAGATTCAATCCTCGGCACCTCCTGTGGTCCCCACCAAAAGTGATCTCTGAAAGTCCAACCTGAGAGAGATAAATATAGAATCTCACTCATCTGTGGGATATGAGGAAAGTAAAAGACAGTGTAGGGATGATATCCAGACACAATAGAGTTGAGGATTAGGAGGCCCAGTCCATAGTAGAAAGCTGCCACAAAGAGCAGATGGTGCAGTTAGAGTAGAGAAAGGCCCACTGTCATTCCCCCCCCCAATCTTCCTGCTTAACCTTACCTGATGGTAAGACCAGCCCATTTCTGGGAGGGGTCTTTGGTAGGTAACAAAAGGATTGCCTCAGGGGTGTAAAGGGGATTCAAGGATTGAGAGAGAGATTCAGGGAGAAGCAGGATGGAGGGACAGGTTGAATGCAGGGCTGATTATGGAGCCAGCCAAAAAGGTTATGATACAGCCACACCTGTTGGCTAGGGCCTTGAATAAAGCTTCATGTCTCCTGAAGCCTGGTTGCTCTGAGTCTTCCTCGATACCACCCTGAACCCTGCAGTACTGGCCAGCTGGAGGGAGTTGCAGGTGCGTGTCCCGGGGAAGCTGACAAAGACCTCACCCTCCATCTTCTCACCATCATCCACCCCCATCAAGGACTTTATAATTGATATGTTTTTCTACAGTCCACTGTGAATGTGACACTTGGAATTGATCACTCTGAACTAGAACCAGGTGCCGAAAGGGAATAAAGTGACATGCATAGCACCCCTTCATTAAGTAGTGCAAACCACAGTGTCAATAAAGGGGAAGAGAGGGTGAGGGAGAGAGAGGGGAAGAGAGAGAGAAAGAGAGAGGCAGAGTGGGGGAGGGTGTAAAGGAAAGAGCATCAGGGAGGATTAGAGGGAAACTAGGGGCATTGGCGATGAAGGTTGTTGTATGTTGTATGACTGTAACTCAATTATGAACAAGTTCATATGTGGGGAAAAAAACTATTATGAACAACCTTGTAACTACAGTGTTTAAATAAAAAAAAAACTTTTAAAAGTAAACCCTGAGGGGGGCCGGAGAGATAGCATGGAGGTAAGCTGTTTGCCTTGCATGCAGGACAGTGGTTCGAATCCTGGCATCCCATATGGCCCCCCCAAGCCTGCCAGGAGCTCTGAACATAGAGCCAGGAGTAACCCCTGAGCTCTGCCAGGTGTGACACTCCCCCCCCCAAAAAAGTAAACCCTGAGAACCACCAGTGTAGCCCCAAAACAAAATAAAACAGAAAGAAAAATTAAAGCAGGTCATCTATGGGAGAGAGTTTATTAAAAAAAAAAAAAAAAAAAAAAAAAGAGCAAAACCTTTAGTGGTGTCAGAGCAATAATACGGAAGGTAGGGCATTTGCCCTGCATGCAGCCAACCCAGGTTCAATCCTGGCATCCCAAAGGCTCCCTACAGCACCACCATAATTCCTGAGTGCAGAGCCAGATGTAACTGCTGAGCATCAACAGGTGTGCCCCCCCTCCAAAAAAAAAAAAACCTTTAAAGCTGTGTAAAATAAAAATCCCTGAGTTGTGATCTCACTCCACCCACCTAGTTTCTAACCCCTTAGGCGGCTGGGTCTGATGAAGTTGGGTAGAGGCAGAGAAAAAATACACAAAGCAGTCAGGAAAAGATAGCAAACAAGCATGCGTGGCCTTTTGCCTCGAGCTTTCTCTCCCAGAGCCAAAAGCCAGCACTGCCCTTTCTTTATTAAAACCAATTCCCCATACCAGGAGGGGGAAGGTTGAATAATCCAGGTGGGCTTTTACATATCTAAGGAAGAGATTTAGGGAAAGAGGAAGTTGGGGGGAACACCTTTGTGTAGGGTTGTTAGCTAGCGTCATCTCACAAGGCCAGAAAAATAGTACAGAGGGTAAGGCACTTACTTGCCTCACAGGCAAATGACCTAAATTCAATCTCCAGCACCCACTATGGTCCCCCTGAGTGATCCAAATAAAATTAATAAATTGGCTGTAAATATAGAAGGCAATCCTTCTACCTTCCTATCAATCTGGCACAACTCTAAATATAGCATATGGGTAATTAATTACTATAGCATAAGAACTCAATATTTACTAAAAAGTACCTGGTAGGCTAAAAGATGAGCCAGATATCAGAGGAAATGAAAAGCACAAAATCATATAATTACTCTGTCTAGCAAAATAATTTATGATCTATTCTAGAAGAGTTTGATGGGAGGTAAATCAGCATTTTAATACAATTAGTAATTAACTAGTTCACTGGTTTTACTCTGAAAACAATCCACTTAATATGGATAAAAACATGTCCTGTCCAGCAGTGCATCATTGAAAGAATAAATTAGCATTTTATCACATTAAGAAATTAAAATTAGTATCCTTTATAAATCATTTTATTCACCACACAGATGACAAAGTTCAAACTCTGGGAACACAAATAATATGTCTCTTATTTGACACATTATGTGTGTCAAATAACAGACATATAATGACAAATAATCATATTTGATATATGATTATGTCAAAATAATAGACATATAATCAATAACAAATTAATGGTAATAAGAAATACAAATCAGATAACTATTGAAGAGTTTTAAAGAATTAAATTTTAAGAATTTTATTTTAGGGGGCTGAAGAGATAGCATGGAGGTAAGGCATTTGCCTTGTATGCAGAAGGACGGTGGTTAGAATCCTGGCATCCCATATGGTCCCCCGAGCCTGCCAGGAGCAATTTCTGAGTGTAGAGCCAGGAGTAACCCCTGAGCGCTGCCGGGTGTGATCCAAAAACAAAAAAATAAAATAGGGGCCGGGAAGGTGGCGCTAGAGGTAAGGTGTCTGCCTTGCAAGCGCTAGCGTAGGATGGACCGCGGTTCGATCCCCCGGTGTCCCATATGGTCCCCCCAAGCCAAAGGCGATTTCTGAGCGCATAGCCAGGAGTAACCGCTGAGCGTCAAACGGGTATGACAGAAAAAAAAAACAAAAAAATAAAATAAAATAAAATAAATAATTTTATTTTAGGGGCCTGAACAATAGCACAATGGTAGGGCATTTGATCTGCCATTTGATAACTTGGGTTCAATCCCCCACATCAGCCTGCCAGGAGTGATTTCTGAGCACAGAGCAAGCCAGGAATAACAACCCTGAGCGCAGCCAGGTGTGGCCCAAGAGCCCAAACTCCCCCCCAAAAAGTTTTATTTTAGGGCCAAGGAAGAAGCTCAAAAGAATGTCCTTTAAATCCAAGGTCCAGAGTTGGGACTCTAGTACAACAGGTAAGGCACCTGCCTTGCACATAGTCAACCAGGGTTTAATCCCCAACATGCCATTCTCCAAGCCCTGCCAGGAGTGATGGCTGAGTCAGGAGTATGTCCTAAGCATTGCTGGGTATGGCCCAAAAACAAACCAAATAAACCCAGAGAATCTGGGTTCAGGGGCCAGAGTGATACCACAGGGGGTAAAGAGGAGGGGATTGTTGGCCTTGCAAGAGAGGAAATCTGGCATACCATATGGTCCGCTGAGCCTGCCAGGAGCAATTTCTAAGGAGTAACCCAAGGGCTGCTGGGTGTGACCCAAAACCCTCCAAAATAAGACTCTGGACTCACTCCCCAGTAGCACGTAGACTCCAAGCACAGAAAAGTGGCGTCATAGTGGCCCCCAGCATTGCTGAGTAGGCACCCCCCCAAAAAATTATTTTACCTTCCTGTTCACCATGCTACACTGAAAGGTAAAACTGTTACAATAAGTAGTCCTTTGCGTCAGAAGAGTGATTTAGCAATGATTTCTTAAAAAATAGAGACCAAAGCACAACAACAAGAACAAATAGATAAAAATAAATTTGATCACAAACTTTTGCTCATTAACAGTCATTATCAAGATGGCAAAGAAAACCAATCTATGGGAGAAAATATTCACAAAATGGCTGGAGCGGTGGGGCAAGAGTTAGAGCGACCGCCTTGCAAGAGCTAACCTAGGACAGAGCGCAGTTCGATCACCCGGAGTCCCATATGGTTCCCCAAAGTCAGGAGCAATTTCTGAGTGCATAGTTATGAGTAACCCCTGAGCGTCACCGGGTGTGGCCCAAAAACAAAAACTAAAAAAAAGTTTCACAAAAACCATTCTATTAAGGAATGAATATCTAAACTACATAAAGAACTAAAACCAACAAAACCGGGGTCGGAGAGATACCGTGGACGTAAGACGTTTGTCTTTCTGCAGAAGGCTTGTGGTTCGAATCCTGGCATCCCACATGTTCCCCCGAGCCTGCCAGGAGGGATTTCTGAGCATAGAGCCAGGAGTAACCCCTGAGCACTGTCGGGTGTGACCAAAAAAAAAAAAAAAAAAACTCAACAAAACCTAGTTAGAAAAAAAAGGAAGTAGTTGGCTGAGTGATGGAGAACCTGTCTTACAAGCAGGAGGCCACTCCTCCTATCCCTGGCACAGGCTCAACTGCCCTGAGATCTCATCATGAGTAGTACCAACTCTTGGCTTCCCAGGAACAAGTAAGTGGGCGGCACTCACTTTTCACATCAACAATTAAAGATCACGCCTTTGGGCCAAGACAGTAGAAGACCTTGCCTTGCAAAGACCAAACTGGATTCAATCCCCCCCAGCACCATATGGTCCCCTGAGCTGGCCAGGGAATTTCCCTGAGCAACATCAGATGTGGCACAAAACCCAAAAATTAAATAAATATAATAAATGTTTTTAAAAATTAAAATAAATTAAAAAAAGAAAAGGTGCCAAAGAGATAGCATTGGAGGTAGAGCATTTGCCTTGCATGCAGAAGGACAGTGGTTAGAATCCCAGCATCCCATATGGTCCCCTGTGCCTGCCAGGGGCGATTTCTGAGCATAGACCCAGGAGTAACCCCTGAGCACTGCCAGGTGTGACCCAAAAACCAAAAAAAAAAAAAAAAAAAAAAAAAAAAAACCCCAACAATAAATAAATAAATATTTTATTGTCCGTTTTTCTTGTCTCTGTTCAGGGGAGAGGTTATTTTGGCACAGTATTACCATACTAATCAGTAGTAGTTCCACTTTTGGATACATACCGAAACAATATAAGGTAGAGGATCACAGAGATAATACAAGGGTTAAAGTGCTCACATTTCAGGCAATCTATTCTAGTCCCATGGCCCCCTAGGCTGATCACCAAGTGCAGCTCTAGGCCCCCACCCATAGCATGGCTGGGATGACCCAGGTAACCCCAAGCTTAGCAGGGTTCTAGCACTGAACTGTCACAGGTGTGGCCAAGAAACCAAAATTATTAGTTTAATTAAATCACTTTCAGGATCAGTGAATAATGTAACAATGGAAAAAGTATGCTAAATGAAAACAGTAGTATTTGTGTCATTTGTGTCACAGATGTGTGAAACATTCCAGTATAAAAGCCTGGAGAGGGGGCCAGAGATAGAAGGTAGGATAGGGGAGAAATAAGATAGGTAGGATGAAGGTAGGCTGTTCGCCAAGCGTGCATCCCATATGGTCCCCCAAGCCTGCCAGGAGCAATTTCTGAGTGTAGAGCCAAGAGTAATCCTGAGCGCTGCCAGATGTGACCTAAATAAATAAATAAATAAATAAATAAATAAATAAATAAATAAATAAAAGCCTGGGGAGATAGAACAGTGGGCAGGGCACTTGCCTTATATCCCATATGTCTCTCAACCACTTTTCTGTTCCCAAGCACAGGAGGTGTGGCCCAAAAACAAAAAGATTTCTCAAAGAATAAGCTTTGTTTACATATAAAAGATTAGATTGTGGTAAATATTCAACTAGCATATGTTTATTGAATAATCATAATTTTCTAGATCCATAGACAGGTTAGGACAGTTAGTAGTAAAGTGCAGAGACAAAAGATTTCTGGAGTACTCGCAGTTTTGTGTTCTTTTCTGGATTCTGAGTACACAAGTCTAATAACTCATTAAGCACTTTTTTGAGCCATTTTCTTCATTTATGCTATACTTTAAATTTTTTAAAGCTTTATTAAAAATAAAAGCCTGGGGCTGGAGAGATAAAAGACAGAGTGTTTGCCTAGTATACAACCAATCCAGGTTCAATCCCCAGAACCCAATATGGTCCCTACCCAAGCCAGGAGTGATGCCTAAATCCTAAATACCATAGATTATGACCCAAAACCAAACAAACAAAAAAATAAATTAAATAAAAAAAAGTCTAGGGCCAAAAAGAGAGAGTCAACAGATTTGAATTGCATGTGTAGGACACCTGAATTTAATCACAAACATAACATGCATCCCCACCCAAGCATCACATTCCACATTCCAAGCACAGAACCAAGAGAGGCACCAGGATTGTCAAAGGTAACTTTACCCCCAATAAAACCCTAGGGGAGCAAGATATGTACCTCTGTAGTAGAAAATAAATTGCCAAAATGATCAACAGTAAGGTCAGAAAGATAGTACAGTGTGAAAGTATAGCATCCCAGATTTGCCAAAAGTAATCCCAGAACACAGAGCCAAGAGTAGCCCTGAGCCTAATGAGGTGTGACCCAAAAACAAACAAACAAAAAATGACTAGCATAAAGGGAAAAGGAGAGGTCCCTGTTACATGTTCTCTATACCATTTATAATACAGAGGTGTTCCTGTGACCACATACATGGAGCTCTACAGGAAAGGTTTTATCATATATATAAAGGTATGGACACAGCTCAAAAGGGGAAGCCCCACAAATATGAACATAGCTCTGGGAGTCTACAATTTTACACAGCATGCAGCTGGTCCACATTGTGTAACAATTCAAACATAAGAAAACAATCTGGAGGGGAAACAGAAGAAAGGAATTTACAGAATACAAAAAAAAATCTGGGGGCCAGAGTGATAGCACAGCAATAGAACATTTTGCCTTGCACTTGGACAACCCAGGATGGATCCAGGTTTGATCCCTAGCATCCCATGTGGTCCCCCAAACCTGCAAGGAACGATTTCTGAGAGCAGAGCCAGAAGTAATCTCTGAATGCTGCCAGATGTGGCCCAAAAAAAAAAAATCTGAATGAGGGCAGGAGAGAGAGTGCTGGGAGAAGGCCCTGGCCTTGCAAGCAGCTGATGGGGGTTCAATTGACAACACCACATATGGTCCTATAATTTAGCACGAATGATCCCTGGGCACAGTGACAGAAATCAGTACAGCAATGAGGACAGCAAGGTACAAACCAAAAAAAAAAAAAAATCTCTGGTTAGATTAGATTATTCTGGGTGGAAAGTAAAGAGAAAAGAATAAAGACAGCGCTTAAACTAGCCAAAACAGCACTTTGCTATTCAAGTATCTTAGTAACCTGATTGTAAAACTTCATCCAACTCAGAACACTTTTTGTGTGTGTGTGTGGTTTTTGGGTCTCACCCAGCAGTGCTCAGGGGTTATTCCTGGCTCCAGGCTCAGAAATTGCTCCTGGCAGGCACAGGAGACCAAATGGGGCACCGGGATTCGAACCGATGACCTCCTGCATGAAAAGCAAACGCCTTACCTCCATGCTATCTCTCCAGCCCCTCAGAACACTTTTTTATCCTCTTTTAACAACCATCTAATTTGCCCTCCAGGACTAATAACAAGCCAAAGGCTAAATCAAAAAAATAAGGCCTTTCAACTTCCTCATAAGCTCACTTTCTAGGACAGCAATATTAAGGACAGCAATAAAGTACAGTAAAATGGGGAATACTAGAGGTGAAAAAAATTGTCTTCCTAGCACTAGCATTTTGTTAGTTTGGGGAGGGGGTTGTTTTACAATACTGGGGATGAACCCAGAGACTTAGGCACTAAGTGATATTTCCAGGAGTGAAAGGGGTATACAGAAGTACATGTATAAAGTGCTGATATCCAAGTGGTAGTTATAGGGCTGAACCCAGGGCTCTGGTATGCAAAGCATGTTCTCCAATCCTTTAAGCCATCTCCCAGGACTTAAAGAAAAAAGAAATCAGGGGCCAGAGTAATAGCACAGCAGTAAGGCAAACTTTGCCTTGCACGGGGCCAACACAAGACAGATGCTGGTTCGAATCCCAACATCCCATATGGTCCCCCGAGCCTGCCAGGTGCAACATCTGAACACAGAGCCAAGAGTAACTCCTGAGTGCCACCAGGTGTGACCCAAAAACAAAAACAAAAGAAGAAATCAGGCACAATAGGGTGTCCGTTTTGCACACAGCTAATCCACATCCATATAATCCCCTGAGCCTACCAAGAGTGATCCCTAAGCACCGCCAGGTATGACCCTCCAAAAAATAATAATGAAAATTAATAAAAAGGATATTAAACTGCTGGCACTACAGTATAGCAGGTGTGACCCAAAATAAAGTAACAGGGTGGCATAATGGGTAAGAGTCTGCCTTGCCTGCGCTAACCTAGGATGGTTCGATCCCCTGGCATTCCATATGATCCCCCAAGCCAGGAGTAACCAGAGCATCAACGGGTGTGGACCAAAAACCAAAACAAGGGGCCAGAGAGATAGCATGGAGGTAAGGCGTTTGCCTTTTTTTTTTTTTTTTTGGATTTTGGGCCACACCCAGCGCTGCTCAGGGGTTACTCCTGACTGTCTGCTCAGAAATAGCTCCTGGCAGGCACGGGGGACCATATGGGACACCGGGATTCGAACCAACCACCTTTGGTCCTGGATCGGCTGCTTGCAAGGCAAACACCGCTGTACTATCTCTCCGGGCCCTGGCGTTTGCCTTTCATGCAGAAAGTCATTGGTTCAAATCCCAGTGTCCCATATGGTCCCCCGTGCCTGCCAGGAGCAATTTCTGAGCATGGAGCCAGGAGTAACCCCTGAGCACTGCCGGGTGTGACCCAAAAACCACACACACACACACACACACACACACACACACACACACACACACACACACACAAAAACACCCAAAAATAAACAATAATAAGAAATCAGCTCAAACTCCCTATGATGTTTCCATAGTTCTTAGAATAAAATCCAAGTATGAACCCTGATGTTCTCTAGCTATTTCATGAGTCCTTCCCATGCCTAGGAGTTTTCAAGCTATCTCTTAGGTCGCTAAACACAAAATTTCTTCTTTCTCACATCTTCAGACATGAAGAGGAACTTGTTCCATACACAACCACCATTCCTTCCAGGGTCTGATTTCATGTGGCTCACAATTTTTATTTTCTCAAAGAAATCCCAGGTTCCTGCCAGTTGCTGCTAACCTAACATCTAGTTTAGGGCCACAAAATAGAGGCATGACGTTTTGGGAACAGCATTTTCAGAGCCCCTAGGACAGTCCAACAAGGGTCCAATAAGGTTCAGATGATCTATCTGCGCTGAGGGGGGCAGGGTTTGCTGATGACAGCTTAACTGATACAGTTAGGTTTAACAGTCTGAGGCCCAGAGTTAAAAAATGGGGTGGGAGAGTGTAATAGTTTAATCTTGAAAAAATTAAGTTCAAGGGGCTACAGAAATAGTACAGTAGATCACGAGCAAGTGCACTGAGTGCTACTGATGTGGGTTCAGTCCCCCCTACCCCACATGCTCCCCTGTTCCCCCAAGCATGCCAGGAGTGATTCCTGAATGCAGAGTCAGATGTAAGCCCTGAACACAGCAAAATAATCTTTTAAAAAATCATTCTAAAAGTTCTTTACAAAGAGGGGTTGGGGACCAGAGGGACAGTACAGCAGGTCTGGCATTTGCCTTGTACGTAACCCACCCAGGTTTGGTCCCCAGCAACTCATATGGTCCCTGAAACCAACAGGAGTGATTCAGGAGTGCAGGAGTAAGCCCTGAGGGCTGCCAGATGTGCCCCCGGTGATGTAAGTGAATATGTGCATAAACAGTGAATAAACTATGAACACAGCTGGGTGTGGCACCTAAACAAACAACTTATCTTTAAAAATATGAAACCTGGAGATAGTGGTTAGGACACTTGTCTTGTACATAGATGACCCAGATTTGATCCCTGACATCCCAGAAGTGATCCCTGAGAGCAGTCATGAGTAACAGGAGCACCACAGGGTGTGTGGTCCCAAAACCAAAAGAATAAATAAAGTAAAATGAAAGCTTGTACTTTGGTCCCACACAGTTTGATAACAGTGAGATAGCACAAAGTAGTAGGATACCTTTGTTCACTCTTAAGACATAGGGAGTGAGATGTTTCCAGGGTGATGCCCGCCACATAGTGTGAAGGATCAAGGTAAAACTGTCTGGAATCTTGGGTTTTGGGGTCACACCCGGCAGCATTCTGGGGATACTTCTGGCTCTACTCTCAGAAATGGCTCCTGACAGGCTCGGGAGACCATATGGGATGCCAGGATTTGAACCACTGTCTTTCTGAATGAAAGGAAAACGCCCTACTTCCATGCTATCTCTCCGGCCCCCCTGGAATCATGAATTTGAGTAAATTGGCAAAGTGGATGTTAGACTGAAAAGTGGGGGTGAAAAGTCTAAGAAACTGGAAGTATAAGAAACATCACAATTCCACAAACTCCTCTCAGACTTTTTCCCTGGACAGAATCTTACTGTTTCATCCACTCAAATGCCATCGGCTCAGGAAATCCCTTCCAGGATTATCCAAACAAAAATTACTAGTCCTCTCTCCATTCCTTCCCAAGTGGGTTTGGTTGTTTTGGTTTAGTGTGCGGGCCACACCCAGCCTGTGCTCAAGGCTTATTCCTGGCAGGACTAGGGGGGCCATATAGGGCAAGGCAAGCGCCCTACCGGTTGTAGCATCTCTCTCCTCCTCCCAAATGTCTTCCATTAGACTTACGTAACACTTGACCTACACACTAGCTCCTCGGCACAGCTGTGACCCTTTGGCAGGCCTGCCTGCTTGACACCAGGGTGTGCACATTCCCCGGTAAACCAGGACTCCCAGGGAGAAGGGGGGGGGGGGGCCTTAGACCTTTCTCAGTCAATCCCCCGTGAGCCCCTTCGGAAAACCAAACTTTAAAATACTTTTCATTGAAATCAAGAGAGTAATAATAAGTAACTTGGCGGTGAAATCTCAACACTCCTCCCCTTTTGCCTCAAACCCACCAAACTAGTTAATAATTCGATTTGTGGATTCCTATCTTCTTAAAGAAGCCTGCATCTGTGGTCTTTGATTTTATTTTTTTTATATAAAAAAAAGAAAAAGGCGAAGAAAATAAGAAAACTCCTGCTTTTAAACTTCAGTCTCCCCGATCCAAAAGCTTATCTTATAGCAGTAGCAAAGGATGCCATCATTCCCTTCATTAATAAATCATGAAATGTATGAAACTGCGCGCTTCATTGGGAGGGGGCACGGCTGACTCGCTGAGCAACTGCTGGAAATTCTCTACACAACCAAAACCCCCGCCCCCCCCCCAAAATAAAACAAAACCAAAAAAAAAAAGTCAGGAATACTAGGGCAGCGCACTTCCTGAAGGTGTTGTCCGGCCTGGCCTGGGGCCAGCTGCCCGCCCGCCTGCCTTTCCAGGGCAGCCATTGCAGCCCAAGCCTAGGTCAGGCAGGCAGGGAGGCAGGCAGGCATTCGGGGGACACCAAACAGTTGCAAACAGGAGCCCCAGGACCAGAAGCACCGGCACGCCCCCGCGCCCAGAAAACGGGGGCGAGAAGCCGGCGAGGCTGGGGAGGGATGGGGGGGAGAGATGGGGGGACAGGGAGGTCGGGCCCCTTCCACCTTGCACCCGGCTCGGGCCTGGGCCAAGTGGCGGCTGCGGAGCGAGAAGGTAAACCAGGGGTGCGGGCGCGGGAAGCACCACCGCCCGCCCGCGCGCCCCGCAAGGCCCGCCCCGGCTCGGGAGCGAGCGAGCGCGCGTCGGGGCCGCTCCAGCAAAGTTTCGGGAGCGCCAGAAACTTTCCGAGGAGAAAGCGAAGCGGCCGTCGCGCCCGCCGACGCCCCGCAACTTCCAGAGCGCCCGGCCACGATCAGGGCCCGGGCCCGGGCCGGCCGGGGAAGGAAGGAAGGAAGGAAAGAAGGAAAGTCGGCCCGGCGCCGACTCCTGGCCCGCCGGGAGCTGGACACAACGGCCACCCCGGCCCTCAAGGCGATGGGGGCCGAGGCGAGGCGAGGTCCTGCCGGCCCGGGAGGCGCCCGAAAGCCCGCAGCCTCCCCAGGACTTTACCTGCGGCGAGCGGGGCGAGCGCCGGACGATTCCCGAGACCCGAAGCCAACGGCCGCCGCTTTGTCTCCCGCCCGTCCGGCTCCGCGGAGGAAATGGGCCCCCGCCCCGGCCCAGGCCCGCCCCCCGCCCCGGCCCCGGCCCAGCCCAGCCCCGGCCCGGCCCGGCCCCGCCCGCCCTTCCCGGCGCCTCCCTCCGCGCCTCCCCGCTCGCTCTTCCCCGCGCCTCCGCCGCCCCCCGACACGCACACACACGCGGACGGGCCGGGGCCGGTGCCTCAGCTCTCAGCTGCAAGTTACTTCATTCCCCCCCCCCCCGCCCCGCACCTATTGGGGGCTCAGTTAAGGAACACACGCGCGCACACACACACATACACACGCACGCAGGCACGCAGGCAGAGGCAGGAGGCGCGCCCAGGCCCGGAACAGCCTGCCCGCGGGGGAGGCCAGGTGAGTCACTGCGCCCTGCTCAGGTGAGTCTCGGGGCGCGGCCCGCACAGGCCCCGCCTCGGCTGCCGGCCTTACTGAGGCCCCCCGACTCGGCTTCCCTCCTCCTCCTTCTCCTCCTCCGACCTGGGTTTTGCTGGTGGAGAAACTGAGGCTTGAGCCCACCTGCGGAGTGGAATTAGGAGTTTATTCTTAGGATCCTGAGTGGAAGGGTTAAAAGCCGCCTTGTTGGTCTCAACACACACACACACACACACACACACACACACACACAGAAGGGTTAAAAGCCGCCTTGTTGGTCTCAACACACACACACACACACACACACACACACACACACACACACACACACACACACTTGAAGGTTCTGACATATCTTTATCCTTCGGGTTAAAAAATTTTTTCCCATCCATCAGGCAAGTCCCAGCACCAGCAGTGACTTCTTCTGAGACTGCCCCCAACACACACACACACACACACACACACAAACATTTGAAGATTCTGACATATCTTTATCCTTCGGGTCACTTAGGAAATTTTTTTCCCAGCCTTCCTTCTCTTCCTGGTGAATATTCCAAAGGAAACTATAAAACCAAGCAAAATAAAAAATAATCTTATGTATTCATTGTCAGCCTGGTAAAGGAAACTAATGATATCCTCCCAACCCCCCACCATTGGTTGATGAACACGGTTGATTTCAGTATAAAAGAAAATAATAGATAATGATATCCACTGTGGCAGAGTGCTAAGGTATGCTGCCTCTGTAGGGTTCACCTTGGCAACTAACTCACCTTTTCCTTCCTCTCAAGAAAGAGAAACTAGTTGGAACACAACAACAGCAGCGATGGGAATGGGAATAAATAATAATAAATATGAGTCCAGAGTGATAATACAGTGACTAGGTTGTTTGCTTTGCTTTCTACAAATTGCAAGTTTGATTCCTGGCTCCCCTGTAGTCCCTCAGGCCACCTGGAGTAATTCCTGAGTGGAGAGTCAGAGATTATGCCCTGAGCATTGCTGGGTGTAGCCCAAAAATAGATAGATGGATGGATGGATGAAAGGATGGGTGAGTTGGTAGATAGATGATAGATAGATAGATAGATAGATAGATAGATAGATAGATAGATAGATAGATAGGCAGATAGGCAGATAGATGATTGATAGATAGATAGATAGATAGATAGATAGATAGATAGATAGATAGATAGATAGATAGATAGATAGGAGGCAAGGCCAGAGACAGCACAGGAACTCTGCTCTTGCCTTGCCTTTCACCCACCAGGTTGGTTTTTTTTTTTTTTTTTTTGGTTTTTGGGCCACACCCGGTGATGCTCAGGGGTTACTCCTGGCTATGCGCTCAGAAGTCACTCCTGGCTTGGGTGGCCATATGGGACACCGGGGGATCGAACCTCTGTCCGTCCAAGGCTAGCGCCTTGGTAAGAGGCAGGCACCTTACCTCTAGCGCCACCGCCCGGCCCCAACCACCCATCAGGTTTGACCTGGCACCACACATGGTTCCCCCAGCACCTTACATCAAGGACTAATCCCTGAATAATGCTGGTATTGGCCCAATTGCCCAAAAAAAGGAATGGTATTAACACAACTGTAAAATGGATCCCAGAGAAGCTTGAGACTTGTGATTCCTCAGAACCTCCCCACATGTCTAAGGACACTCTTTGGCACCCTACAACTAGGTGTGTGTATGCACCAAAACTAAAGGTATAAGGACACCACAAACCAGTAACAATGACCTTTGGTCATAGCAGAAATAACACAAAGAGCAACAAAGGGAAGGGAAAGGGAAAATAAAAGTGAAAGAGCCTCAGAGAACTCCCTTTTGCCATGGAAGGAAACAGCAGGAAAAATGAGCTCTCACTTAATCACCACCATGCTGGGGCCTTGTTCTTAGACTTTCCACTCCCCAGAATGTCAAGAAATCAACTCCTGGGGCCCAAGCGATAGCACAGCCATACTGCATTTGCCTTTCTTGCAACAGACCCAGTATGGACCTGAGTTTGATCTGTGGCGTCTCAGACGGTCCCCCAAGCCAGGAGTAACTCCTGAGTGTCACCAGGTATGGGCCCCCCCAAAATAAAAACAATTTCTGTGACTTAAAAGAGACTCAAGATCTGAGAGAATGCAATAAGCTGGAGTACATGATTTGTAAACTCAGGCCCAGGCTCAGCACTACTTAAATGATCCTCCAAACCTTGAGTACCACTATGTGGTACTAAAACTAAAAAATAAAGTATTATGGGCCCGGAGAGATAGCACAGCGGTGTTTGCCTTGCAAGCAGCCGATCCAGGACCAAAGGTGGTTGGTTCAAATCCCGGTGTCCCATATGGTCCCCCGTGCCTGCCAGGAGCTATTTCTGAGCAGACAGCCAGGAGAAACCCCTGAGCACCACTGGGTGTGGCCCTAAATAAATAAATAAATAAATAAATAAATAAATAAATAAATAAATAAATAAAGTATTATATGCTTAATATTTATAATTACTTATAGCAAATTAAATGAGCCCCCAAAATTAAAATGCAGTTTATTTTGGGAAAAGACGAGTCAGGTAGCACTAGAGAGAGAAATCAGAAGATGAGAGTACATGTAGTTTCGAGTTTGTTCGGCACCACACGTGTGTGATCTATCGCCACAAAAAATGTCAGGTGATAAAAAAAATGTCAAGATGGTCTTGACAGCATAGGGGTTAAGGCACACATATACCTTGAATCCCACTAATCTGTCAGATCCCCAACATCACTTATGATCCCCTGATCACTGCCAGGGGTCACTCCTGAGCACAGAGCCAGGAATATCCCTTGAACAGCTCTGGTGTGGCTCAGGGTGAGAGAGGGAGAGGGAGAGAGAGAATATATTGAGTATATTGAGAGACTTGCATTTATCCTATAAATCTCTGGTAGTCAGTAGCCTCTGAGAAATCCAGACCATTTACTAGGGAACATTTGAGAATTTACTGTTTTAGGAGCATATGCCAAGAAAAGTACACTAAAAATTAACTTAAACCACTACTGAAAATATAATCTAGGGGCCCCAAAACAGTGCAGAAGAGGCATTTGCACTCCTATGTTCATGGTAGCACTGGTCACAAATAGCCGAATTTGGAAATAATTCAAGTGCCCAAGAACAAATGAGTAGAATACTACAAAGCCATTAGGAAAAAGTCATGAAAAATCATGTAATTTGCTTTTCTAAAAGTCATTAAATTTGCTTATACCTGGATAGACAAAGAATATCATGCTGAATAAAATGAATGAGAGGGAGAAGGATAGCCATATAGTGATCGTACTCATTTGTGAGATACAAAACAAAAACAAAAACCACAGTGCAGGGCCCGGAGAGATAGCACAGCAGCGTTTACCTTGCAAGCAGCCGATCCAGGACCAAAGGTGGTTGGTTCGAATCCCATATGGTCCCCTGTGCCCGCCAGGAGTATCCCCTGAGCACCGCCGGGTGTGGCCCAAAAACCAAAAAAAAAAAAAAAAAAAAAAAAAAACACCACAGTGCAGGGCTGGCGAGATGACACTAGAGGTAAGGTGTCTGCCTTGCAAGCGCTAGCCAAGGAAAAACCGCGGTTCGATCCCCCAGCGTCCCATATGGTCCCCCCAACCCGAAAAAACAAAACAAAACAAAACAAAAAAAAACCACAGTATAAGAACAATACCCTAAAACAAGGAAATGAGGGACAGGAGGACTGGTCCATGGTAGGAAGCTTGCCTCAGAGGAGTGGAATTAAGGCAAAGAAGTGACCACGATGACAATCATAGTTGGAAATGATCACTCTGGAAAAGAACTTGGTGCTGAAAGGAGGTAAAGTGATATACATGATACCCTTTCAGTTTACAGTATTACAGACCTTAGTATCTAAAAGAAGGGGGGAATGGAAGAAGAAAAGTGTCTGCCATAAATTTTGGCTGATAGGGAATAAAAGTGAAACTGGGGGAATGTGCACTGGTGAAGGGATGAGTGTTGAAATATTGTGTGACTAAAACTCAACCATCAATAAGTTTTTCACTCTATCTCACAGTGATTCAATATAATAATAATTAATAATTCATAAGTACAATGGATTAAACAGAAAGAGACAGACATTTTTAGCAGAAAAATACTAAAAAGGTCCAATATGGGTCTGAGAATGTGGCTCAAATTGCACAGTACATGCCTTGCAGAAGTCAGGATTTAGTCCCTTATACAGCATGGCTCCCACAATAATCACATTGTAAAAGTCAAATGTGAGAATTAGGGAGAGGTACACATGAATTTGCAGTGGAATAAACCTTGTCTGGGGTTCAGTAACCTGAGAAAATTACTCCAATCAAATTTTAGTACTCAGCTCTCCACCAAAACTGTTTTTTTTAATCAAGTCACAAGATGCTAAATCTAGTGATCAGTCTCTGTCCACAACTGACTTGTCTCATCAACAGAGCCAGCTCACTCTCCTCCTTAAAACACTGGTTTCATTGGACCTACAAGTCACTAGGAAAATCACCTGATAGTTTCCAACTTCCTTGGCTGCAGCTTCTTAGATTCTTTTGATGATTCCTTCCAACCTCTAAATGTTATTGCAGCAATTCTCAAAGTATAGTTGAAGGACTCCTGAGACCTTTTGGAGAATTGTAAGGCAAAAACTATTTTCATAATACTAGGAAGGATATCACTTGCCTTTTTTCACTCCTATTCTCTCGTGGATTACAGAAGAATGTTCCACAGCTACGTGAAGTATAAAATAGCATCACACAGAATGCAGAAGCAGATAATAAGAATTCAGCTATCTTTTATTAAACCTTTTTATTTTTTATTTTTATCTTTTATTAAAGAGACTTGCAAAAGTGTACCCAAAAGGCATTTATTCCTGATTTTGGGGTTCTTTTTTAAATGGATACATTTTCCTTTAAAAATGTATTTGAAGGCCAGGGATTTAATTAAGCAGGAAACTATTTTGCTTGCATGTATTAGGCCCTAGTTTCAATCTTCAACACCACACACACAGAGAAGGTTTCTTATGGTGCTCAGAAAATGATGTAGTGGCTTAAAGGGCTGGACAACAAACATGAAGACAACAAACATCTCCGGGGCCAATACATGCCCTTTATTGATACTGTCCTTCTCACAGTCTGGGATCCCCCACAGATACATGTAATAACACAGTAAGCAGAGATAAAAGTTAAGTACATACTCAAAAATGTTTTTAATTAGGTGCTATATATCAAGCCCAGGGCCTTGTTTGTATAAAGCATGTACTCTACCACTATGTTATATTTTCAGCCCTTCAGGAATTTTAAGAGTGTAAATGGGGGTGAGGAGGACCAGAGAGAGAACACTATAGCAGAGGTAGAGCGTTTGCCTTGCATGTAGCTGACCTGGGTTCGATTCCTAGCACCCATAAGGTCCCCTGAGCTTTCCAGGAGTGAGTTCTGAGCGTAGAGCCAGGAGTAACCTCTGGCTCTGCCCCTGGGTGTGGGCAAGAAACAAAAAAAAAAAAAGTGTGGGGCCAGAGCGATAACACAGTGATAAGGCCTTGCACGCTGCCAAAACAGGATGGACTTGGGTTCGAATTCCGACATCCCTTATGATCCCCCGAGCTTGTCAGGAGCGACTTGTGAGCGCAAAACCAGAAGTAACTCCTGAGTGCCGGCTGGGTATAACCCAAGCACCAAAAATCAAACCCCTCCCCCAAAAAAGTGTAAACTTTAAGAACTGCTATTAAAGTTCCCCAGACCTCCATACCTGAACCTCTTTCTTTGTATGACATCTCCATTGATAATCTTATTCATCATGGCTTTGGCTTTCAGTTCCAGGTTAATATAAACCTTTGCCTTGAATTTTTTGGGAGGGGCTTGGAGGAGGAAGTTTAGGCCCCTGGTGGTGCTTAAGAGCTATTCATGATTTTGTAACAGCTGGAGTAAGTCTATTACAATAGACTTGTAAACATGTCATTCCTGTTTGGCCCCAAGCCCTCCAATGGTTTCTCTGTTAAGGTTGCAGCCAAGATCCTTATAAGGGCCTTCAGTGCTCACCTACCCCCACACATAGGCTCCTGTACAATGACCTTCTTGCTGTTCCACCAGTCAAGCTCTAGCCTTGCTCTAGCTCCCTTCAAATAACTGCCTGACTCACTCTCTTACCTCCTCCAGGTCTTCATTTAGCTGTCATTTTCCCAGTAAAAATTCCTCTTGGGCTACCCCACCCAAAATTGCTCCCCCTTTCTCCAACATTCCATCCTTTTTCCTAGGTTTACTTTTATCCTGAAATTGAAGTCATGTGTATATATTTTTTTCCAGCTTATCATCTTTCCCTGTTTCCTCTCCTCTAAAGTTGAAGTCACAAGAAGTCTAGAACTTTGGTCTATTTAGCTCAGCATATTTTCCATAAAATAGTGCCTGACCCATAGCAGATCCCTCAATATTTATTAAAAGAATTAAAAGATATTAAGTGGGAAAAATAGATTGAACAAGGTGAACTGGGAAGAAAGGAACGACATGGATTCAAAATTAAGGAACAAGTGTGAAAGCCCTGACTCTCTTACAAGGAAAATTCTGTGTTTGGGATTCTGGTGAAGAAGGCAGAAGCCAGATTAGGGAGTGTTTTATAAAGTTTAGTTTTGTTTTATAAAGTTTTATAAAGTTTAGTTTTAAACTTTATAAAGGTTTTTAAAAATTTTGATCTCGGGGCCTGCGAGATAGCATGGAGGTAAGGTGTTTGCCTTGCATGCAGAAAGATGGTGGTTTGAATCCCGACATCCCATAGGGTCCCTCGAGCCTGCCAGGAGCGATTTCTGAGCATAGAACCAGGAGTAACTCCTGAGTGCTGCTGGATGTGACCAAAACAAACAAACAAACAAAAATCTCAGATCTCAGGAGGAGTGATCGCACAGTAGATAGGAAATTTGCTTTGCATGCAGCTGACCCGGGTTCAATCCCCAGCATCCCATATGCCCCCCACCCCAGCACCACCAGGATGACCCCTGAGCACAGAGCCAAGTGTAACTCCTGAGTACTGCCTGGTGTGGCCCCAAAACAAAAACAAAAGCAACAGAAATCTAAAATCTGAGGTGGGATGAGAAATGGAGAGGGACAGCAAAATAGATGTTACATAAAAAGACAATATGATCATATTTTATGTTTTACAACTTGCTTTGCAAAAAAGCAGATTGTAAAGCAATTATGTAAAGCAATTAAAATAATATCCCACTTATGTTTAAACAATAGAGACATGTTAGTTTTAATGTTTTTTTCTCATAGCAGCTGATACCTTTTAAAAGTATCAAGTGTTCAAAACCTATCTCTCTTCAAACAAACTCTGGTTTTCTTGTAATTTTTTCTCCTTTTTGAAGAAGGGGATGTTTTAGGCTATACCTAACAGTGCTCAGGGGCTGTTTCTGGCTCTGTGTCTCCTAGGGGTACTCAAGGAACCTTATACAGTGGTGGGGATTGAAATCTGACTGGTTACATGCAAGTCAAAAACCTTATCCCTATACTATTTATCTGGCTCTTAACAAAATCTATGTGATCTTACTAAACAACTTCATACCCAACTTTGACTTTTCCCTATTTTTTTTCACTCCAGTCAACTGTGGGGTACTAAATAACTCTGTAATACATCAAACACTCTCCTGCTTTTGTTTACCAGTTTCCTCAACTTAGATGGAATAGATTTTTCCCCCAAAGAACTCCTTAGCTCACTCCAAGGCTTCATTCATTCATTCAAGGCTGCTCTGATGTCTCCTTGTCAAAGCCTAACTAAAATCCTCTCGTTTTGGAGGGTTTTTGTTGTTGTTGGTTGGTTGGCTGATTGGTTTTAGTTTTTGGGCCACATCTGGTAGCTCTCAAGGCTTTCTCCTGGCTTTGCACTCAGGGATCAATGCTAGTAGGGTTTGGATCATATGTGATGTTAGGGATTGGACCTGGGTCAGACATACTCAAAGCAAACTCCTCTACTAGGTGTTTAGTACCTACACATATTATAGTTCTTTATTTGTGTAGTATCTGTCTTCCTCATTAGTAATTAACCTTTGCTAAGTCAACTATTTTTCTCTTCAGTTAATTGCTTCAACCCTAGCACCTAGAACTGTGCTTAGGTAACTACTACTCATTTGGATGAAAAATTACAGATCTATAAGGCATGTATACCAAGGGGCTGCAGAGATAGTATGCAGGTTAAAATGATTGCCTTGCTCACTGCCAACCCTGATCCAATCTCTGGCACTACATATGGTCTTCAGAGCATCACCAGGATTAATCCTTGAGATGTGATGGGGGGGGAGGGAAGGATACACAGCAAGATTTTACAATGGCTCCTATGCAGTGAGGAATGGGTATGATTTTAGATTTAGTTTATATAGGATAATTTATAATAGATCATGTAATGAATGGAAAGAAACAGTACATTTGGAAACTCTGTGAAAGGACAGAGGAGTCTGGATCTTGCAATGGAACAGATATGGAAGTTTGTGATGTTCAGTCCAAATTTGAATTCTGGAAATTCCTAGAATGGAGCTAGACAAGTAGGAGTCATCTGTACCTGGAGATATTGTGACAAAAAGAGATGGAAATTCAAGATCACACTTAAGAGGACACATGTACCTATAATTATAGAATCATAACAAGTTGGGGGTTTTATGAAGTGCCAATGACCTCACACATTAAAGGCAAGTGTTCCATTAAGAAGCCACAGCCACAGCCATAAAGTTTCTTTGCTTTGCTTTTTCAGTTTTGGGGCCATAGCTGACAGTACTCAGGGCTTACTCCTGGCTCTGCACTCAAGGATCATTCTTGGCAGAACTCAGGGGACCATATGTGGTGTCAGGAATTGAAAATTAGTTGACTGAGCAAAGAAAATGACTGCTGGTCCCCCCAAAATAGCCCTCTGGTCACCATAAAAATCTCTCTGGCTCCCATAAAAAGTGTTTTGGAGCACCTAAAACTCTTTTATGCTCTGTCTGTTTATTCCTCCACTTTTCAATTTTTTTTTTGTTTTGGTTTTTTTGGGTCTCACCCGGCAGCACTCAGGGGTTACTCCTGGCTCTATGCTCAGAAATTTCCCCCTGGCAGGCACAGAGGACCATATGGGATGCCAGGATTCGAACCACCATCCTTCTGCATGAAAGGCAAACACCTTACCTCCATGCTATCTCTCCGGCCCCCATTTTTCAATTTTAAGGGTCAACTTAATACCATCTTGTTGGAGGGGACCAATCTGTGTTCCATCATCATTCGCAATATTTGGCAGTGCTTCAGACCTTACTCCTGGCTCTGTGCTCAGGGATCATTCTTGATGGGGCTCAGAGGCCATATGGGGTACAAAGGGAAGGAACCCATGTTGATTGCATACAAGGTAAGCTCTCTACCCACTATACTAGCCTAGATCTTCATTTTTTTTTAAATCATTATAGTTTAGGTAAAAGTATTTACATTTACACAATAATGCTTAAGTTTATGGTATAGAGGTACAAGGTACAAAGTGATGGCACTCTGCCACCACCACCAAAGTGACCCTTCATTTCTGTCCCTATGTCACCTCCAGTCCTGTCTTTCTCTCTTTACCACCCCCATTCCCCTTATTGATTTATTTTCTATCTCCTCTAATAGATTGTGAGCTCCATGATGAGAGGAATCTTGTCTGAAATTTTTCTTCCTTAGATCCGATAATTTAGCACAGGCCCTGGACCATAAATTTTGCTTTAAGAATTTTTGCAGGGGCTGAAGAGGTGGCTCAGCAGTACAGCACTTGTCCTACATGTGTGAGGGCCTGGGTTTGATCTTTGATACCACCAGAAACAATAATGACAAATAAAATTATTTTCAGAAAGAATGAGTGTCTGTAGATAAAGAGGGAGAACCAAGTATCACAGAAGCAAGGATTTGGGCCCTGATGTCAATTGATGACATTTGGGTTGAAACTTTAGGTTTCGATTTACTTCAGCACTGAACATAATTCCACAGAATCACAAGTGTTAGGGCTATATGAAGACTATCAAGAACAAAAAATGACAGGGCCAGAGAAATAGTAATGGATTTAAGGCACTTACCTTTCATGCTGTATACCCAGGTTCAACCTCCAGCACTACATATGGTCCTCTTTTCACTGCCAACAGTGACCCTTGAGTGTATATCAAGAAATAATCTTCCAGCACTTCTAACCACACCACTACCACCACCAAAACAATGGAAGAAAAATGATAAGTAGGGCTGGAAAGATAGTATAGGGGTTAAGGCTTTGCAAGCAGCCAACTCCAGTTAATCAGTAGTATCGAAAACTCTGCCAATTAGGGCCCGAAGAACCCCTCAAAAAGAAGCAGTCATGTGGCTGGAGTGATAGTACAGTGGGTAGGGCACCTGTCTTGCTCATGGCTGACCCCGGCTTCAATCCCAAATATCTCATGTGGTCCCCCGAGTACCACCAGGAGTGATTCCTTAGTGCAGAGCCAGGGGTACAGGTTGCCCCACTCCATGCCCCAAAATAAAAGATTGATTGTCAGTGACAGTTTCAGGAATTTTCTACGTTGGATAGACCTCATTGTTATGTATGTTCATGACTCTGGTAAATTACATAACCATTCACAAAGCATTTTCCTGAAAGTGATCTCATTTGAGACTTTGCACACCCTCAAGGAAAACAGAAAACCAAATGAAGGGCTGTAGAAACAGCACAATGGGCCAGGCACTTGCATTCAGCTCACTTGGGTTCAATTTCCTTTTTTGTTTTATTTTGTTTTGTTTTTGTTTTTGAGCCATCCCTGGTGACGCTCAGGGATTACTCTTGGCTATGCACTCAGAAATTCCTCCTGGCTCTGGAGACCTTGTGGGATGCCAGAGTAGAACCCTGATCCGTCCTACGTTAGTGTGTGCAAGGCAAACAACCTACCACTGTGCCACCACTCTGGCCCGTGGGTTCAATTTCTTACACCTCATATGTCCCCTTGTGTCCTGCCAAGAGGGGTCACTGAGCACCACTTGGTGTGACCCAAAACCAAAACCAAAAATGAGGGAAGATTCAAGAACAATAAAGATCCAAGGATCATGAGAATTGATTAGATGTTGCTCTGGAAATTTCACGTTTCTTTCTTTCTCTATGTAGCCAGTGCCAAGGATCCAACCCAAAACTCATGTGCAAGGCTTGTGCTCTAGAGTCACCTCCCTGGTCTCTGACTTGAAAGCCTTGGAATAAAAGCTTAAAAAAAAAACACAAAACTTTTATGTCCCATATGGTCCCCCGTGCCTGCCAGGAGCTATTTCTGAGCAGACAGCCAGGAGTGACCCCTGAGCACCGCCGGGTGTGGCCCAAAAACCAAAAAACAAAACAAAACAAAACAGAAAAACTTTAGTTTTTGGTGTGAACATGCATTCATGAGCACCTTTTTCCATTTTAAAGCCCCTAAAAGAAATTCAGAGAAACTGTTGGCTTAGCCTGGGGAAAACCAAAGAAAAGGGTGAGCTTTGAATGGGGTTGAGTCCAGAACAGCGTCAAAGGTGATGGCTGCTGCTGGCCTTTCTATTCCTTTTCGGATGGTTAGGACTGAAACAGGAAGGCCCTGCCCACCTATGTAGCTTTGTCTCTTAAAGGACACTTTCCTCATTCCTGGTTGACTCATTCCTTCAGAATTCTGACTGGCTGGCTGTTAGAACTACCTGGAGAGCTTCTTCTTCTTCTTCTTTTTTTTTTTTTTAAAATTATGGCACCATTCATAGGGGCTCAAGTTCATGTTTTCTTGGGTAAGGACTAAACATATTTATTATCTCGCTGGGTGATTCTAGTGTGCGGCCAGAGTTAGGAATCATTGACATCTCATTTAAGCAGGAGCAGAAAGCAAAGTAAAAAAACATCCATTCACTCCTACAATAATCATTGTTTTCACATTCCAGGACTAAAAATAATAAGAGCTCATTTTTCTGACATCTCTGGTATTTGTGCTAAGCTTCACATTTCACCTGAGCTTCTCTACAATCCTAAGAGAGTTAGTTATAATTTTATGCCTTCTTCTGTAAATGAGAAAACACATTTTTGAGGGGTTTTGAGTTTTGGTGTTCAGGGGTTATTCCTGAATCTGAGCTCAGAAGTTGCTCCTGGGATGGGGGCCAGAGAAATAGCACGTTTACCTTGCATGCAGCTGACCAAGGACTGGTGGTTTGAATCCCGGCATCCCATATGGTCCCCCAAGCCTGCCTGGAGCAATTTCTAAGTGCAGAGCCAGGAGTGACCCCTGAGTGCTACCGGGTGTGACCAAAAACCAACTAACCAAACAAACAAACAAATAAAAGAAGTCACTTCTGGCAGGCTCAGTTGACATGCCGGGATTAAAACTGGGATCCATCCTGTGTTGGCCACATATAAGGCAAGCCTTACCACTGTGCTATGGCTCCAACACCAATAAAACACATATTAGGTCATACTAGGACTATGGGGTAGTGCTGGGACCAGACTTGCCAGAATCTAGAACCAGATTCCACACCCAATCCCCCACATAGACTCTGAAATGTCAGTTGCATTTTTATTTATTGATTTGTTTATCTTGCATTTTTATGTTTTTTATTTTTTATTTTATTTTATTTGCATTTTTATTTTTTATGATATTTTTTCTTTTGGGTCCACATCCAGACCATATGGAATGTTGGGGATCTAACCCAGGTCAGCTGTGTGCTGGGCAAATGTCCTACTGGCTTATTATATTCTTCTAGCCCTCAGTGAGTTTTTGTGTGTGTGTGTGTCTTTTTTTTTTTTTTTTTTTTTAGTTTTTGGGTCATACTCGGCAGCACTCAGGGGTTACTCCTGGCTTTATGCTCAGAAATCGCTCCTGGCAGACTCAGGGGACCATATGGGATGCCAGGATTCGAACCACCATCCTTCTGCATGCAAGGCAAACACCCTACCTCTATGCTATCTCTCCAGCTCCCTGGTTTTTTTTTTTGTTGTTTTTTTTTTATTATTGAATAGTCACATTCAAAATAGTTTTCATGTCAAGACTGCACTATGGGGGGCCGGAGAGATAGCATGGAGGTAAGGTGTTTGCCTTTCATGCAGGAGGTCATCGGTTTGAATCCCAGCATCCCATATGGTCCCCCGTGCCTGCCAGGAGCAATTTCTGAGCCTGGAGCCAGGAATAACCCCTGAGCACTGCCGGGTATGACCCAAAAACCACAAAAAAAAAAAAAAAAAAAAAAAAGACTGCACTATGGGGGCCGGCGAGGTGGTGCTAGAGGTAAGGTGTCTGCCTTGCAAGCGCTAGCCAAGGAAGGACCACGGTTTGATACCCTGGCATCCCATATAGTTTCCCCAAGCCAGGGGCAATTTCTGAGCGGTTAGCCAGGAGTAACCCCTGAGCATTAAATGGGTTTGGCCCAAAAAAACAAAAAACAAACAAACAAACAAAAAACTGCACTATGATGGGGCTGTGTGTGTGTGTGTGTGTGTGTGTGTGTGTGTGTGTGTGTGTGTTACCAGGGATTGAACCTGGGACTGCTCATGTACAAGACAGATCTCCACTACCATTAAGCCACATCCCCAGCCACATAATGAAGACAAGTACTGAATGAAGTACCTGCTTCAGCAATTCTGGGTTTTTTTTTTTTGCACAGCTTCAAGGAGTTTGACAAATGGGACCATTGAGGTCTTCCCTGAGAGGAAAGGGAAAAGACTAACTTATTTCTTCTAACAGAGAAAGCTGATGTATTTACCCCGAGTTAAGTTTCAAGTAAAAGAATCAAACTTAGGCCCTGGGCACTTAAGAAGCATGTGTACAGTTCTCTTTATTCACCTTATTCATCTTCCCTGCAGAAACAAAAATCAAGAGCTGGTTCTTCAAATCAGTCAGCAGTGGGTGTTCGTGATTCTTTCCTGCCTGATATGATCAAAGATTCGTACAAAAAACAAACACTTCCTGCCCCTTTCATGTTCCTGTTTTTGTTGATAACAATAGAGAAAGAGAACCTGAGAGGGGAAAAGGTAAAGACTGTGACAACCAAGCAAAATTATATCTAAAAAGCAGTCTTTTCAGATGAAGAAGGGGAGTTGTGCTTTCTTCTCTCTAAAGTATTAATGGGCTTTATTATGGAAACCTGTTTCTTTGTATTCACCAGATTCAAAATTGGGTTTATTTTTGCCTGGCATTTTCAGATCTTTAAAGAAATATGAAAAGTGCTATCAAAATAAGAACTGTTGCATTGTAATATAAACGGAATTAAATTAATGTGCTTTAAATCTTCGATGTATCATTGAATGAGTCATTTGTCTCCATTCATTACTTCTGTTGCCTGACTACAATGGTTCTCAATTCCAAGAAACTTTGAGCAGGGAGAAACCCATTGGAACTGAGCAGAAAGATAAACCTGTCCAGACTCTTCACCCGTAGGTTCCCATAGGAGCATTCTAAAGAGAAAAGATCTTAGAATGGAAATCGGACAGCCTTTAGTTTCAGCTTTTCTCTTCCTGAATCTAATTTTGTGTTGACAGGAGTCAGGTGGACTGAGTAGGCTTGGGATTCTCAGATTCCATGAACTTACAGTGGGGTCGGGCAAGCCCAGCTTCCTCCATCAGTTCTTTTTTTTTTTTTTTTTGGTTTTTGGGCCACACCCGGCAGTGCTCAGGGGTTACTCCTGGCTATGCGCTCAGAAGTTGCTCCTGGCTTCTTGGGGGACCATATGGGACGCCGGGATTCGAACCAACCACCTTTGGTCCTGGATCGGCTGCTTGCAAGGCAAACACCGCTGTGCTATCTCTCCGGGCCCTCAATTCTTTTTTTTTTTTTTTTTGGTTTTTGGGCCACACCCGGTAACGCTCAGGGGTTACTCCTGGCTATGTGCTCAGAAGTCGCTCCTGGCTTGGGGGATCATATGGGACACCGGGGGATCGAACCGCGGTCTGTCCAAGGCTAGCGCAGGCAAGGCAGGCACCTTACCTTTAGCGCCACCGCCCGGCCCCCCTCCATCAGTTCTTAGCCTGTCAGTTTTCTTTGTGCCTTTAATCACAGTAAGTCACTTTCTGTGAGTCTAGTAGGCTCTGGCTCTCTATCACAGAGGCCAGGTTATCATATTCATACAACCTTCCATTCCTGGGCCCAATCAACATATTCTGAAGTACCTACTATGTGAAATACATTGTAGCAGACCCTGGATATACAGCGGTAGACAACATTGATGGACTTTATATTCTAGAGAGGGAGCTAGCCAGTGGTAAGTAGGTAGCAAGTGAGTGAACAATGTGATTTCAGTGAAGTAAATGAAGGGTAAATGTTATGCATGATGCAGAGGAATGGTACTCACTTAGAGGGATCAGGAAAGGCCTCACTGGAAAGGTAACGTTTAAGTTGATTAGTAACCAGAATGACCTCTGGAATAAAGCAGAATATACCAGAAGAGGAAGCAGCAAGTGCAAGAAGGAGCCTAGGATAAGAAGGAGCTGGCGGGGCTGAAGAAATAGGATGAAGGTAGAGCATTTGCCTTGCATGCAGAAGGTTGGTGTTTCAAATCCAGGCATCCCACATGGTCCCCCGAGCCTGCCAGGAGTGATTTCTGAGCAGAGAGCCATGAGTAACCCCTGAGCATTGCTGGGTGTGACCCCCCCCCAAAAAAAGGAGGAGCTGGCATATTTAAGGATCAGGAGGAAGGTCAGTGAGGGATAGTAAGTGAAGGAAAAAAAGAGCAGTAGGAGTAGTAGGAGTAGTAGTAGATAGAATAGACAGAATAGACAGGAGTCGAATCTTGTAAGACCTTGCAGATAGTAATAAAGAGTTTGGGTTTTCCTTTAAGAACAAAAGGAAACCCTGAGGGATTAAGAAGTAGTATGAACATGATTCAATTTGCATTTTTAAAAGGTCACTTGAATGGCTGAATTAAGAATGAAGTGTAGGGGAACATAAGTGAATGTCAGTCATCATTTATCCATTTATTTATCTAGTCAAAATACTTTGGAAGGTCTCATTGCCAGGCATGGTGCCAAGTACTGAGAAATCACGGTGGGCAAAACATCGTTCCTCCCCTCAGGGTGCTTACAAGACAGCTGGAGACAGAGGCATACACGAAGTCCTATAACAATGAACTAAGCGCTGCATTGGGAGTAATCTACATGTGTTATAGGAGCCTAGGGGACTTTATTCATTCATTCATTCATTTAGAAAATATTTATGTACCAAGCTCTCAAGATACAAGTGACTAAACATACCAGGCACATATCCCATGGAGTTTACAGATTAGTGGAGGAGACAGACACTAATGAAACACTCTCATAGACCTATCATTACCCATTGTGATATGAACTATGAAAGAAAAATAACCCAAGAATATAGCAGAGGAGAGTCTGGTCTAGTTTAGGAGGACTCAGAAGACTTGAAGAGTGTTAGTAAAGTAGGTTTACTTTTTTATCTTATTTTTAAAAAGGGGCTGGGGAGAAAAATGATTGTCAATTAGGTCTCAATAAAACCTATGTTGTGGGGAAAGGAGAAGGGTGTCATGGGTACACTGAGCCCCAATCCCAGTTTCATTGGTCAAGATACTCATTCTAGTACCAGGGTCCTAAAGGGTGAGGAGGAGTTAGGCCCAGGAAAAGGAACTGAGAAAAGGAAGGCTGGAATCCAGAGCAAACAGCCTATGCAAAGGTCAGGAGGCAACAGAAACAGAATTTAGTGAATTCCAGGATTGTGTGTGTGTGTGTGTGTGTGTGTGTGTGTGTGTGTGTGTGTGTGTTGGAGGAGGTGGGGGACAGAATGATCAGTGTTCCATGTTCCATAGGGGGTCATGGAGAAAGTAGAAGAAAGCAGAGCAGGGTTGGTATCACATCATTCTTTTTTTTTGTTTGTTTGTTTTTGGGCCACACCCGGCGGTGCTCAGGGGTTACTCCTGGCTGTCTGCTCAGAAATAGCTCCTGGCAGGCACGGGGGACCATATGGGACACCGGGATTCGAACCAAGCACCTTTGGTCCTGGATCGGCTGCTTGCAAGGCAAACACTGCTGTGCTATCTCTCCGGGCCTGGTATCACATCATTCTAAGTCTTTAGGGCTTTATTCTGAGGGACCTGGACATCTAGGGAATTGTAAGCAGGAAAGTGACCAGGCCAAATAGGGCTCTGACAGGGTCAGAGCAATAGCAGAGCAGGTAGGGCTTTTACCTTGCCTGTGGTTTATCTGGGCTCGATTCTCGGCATCCCATATGGTCCCCAGAGCTTGCTGGCCATGATTTCTAAGTCAGGAGTAACCCCTGAGTATTGCTGAGGAAGGAAGGAAGGAAGGAAGGAAGGAAGGAAGGAAGGAAGGGAGGGAGGGAGGGAGGGAGGGAGGGAGGGGAGGGAGGGGAGGAGAGGGAGGGAGGGGGAGGGAGGAAAGGAGGGAGAAGCAAAGGGAAGGAAGGAGGAAGGAAGGAAGGGAGGGTGGAAGGAAGGAAGGGAGGGAGGGAGGGAGGGAGAAAGGGAGGGAGGGAAGGGGAGGGAGGGGGAGGGAGGGAAGAAGGGAGAAGCAAAAGGAAGGAAGGAGGAAGGAAGGAAGGGAGGGAGGGAGGGAAGAAGGGAGGGAGGGGAATGGAGGGGGAGGGAAGGGGAGGGAGGGAAGAAGGGAGAAGCGAAAGGATGGACGGCGGAAGGATGGGAGGGAAGTAGGATGGAAGGGATGGAGGGAGGGAGGGTAGAAGGGAAGGTGGGAAGAAAGTAGGAAGGGAGGGAAGAAGGGAGGGAAGGAGGGGGGAAGAAGGGAGGGAGGGAGGAGGGAGGGAGGAGGGAGGGAGGGAGGAAGGGAGGGAGGGGAAGAGGGAGAAGAGAAAGGAAGGAAGAAAGAGAAAGAAGAAAGAAAGGAAGGAAGGAAGGAAAGAAAGAAAGAAAGAAAGAAAGAAAGAAAGAAAGAAAGAAAGAAAGAAAGAAAGAAAGAAAGAAAGGAAAGGAAAGAAAGAAAGAAGAAAGAAAGAAAGAAGAAAGAAGAAAGAAAGAAAGAAAGAAAAGAAAGAAAGAAAGAAAGAAAGAAAGAAAGAAAGAAAGAAAGAAAGAAGAAAGAAGAAAGAAAGAAAGAAAGAAGAAGAAAGAAAAGTTCTGACAGTTTCTTTAACCTCTCTAAAAATGAGGGGAAAGGGAAACTTCCCTGACTGCCATTCTTTGTCCAGCAGAATAGGGCCTACTCAGAGAAGCTCTGCAAATTCCTCTGTCATCTGCATTGGCTAGTTCAGCCAATGACACGGCTACTCACTTTCATCAGCCACAGCCCAGCACAGACAGCAGGAACTTGTTGCTCTGAGGAGCATCTCATCTGACCCACCAGGACACGCCTACCTGGAATCTAGATTTCTTTGCCTAATGGGCCATAACAGGGTACACATGCCAGCACTCAATGGAACTCTCATAAATTTTCTGCAGGTGAAACAGTCACCACTTGAAATTTCTCACTTACCTTCAGCCTTTTGCTCTCAGCTTGAAGGGCTGACTCTGTACCCAGTGATGGGCAGATCATATGAGTGCCCAACCCTCCAAGAGGTCTTTTGTTCTATGGAGTAGGATAAGGTGGGGTGAGAGAAGGTATTTTGTGTTTCACTGAGGCTGAGATTTCCAGAGATTTCCTGGTTATGCTGTCTACCTCAAATAGCTTCCTATTACTACAGGATACTATGCTACATTTTTGTTTTGCTTTGGGTTTTGCTTTTTTGCCACATCCTATGGTGCTGGGGGCTACCACTAGCTCAGAGCCCTGAGAATTAATTCCCAGTGGTACTCGGGTCTGTATGATGCTAGGGATCAATCCTTGGTCTCCTGCATGAAAAGCACATGTTCAGATCCATTGCACACCCTCTCTGGCAATGTGCTTACATTCTAAACCTAATTTACTGCCGCCATGGGGATCTGCTCCTTTCATCACCTTTAAATGAAGCCAGTGATGTCAGATCCCAAGATGTAGAAGTTAGTGGTGAGGTCCAGAGTCAGTGGATGTATAAGTCACTGGTGAGGTCAGATCTCTGGAGAGAAGAGCACTCACAAAGAAGTATCCATCAGCCACTTTGAGAGAGTAACTTTATCTTTGGTGGGAAAGGGATATTCATATTAGGGGAGAGTAAGGTAAAAAGTAAGGTGTGGATTCTATGTTATCCAATCAGGTAGGATGTTACAACAGGGAGTGTGTGTCTGTGTTTAGGGAAGACAAGGTAAGGGAAAGCAGGGTGTGTGTTTCAGGTGATTAGCCACATCTCTCTCTTCTTAACTTTGTAGAAAAATGCAGAAATATGAGGTAAAACAAAGTAATTTGTGCACCCAAGGTTCTAAGAAAAAGGCGGATGTCTGTATCAAAAAGATAAAAGTGGTGGCACCTTTTTTTTTTTTTTTTTGCATAGGGGCAGCAAAAGTTGGAATAATAAAAGGAAAAGAATAACTTTTAGCAGCAAGTAAGGTAATGAGGAAAATTTAAGCCAGTTACTGTTGTAGCTAATTTTTAAGAATCACTGCTAGTGAGGGTAGACAGATAGTAAAAGCAACATAGGTTAGATTGTACATACATCATTTTCAAAACAATCAGCTGTTTTTATATCCTTGTCTTATGCATATTACAATTTATTCATAAACGTCTCTGAACACAAACATTGGAACTTTTCTACAGATAATTTGAACATTCTTACACCAAACACTGTAATATGAGTCTAGAACATCCGAGTTCTTTTCAGAAACTTCCCTAAATCACCCCAAAGGTGATTTTTCACAAGAACATTTCTGTAGATATATATACAATTTGAAAATAAGTTTGCTAAAACATTCTTCTAGTGAGTACTGTTATAAGAGTCTATAGTATCCAAGTTCCTTTTCCATCAATTTCTATGGACAAAGACATTAGAACATGTTAGCAGACATAATTTTGAGAATAGTTGTTAAATAACATACACAATCAAACATTCACAGCAATTGAGAAACATTCACTAGGATATTGAGAATTATTAAAATCTAACAATATTGGGCCTGAGCAAAGGTGCAGTAGTAGGGCATTTGCCTTGCATGCAACTGACCCAGGATGGACCTAGGTTCAATCCCCAGCTTCCCATATGGTCCCCCAAGCCAGGAATGATTTCTGAATGCATAGCCAGAAGTAACCCCTGAGCGTCACTGGGTGTGTCCCCCGCCAAAAAATCTAACAATATTATTCATTTCCCTGGAACTGTGTAAACTAATATTAACCACTAAAGTTGGATACAAAATTATCTGTTTGCAGTGGGGCACAGAACAAAAGAGAAGGATTAAGATCTATTCAGGGGGCCCGGAGAGATAGCACAGCGGCATTTGCCTTGCAAGTAGCCGATCCAGGACCAAAGGTGGTTGGTTCAAATCCCTTGTCCCGTATGGTCCCCCGTGCCTGCCAGGAGCTATTTCTGAGCAGACAGCCAGGAGTAACCCCTGAGCAATGCCGGGTGTGGCCCAAAAACCAAAAACCAAAAAAAAAAAAAAAGATCTATTCAGGTAGAACACAGAGTTTAACCCAAACAGTGTGTGTGCTCCTCTGTGTTTAAGGAAGACAGGGTAAGGGGGTTAGGGAAAGCAGGGTGTATGCTTTACTGTTAAGACAGGATGTGTGAGCAGGAGAGATAGCACAGAGGTGGAGTGTTCCTGCAGATTTCTCTGTGGAAATGTCTTTTTTTTTTTTTTTTTTTTGGTGATGGGTCCATATCTGGCAGGTCAGGGCTTACTCTTGGGTCTATGTTCAGGGATCACTTGCTCAGGGCACTATATGTGGTGGCAGGAATTGAAAACAGGTCATCTGAGTCCAAGGCAAACATTCTACCTGCTATACTATTACTCAGACCCGTGGCAATGTCTTATCATTGTTCAAATTGCCACCTGCTCAAATTGTCCACTGAAACCCCAAGCTAAAGTGGCTGCAGAGTCACACTCTAATCCTTCATCCTATGGCTTCATAATCACTACCTGAAAGTATCATTGGTCTACCTGCTCATTGCTGGTCTTCTTCCTCTAGGGTATGGACTGACTTAAACCTTGTATCTTTTGTTTGCTCCCTTTTCTTCCCTTTGTTGCTTCTGCTGTTGCAATGAATGACTGGAGGCCAAACTCTCCACTTCTATTACATGGAAGTTGCATATTTGAATGGCAGCGTTTGCATACACACACACACACACACACACACACACACACACACACACACACACACACGGGTGTGCTGGAGGTTGCATACCATTTCATGCCTCAGGAAGCAGAGTGACCTGGCCCATGTTTTTTTTTGTTTTTTGTTTTTTGTTTTTTTTGTTTTTGGTTTTTGGGCCACACCTGGCGGTGCTCAGGGGTTACTCCTGGCTGTCTGCTCAGAAATAGCTCCTGGCAGGCACGGGGGACCATATGGGACACCAGGATTCGAACCAACCACCTTAGGTTCTGGATCGGCTGCTTGCAAGGCAAGCACCGCTGTGCTATCTCTCCGGGCCCCTGGCCCATGTTTTGCACATGGGCAGCCCCAGGGATTAAACTCACAGTCTCAAGCTTACAGGGCATGCACTTTTTGCCACTAAGACATTTGCAGGGCCCCAGAGCTTATCAATCTTGTTTACTGTTTTATTCCCAGCACCTAGAACAATGTCTGGTATATAGTAGGTGTTGACTGAATAGTCCTGTCTATCTTTCTAATCTCACTCTACTGCATTCCTTTGTTTCTTCAGAATTTTGAAGGCATGGAAGTACTTAGAGGACTTTTTATATCTGCATCAGTTCTTTGAAGGCCCAAATTTCTTCAACTTGGAATTGCTTTCTCCATTTTTATCCATCTGCTTCCCAGTCCTTATTCTTTTTCTTTTTATCTTCCAAATGATGAAATATGACCAGATATTCAATTCTAGTACACACCTTAGTCAAGGTCCATCTCACTGTATTAGAACGAGACTTGCCCATCTCTCTTCGAATCTCGCATGTATAAAATACCTTTTTGTTTGTTTGTGTTGTGGCCGTGCCCAACAGTGCTCAGAACTTACTCCTAACTCTGTGCTCAGGGATCACTCCTGGCAGTGCTCATCGACCATATGTGATGCCAGAAATTGCAATCCAGATCAGAAACCAAGCATCCTACTTTCTGTACTATGTTTTGACCTGTATATCTGAGAGCTCTTCAAGAAAGGTATCTAGGGCTGGTGCAACGGCTAGAAAGTTTCATTGCATGAGAGAGTACTGGGTTCAATCCTGGCACTTCCTGCTGTTCTGGGCACTGAAAATTGAGCTTTTGGTAGTCCCTAACATTGCCCTATCACTCAAACATTAGGCTTGCTTAGCTAATCCATGTATTGCTTGGAAAACACCTAGCCCTGAGCACTGCAGGGGAGTTAATTTTTTTTAATAAAATTAATTCCAGTGTGAAAAATAAATAAAAATTAGTGCAAAAAGGGTTGTGTATAGCCAAAAAATATCTTCTACTTCTCTTGTATTCTTAAGTTGGAGTGAGAAGTTAACCCAAGGGTAAAAGGAAAAGAAAGTGTCTCTACTACCAGTATTGACAAGATCCTTCGGGGGACCAAAGAAGTGCCTGCTGATATTATATGGTGCTCCCCACTTTTCCAGGAACACCCTCAAAGGGTAGCTCATTAGGTCTGAGAGAGAAGGGCTAGATTTCATAAAGCAATGAGACCCTAAGAGGCCCAACATTCCAAGCAGACACTATCAACATTGGGTTATTCTATAACTGTGCATTGCTGTTTGGGAACCTTTGAAATGCTCATCCAAAGTTTAGTTGCTAAGATCCCAAAAGTCTGTGTAATTATTGTCTAGAATACAAAACAACAACAGAATGTGTAATTAGCTGCTTTTAATAAAGTCCTTTCATCTGATGCTGAAGATGATGGTGATTTTGATCATGATGATGATGAAGATGCTTCCCTTGGATATGGAGTGGAGAAGGAAGCCTTCTCTTAGACCATATGTGTACCAATGACTGAACCCTTGATTCTGTGCAAGGCAAGAGACTTCCCTGCTATACTAGTTTTCTGACTCTTCTACATCTTTTTAAGAGTGAGAGAAATAAAGAAAAGAAAAAAAGGAGTGTGGCTCGAGCAATAGTTTAGTAGGTAAGGCTTACATATGGCCAACCAACATTCAATCTGTAGCATCCCACATGGTTCCCCTGAACACCACCAGGACTGATTCCTGAATACAGAGCCAGGAGTAACCCCTGAACATCACTGGGGTGGACCAAAAACCAAAAGAAGGGATAGAGATGAGGGTAGCCTCTATCCAGAGGTCCTTTATCATTATGTCTGAGCCTACACACAGACTTCCAACAGCACAGATGAACCCAATGAAAAAATCCGGCATCAGACACCTCCTCTTAAGACTCCTAAGCCATGGAGTCCTAGGACTTAGAAGTGGTGCAGAAAAAAATTGTGAGAATTCTTTCTTCTAAATAGGAATCTGAATTTCTAATCAACAACAGCCATGGCATTAACCATCATAGATTTTTCAAGAGAAGGCTGCAGCTCAGCAGAAAGCATTGTTTCAAATATGTTTTGATATTAACTTTTCTTTTGATTGGCAGCAGTTGACATATTACTTTTTTGCATCCTGTAATTCTTGTTGGCCAAGTTCTATTTTAACATACGGGTATAAATAAAATTATTCAATGAGATAATAGCAAAAGGACTCAAAGTATGCTGACAGGCACCACCATCTCATTAAATGTGAATATCTTTACAATGTAACTTGGTTTTTCTGAAAAGAAGAAGAAAAAAGAAGCAGTAGACAACCACGATGTGGTATTTTTAGGTATGTAGGTAAGGTAGGCACCCACACACGCCACCACATCCCTCTGAACAGAAAAGATGGTGCCTCGGTTCTTCCTGGGCCAGAAGGGAAGGGGACCAAGATGACCTGGAAGTATTTTCTCAGTGTCACCTTTCATAAGGAAACTTAAGTTTCTCCCTTCTTCTACTGATTCCCACCTACAAAACCAATGCTTAGCAAAGCAGTTTCTAGCAAGCAGCAAGTTATAGAAGGACTTAAGGCCCATCTGTCTGGTCTGTGAGGCCTTGGCACTAATATGGACAGAAATGTCTCAAATCCTTGATGGATATAAGCATGCCAAATATTTGAAACTGAACCCCTGAGAGGGGCAAAGACCAAATATCATGCTGGTCAGGGGTCTCATATTCCACCTATGGAAGAAATGTTACAAGCTTTCACAGAGACAGGCTTGCATGGGGCTGTCACTGGGTGGGCGAACACCCCATGGTCTTTTCAGCCAATTTGGCAGTCAGGGTAAAAATAACTCCAGCCGCATCATTTTCCAAAATTAAGGGTGATGCTATAGCAAATGTATGCAGATGTACACAGACACAGATGGGAACAAGTGTATTTAATTGTAAATGAGTCAGAACGGAGCAAATGAGATTTCCCTTATATTTGGGTTCCAAAAATTACAGAGAAAAAGTGCCTGAGGCAGAAACAATCTAAACACACACACACACACACACACACACACACACACACACACAGAGTTATTGAGGCAGGAATCAAACTGGAGGGACCTTCTGACTCCCAAAGGCCTGTGCGACTTTGTAGCTTCTGTGGGTTCTGAAAGCATCCTGGCTCCTAAGAACTTGGTCCCAGAGGCCCTAAAGTGGTCTGAGGGTTAATTGATGGACACAAGCACCTCTGGGAAGGACTCATGGGGTGGCAGTCTCGGGCAGGAGAGAGAGAGAGAGAGAGAGAGAGAGAGAGAGAGAGAGAGAGAGAGAGAGAGAGAGAGAGAGAGAGAGAGAGAGAGAGGAGGTAAAAAGCTCTGCAGTGCTCTGTGTGCAAAGAGAGACAGAGATGGGGGTGGGGACACACAACACTTGTTCAGAAAATATGTCCCTCTTGGGCCTGAGAGAGATAGCACAGTGGTAGGGCGTTTGCCTTACACAGCCAACCAGGATGGACAGTGGTTCGAATCCCAGCAACTCTGGTCTCCCATGCCTGCAAGGACTGATTTCTAAGTGCAGAACCAGGAGAAATTCCTGAGTGCCACTAGTGTGACCCAAAAACCAAAAAAAAAAAAAAATGTCCCTCTTCAGTGACTATAAGGAAGCCACCTAGAGGCATGTGAGCCTCTGGGTAAATGTTAAGGAAATACTAGGAGAGGAAGGGACAGGATAGGAAGGAAGAACATGTCATCTGCAAGGCCCTCTCTTTCTGGGAAAGTGCTGCTGGAGTAAATTTATGGTAGCAGAAAGGCTGGGGGACAAGGTGTCAGGCTGCCAATGGATCCAGGGCAGAGTGTGATTGGTGGGAAAGGGTCCCAGAGTCTGAGACTCATAGTTACTCTCTCTGTGCCTGCACAATGGTAATCTGATCTGAGAGCAGACAGAGGGTTTGCCACAACAGAAGAGCAACCCCTAAAGGCAGAGACAGATCCTGCTCACAAATCAGGAGGCATTGTGCTGCCCCCAGCTCAGCTCCTCACAGGTCTGCATAGGCTCCTGCAGTAGCTGAGTGGGCAAAAGCTTGAAAGAGTCACCCCACAGACTCTTGCCTTCAAGGGGTCTCCCCAGTGTCTTGAACCCTTCACCTCTCCCCCGCCCTAACAATTTCTCTGCCTCCCCAAGTATCAGCAACCCTGCCCTCCCTTTTAGCAGGTAGATTCCAGGAAGTCAGGGAGCCAGAAGACCTTCTTTGGATAAGACAGGGGTGTTTTCTTGCCCCGAAATCCACAGTCTTAGTCCACCCCATTTGCAGGCCTTGCCAGACCTTCCCAGAAAGTCCAAGGGTTGTGTTGGCTTTACCATAACCAAAGCTTTCTCTTTCACCACATTCCCTCCAGCCCCTTCATCTAGCCCCAGCATTTCAGCCTTAGAGGAAACCAGTTCTCTGTTCCAGGGCTAGGGGTGAGAGGAGGAGAGGCAGGCCTTATTCCAAAGCCACACTCCCAAAGGAGTCTCCTGAGCTCCCTTGTCCTTGGTGCTCATTCTGAGAGTAGCCAGTGGAGACCAAAGGAAGACAGATCAGGAGGAACGTTGCCGCTCAGATCACAGGCACATGACTGGAAAGGAAGCCCAGCTGGAGGGGAGGCCCACATTCCCCAAAAGGTCAGAGATCTTTCCAGACCCTCCATTGCTCTCCATCCTTGATGTTTACTTCTTCCTTCTTTTCTGTTCCCACCCCATCCCATTCTCATCTGCCCCACTGGCCAGAAGTTTTGTAGTAGGTAAAACTCTTCTTAACACTGAAACTTGAATTTCAGACACTGAATTTCAGGTTTGGAACTTAAATTTTGTGGCTGAGGAAAAGTAGGGGAAAGGCCGATTAGAAGGCAGGGTTGGGAAGAACAGATCTATGAGCAAGGTAAGTGCCAGGGCTTTAATGTCAGAGGCAAAGTTCCATAGAAACCTGGTGCTGGGCTTTGGAAAGCAGCTGTCTGTCTCCTATCTCCTCTGAGAAGACAGAAAAACCGAAATCTATGCTTGTGTTAGGGAAGGTGTCTGTCTCAGTGAGGGGTTTCCCCCAAATAGACCTTTAGACAGGGATTTGAGGGCAAATGCTTATTTGGGAGGTGATTCCAGAAAATATTAGCTAGGGAGGAGTCAAAAAGAGAGACCAAGAAGGGAAGAATGCCACTGACAGGTATAGGGTGAGGGGTTAAGCGACAAGCTCAGTGCCCCAAAAGTCTGGATGTCTATGGAGAAACTGCCCACCTCCATTCTTTTCTCTTTTGTTGTGGGGTCACACTTAACTGTGGCCAGGGCTTATTTACTTCTGGTTCTATGATCAGGGGTCACAGAATCAGAAACCCTGGTGGTACTTAGGGAAACAATAGACACTACCAGGGATCAGAGAGAGGGATTACCTACATGCAAGGCAAGTGCCTCACCCTGTACTCTCTCATTCTTCTCTCTTTAGTGGAACCCTACTCCCAGAGCTGAGTTCTTCACTTAGGACCTCTACTTTCCCTATGCTAAGAACAAAGTCCTCAGGTGCCTCAGGGGTTCGGAGTGGCTCTGGGTATAGAGGTGAGCACAGCCCTCTCTGCTACCAATCATGGTTACCTGCCAGCAAGCATCCTTCAACTTGACCCCTCGAAGCACTTAGATGCCTTGAAATTAAGCAACCCCTCATTAAGATCTCCCCTTCCCCTAAACACCCCTAAGTAGATGATGAGCACTACAACACTGCCCCACAGTCCCTCCTTTTTATCCCCTGGGTCTTAAAGGTTCCTCTTGCCCCTCTCAAAATGCCTTTGAATCTCAGTCCACTTTTTTATTTATTTATTCCATGGAATATTTTCATTCTACCTAGCTTTTATATGTGTACATATGGATGCACATGTGTACCTATATAGACACACACACACAGAGCTCTGTTTTCCTCTAAGATTGTTTTATTAAGAGTTATCCTGGGACTGGAGACACAGTACAGCAGATAGAGCACTTACCTTGCAAGCAGCTGATCTGGGTTCAATCCCAACCATCCTGTGCCCACAAGGTGTAATTCTTGAGTACAGAGACGGGAATAACCCCTGAGTACTGCACAGAATCCTAGGTTGATCCCCAATATTGTATGGTCTTTTGGGGGGGAACATCTGAGCACCACAGAGTAAGACTGAAAATCTAAAAAGGAAAGAAAAAAAGATGGGGTCGGAGAGATAGCACAGCAATAGGGCATTTGCCTTGCACGCAGCCAATCCAGAATGAACGGTGGTTAGAATTCTGACATCCCATATGATCCCCTTGCCTGCCAGGAGTGATTCTGAGCACACAGCCAGGAGTAACCCCTGAGTACCACTGGGTGTGATCCAAAAACCAAAAATAAATAAATAAATAAATAAATAAATAAATAAATAAATAAATAAATAAATAAAAGAAAATAAAAAAAGCAAAGAAAAGCTTTGCCCTCCTTGAATGAGAAGCTGTCCTAACAAGAGCCTGTTCTAGGCAGTTAAGCAGCAAGACCCCAGGACCTGAGGATGTTTTTGGCCAGCTTTTGGTGCTCAAGGGGTTACTCCTGGCTCTCTGCTCAGAAATAGCTCCTGCCAGGCTCAGGGGACCATATGGGATACTGAGAATTGAACCCAGGTCCATCCTGGGTCGGCAGTATGCAAGGCAAATGCCCTACCACTGTGCTATCACTCCAGCCCATTGGCCAGTTTTTCAACCCTTCTCGTACAGGCTCTGGAATTTAGTATCTTCACCCAGTTTACTATTTTTTTTTCACTTTACTATTTTTTATTTGTTTGTTAACATAATGTATCTTTCTATTCCTATGTATCTCATTAGTCAACATTTAAGGGAGGGCTTTACTACCTAGAGACATACCATCCAGGCTTGGGGACTAACAATGAGATAGACACAGTTATTGTTCATCCTTGGAGGACCAGCCCCTCAGAGGTGGAGCTCATGGGAATCAAGTCCAATAAGCATTCAGGGAAGATCCCAGTCATGGCCCCTCCAATCTCTGTACCCCTCCAGATCCAGATCTAGCCTCCACATGAAGCCTGTAGGTCTAGGCCCAAGTCTATATGAGACCAACAGAATATGGCAGAAGTAATGATGTGTCACTTGGAAGATTAGGTTATCAAACGCGCTGCCGCTTATCTAGGACTCCCTCTCTCAGGTCATTTGCTCTGAAATCAGGTGGAGACAGACTTGCAGCATACAACCATACCAGCGACTGTCTTGGACAGTTTAGCCGTAGCCCCAAAGTCCTGAGAGGCGCTGAGTGAGAGCCACCAAACTATTCTACTCCCCACTTCCTGACCTTCAGAAATGATGTGAAATAACATATTTGTTTTGTTTCAAGCTACTGCATTTGGGGACTCTTGCTTCCCCATCAACAGAGCAAGAACACACAGTTTCTATCCTCTCACCTCCTCACCCTCACTATTCCAATGGCTGCTAGTTCCCTGCTTTTACCTGGCCACCTGTCACCATCATCTCTGGTGGACACAACAAAAGCCAGTTACCACCTGATGCTGAAGAGTCTAAGGTCTTAAAACCTCAGACATGACTAAAACACTCTACACTTTTCTGTTCTTGGAACATTTTTCTCCTTTAATGAGTGAGTTCTTAGACATTGATTGAGGCAAGCAGCTATGTGATCCTGATCCATTCACCCTGCAGTGTGGCCTTTTAAGTGCTTTACTGTGAGCAAGATCTCTGCCTGAGCCCCTTAAAGCTTCATTCTAGGATGGCCCTGGAGATGATGCAAAGGGCAAGACTGCATGCTTTCCATGAAGGAACCCCAAATTCAATCTCTGGCACTACATGGTTCTCACTTCTATCCCAGCACCACTGGTAGGGATCCCCTCTGAGACCATGCCCAAAGTAGCCCCTCCACCCCCAAAACACCACTGAGTGTGGGTAAAAACTAAAAGCTTAGGGGCCGGGCGCCGTGGCGCTAGAGGTAAGGTGTCTGCCTTGCCAGCGCTAGCCTAGGACGGATCACGGTTCGATTCCCAGCGTCCCATAAGGTCCCCCAAGCCAGGAGAGACTTCTGAGCTCGTAGCCAGGAGTAACCCCTGAGCGTTACCGGGTGTGGCCCAAAAACCAAAACCAAGGGGCTGGAGAGATAGCATGGAGGTAAGGCGTTTGCCTTTCATGCAGGAGGTCATCTGTTCGAATCCCGGAGTCCCATATGGTCCCCCGTGCCTGCCAGGAGCAATTTCTGAGCCTGGAGCCAGGAATAACCCCTGAGCACTGCCGAGTGTGACCCAAAAAAACCACAAAAAAAAAAAAAAAAAACCAAAACAAAACAAAAAAAAGCTTAGAAGGGGCAGAAATGATAGTACAGCAGGAAAAGTTTTTGTTTTGCATGTGGCTGACTCAGGCTTGATCTCTGACATCCCATATGGCTCCCTGAGCACCCCCAGGAATAATTCCTGACTGCAGCAATAACTCATGAACAGTGCTAGGTATGACCCAAAAACAAAAACAAACAAACCAAAACTCAGAAAATTTGAGGGGTCAATGAGATAGTACAGGTAAAGAATTTGCTTTGCATCCCGTTGACTTTGGTTTGAATTCTCAACACCACAAATGGTCCCCACACTGCCAGGGGTTATTTCTGAGTACAAAACTTAGAAAAGCCTCTAAGCACCACGGGGATGGACACACACACACACACAATAATGTTTACTCTATCTAAATATACTAAGAGTAAGTGAAACTTGAACTTCGAAGGGTTGGAATTGAGAGTCAGAGAGATAATACAGGAGTTAAGGAATTTGTCCCACATGTAGCTAACCCATGTTTGATACCCAGAACCACATGGTCCTCTGAGCACTGCCAGGAGTGACCTTTGAGCATGAGCTGAGAGTAGACTCCAGCATCACTGGATATGACAAAACAAACAAACAAACAAACAAAAAACAGCAAAAAGGTTGGGTTTGTATTTGGGGAATGAGGATGTTGGAACTATGTCTGATAATGATCAGGGGTTTTCCCTGACTCTGTGCTAAGGAGTGACCCGTACCAGGGCTCAGGGTACCATATGTGGTGCTGGAGATTTGAACCAGGGTCCCAACTGGTTTTTATTTTAATGATTTTTGTTCTTATTTTTTATTTTTTGGTTTTTTGTGCCACACCCGTGATATTAGGGGGTTACTTCTGGTTACACACTCAAAATTTGCTCCTGGCTTTGGGGGACCATATGGGATGCTGGGGATCAAGCCGAGGTTTATCCTGGGCCAGCTGTGTGCTAGGCAAATGCCTTACTGCAGCGCTATTGCTCTGGCCCCTGGGTCCCAACTGTTATATCCACATGCAAGGCAAGTCTCTGTCCTGCACTCTCCCTCCAATCCTAGAGCTGGATTTTGTTGTTGCTGTTATTGTTTGTTTTTGTTTGGGGGGGGCACACCTGGTGGCACTCAGGGGTTACTCCTGGCTCTGCTTTCATAAATCACTTCTGCAGGCTTGGAAGAGCATATGGGATGCCAGGAATCGAACCCTTGCAGCTATCGGCTGCGTGCTAGGCAAATGCCCTGCCGCTGTGCTATCGCTCCGGCCCCTGGAGCTGGATTTTAAACTGAAAATTTATGTTCTCTGGGCCAGCTGCAGCTCTGGCATCTTTCTTGCTTCCCCCTTATCAGTCTCTGCCTCCTTGTACTGCTCTATCCACCCAAGGAATACAAGCACTTTGGGGGGCTTCCTCAGAGATCAGAAAGGGGCTGCATGGTGAAACAGAATTATATCAGTAGCACAACACAGGTCTGTGATTTGCTTAGAATCGAATCACAGGGCTAGAGGCTATAATCAGGGGAATTCAAGCTCGGGGCTTTATTATTTCTCTTTAGTTTCTATTTTCTCTCCCTGTTTTTGGGTAATTTGATACTGTTTAAGGAAGTCACATAGTTTGTCTTTGAAACAGTGTACAAATTGTAATCCAAACCAGGATAAGATCTGATCTGTTAACTTACAGCATCAGCCTCTCCAGAGAGAACATGCAAGTCATTTTACCCTGAAAAAGAGGAAGGCAGAAGCTTTCAGAAAGGCCAAGCAAGATTCTCTTTAACTGCCTTCCTGTCAGGCAGACTGGTTGATACTCAGGGCAGCATCTCAAGGCCCTGGCCATTGGAGAGGAGAGGGAGCTGGTTTGGTTTTAATATTTTATTGTTATTGGGCCTGGAGTGATAGTACCATGGGTAAGACACTTGGCCTATATGTCAAGATTCAGGATCAGTCCTCGGCATCTTATATGACCCAACAAACACTCAGGAGTGAATACCTGAGTGGATAGCCAGGAGTAATTGAGCATCGCTGGGTGTGCCCTCCCCAATGTTTTATTGTTATTTAGGCAACACGATAGTGTTAGTGCATTTAGTGTATGAAGTTATTACCCTCCACTGTCCAGAAAGTATCAATGGCCTGTCTCACTGTTTCTATGTCTCTCTGGCACACCTCTTCTTGTTGTTGTTGTTTTGTTTTTTCTTTTTTTGGGTCACACCTAAGAGCTCAGGGACCACTTCTGGCTCTATGCTCAGAAATTGCCCCTGGCAGGCTTGGGGGACTATATGGGATGCTGGAATTCAAAACACCGTCCTTCTGCATGCCTAGCAAATGCCTTACCTCCATGCTATCTCTCCGGCCCTGAACCACCTCTTCTGTTTTGATATTCTATCCTGAAGCCATGAGATTCTCAAGGAACATAAAACTGACAATCTACCCCAGTTACCACACAAAGGTTTGGTAATAAAGGACCCTTTTTCCAGGCTTTGTACCTGTCCGGAAGGGAACATTAGACAGAACTGAAAGAGGCTGTGTTGATTACTTGAGGGATTATGCTTCTCTCCTGTTGAGTAAAGGCAAATTGTTGGAAGGGACCAAAGGGATACAGGGGGATATGACATATTCTAATGAGCCCCTATTATGTATAAAATTACTGTGTTCCTTACAGGAACCAAAGGAGGGAGGTGTGGGGGTTAATGGCAGATTTTTGGTTTTGGTTTTGTTTGTTTGTTTGTTTGTGTTTGGGGGCATACTCAGCTAGTCTGACTCCTGGCTCTGTGCTCAGGGATCATACCTACAGATGATTAGGGGACATATATGGTACAGAGGATTTTACATTCTAGGTTGGAAGCATGCAAGCAAGTATAATCTCTTACCTGCTGTATAATTTCTTCAGGTCCCTTAATGGCAGTTTGTAATTTTTTTAAGTTTTATTGATTGATTAATTAATTGTTTTTTGGGCCACACCTGGCCAAATTCAGAGGTTATTCCTGGCTCTGCACTCAGAGCCCCTGGCAGGGACCAGAGCACTAGTGCAGCAGTAGGGCTTTACCTTGCATGTGGCTAACCCAGGATGGAACTGGGTTCAATCCCTGGCATCCCATATGATCCCCCAAGCCAGGAGCAATTTTTGAATGCATAGCCAGGAGTAACCCCTGAGCATCACTGGGTGTGGTTCAAAAACAAAAACAAAAACAAAACAAAACAAAAAAGTCGCCTCTGGCGGGCTCGTGGGACCATATGGAATGCCAAGAATTGAACCCAGGTTCGTTCAGGGTCAGCAGCCATGCACAAGATAAACTACTGCTGTGCTATCACTCTGGCCCCTCAATGGCAGTTTCTAAACATGACTTTAAATTCTTTGGTTCTCCTCTTACTGTGAGCCTGGAGTCTGTTCAATGGAACAAATTTTCTGGAATCTGTCCCATTGTATCTAAGGACATTAGATATGATATTGGTGGACATATCATATTATATGCTGGACATGATACTAGGTGACCTTCAAGATCAAATCATAAAAGACCATGAAGTTCCTGCATTATGGGACACTCACATCTGGACACTGTAGTCACAGAAGCCTCTATTGGGAGAAAATCTTATGGAGAGCTTTGAGGGACAGTCCCAACTGGACTATTGTTATCTCCATGGTGGTGATGACCAGGGTTGTACACACTTGGTTGTGATACAAGAAACACTCTTAGCATGCAGGACGGTGGCAGGGATCCAAGTCTCAACCTAAACTTATAACACATGGTTTTCCTGCCAAGTCCTCTGAAAGAATCCTCTTCAAGTCACTCCAGCTGAAACCTCAGCCAAGAAGCAGAAGCACTCTGTCCTCACTAGTGGTAGCTTGTATTAATTCCTGGCCTTCAGCCTCTGTGAGTGTGACATATTGGTTGCTGTTTTAAAGCACTGACTTTGGGACCACTTTTTATCCAGCAGTTGATAACCATGACAGTATCACTAGCCTATTGCCCCAATGTAGAAACTGAGACTTAGAGAAATTCAATTTTAATTTAATTTAATTTAATAAATGGCAGCATGATTATTAGAATCCCAGGTCTTTGTAACTATAATCCTTTGTTTTTCTCATTGAAACCCTACCAGGGTTGGGGTATCTCCAATGTCTTCACTGAGGCACACCTCAAATTCTGCACTTCCCTTTCCATCTCAGGGTGACCTGCTCACACACCTGATCTCCTTAGAACTTAGGCCAAAGTGATCCAGCTCCTCTACTTAGTTCTTGTCTAATGCTGAACTTGGATGACCAGAGCAATTGTTCCTGGGCCCAGAGGCCTCATTGCCAGTAGGTTGCATCTGCATGCTGGTGCCAAATAATTCAGTTTCCAGGCAGATCTGTATCTCCAGGAGAGGTCTTAGTGAAGATCTCTCAGATAACAAACCAAAAATCTTTGGAAGGCAGCTATGCTCACCACTATTCCACCAACGCAACCAACCAAAAGTCTTTGAAGATTAGCTTCAAAACATTTGGGTCCATGAGGCTTTGCTCATCCCCTAGAACTGAAGTTCAGCCTGACCTGGAAGTTGCCTTTCAGCTAATTGAGGAAACACTCACTATTCCTGATCACTGACAACCCCTGTCAGCAGGGCCTGCCTGGTGCTAAAAACTCAACCCCGATCACCTAGGCCACCTGCCCTGTAACTACTTGTTGTTCTCTGTTCAAGGTCCCCCTGTGAGCCCCAAACCTGGCTCTGACTATTCTTCACAGGCCAATTTTGAGAGTTTTGAACAAAATTTTAGGCAACAAGCTATTTGAGCCATTTGTTGCCCTATATGCTCATTCTACTCCATACAGAATTGGTGGAAACTCATGTGATTAAAAAAATAGTAATTTGGGAGCCAGAGTGGTGGCACAGTGGTAAGGCATCTGCCTTGCCTGTGCTAACCTAGGATGGACCACGGTTTGATCCCCAGGCATCCCACATGTTCCCATCAGCCAGGAGTGATTTCTGAGCGCATAGCCAGAAGTGACCCCTGAGTGTCACCGTATGGCCCAAAACATACAAAAAAATCTAGGTGCTAGAGTGATAGTACAGCAAGTAGACTACTTACCTTGTATGCAATTGGCTTGAGTTCAATACCCACCATTTCATATGGTCCCTAGAGCACTGTGAAGAGTTATTTCTGAGTAGCAGAGCTATGAGTAACCTTTGGGTATTGCTGGGTTTGGCCCCTCAAAATCTGGGTCTACTGTAAAGTAGAGAAAATAAGGTTGGGAGCTTTGGTCCTCCAACTCCTAGGAAGAGATGACATGGGTCTGCTGGATCCTCTCTTCTCCCTGCTTACTATGGTGCTGAGGGTTCCATTTCATTTATTTTATAAAATCTCTGGAGGATGTTAGGTGTCAGGTACCATAATAAGTGTGAAATTTTATCACTTTCTCATCAAGGCAAAAAAAAATCCTGCCTTAGATATTCAAGCACAGGGAATCTTCTTGTAAAAAGCAAGAGGCCTATTGTCAACTTTAAATGAATTATGACTAGAGCTGATTTGTCACAAGTCCACTCAGGAGTGCTCCCTCTCTATTGATGGATAAGCCCTGAGAATTAGCTAAAGGAAACTACAGTCCTGCTCTCTCCTAAAACTGGGATTTCCCATAACCTATCTTCATTTTCATTCCAGACGTACCATTCGCCCAATAGAGGTTCCCCATCTTACTCTGCAGACTTTCTTTAATACCCTTGACACCGCCTCTTAGCCTCATATCCCTGTGCAATCATTTCTGATGAGTGCTGTGAGCTGAATTTTTCAAAGGTGCAGTCCTGGCCATTAACCTTTAAAGAGCAAAATGCCAACAGTTCTGCATCATGGGGCTCACACCTTCTATTTCCAGCCACTTCTTCAGATCACAGCAAAGAAGGAGTTTTGTTTTACTAACAAGCAGAATTAATGCAGGGGAGCGATGGCCATAAAGGGAGCTGAGCTGGCAATCCCCAGACAATGAAATCCATGTGGCAATATTAGAGCCGCGCTGCACAGGGCCCTTCCAGAGAGTTCTGTGATATGGCTCAATTGAAAGAGCACAGACCTGGCCTGGGTTTAATCTCCATAGCACCTGCCCCAATGCCTCTATTTGGTTTGGCTGTGGTGGTCTCTGAGCACCTCTAGGTGTGGCCTTGTCTCATGAAATATTAATGTATAAAATGATTCTTTTTGTTTGTTTCTTGTTTTTTGGTTTTTGAGCCACACCCAGTGGTGCTAAGGGGTTACCCGTAGTTCTGTGCTCAGAAATAGCTCCTTGCCGGTTCAGGGTACATATGGGATGCTGGGGATTGAATTTGGGTTTGTCCTGGGTCAGCAGTATGCAAAGCAAACACCCTACTGCTGTGTTGTCACTCCAGCCCCTAAACAGAGTTATAAGAGCAAATGTACTAGGAGAAGTTTTAGCCAGTTGTCAAGGGAATGGGAACCCCATTTTCTGAGCTCTTACAATGTGTGAGGTGCCATACAAGGTATCACACACATGTCATTTATTCCTCCTCAGAGCTATTAGGTCGGGGTTAGAGGATAGTATAGCAAGTAGGGTGCTTACCTTGCATTCATCCAACCTGGCTTTGATTCCCAGAATCACATATGGTCCCTCAAGCACTGCCAAGACTAATCCCTGAGCACAGAGCCAAGAGTAAGCTCTGAGCACTGCTAGTGTGCCACCTGCCCCTAAATTGCAAGATTCATCTTAGACAAGAATAAACAGAAACTAAAAAAGAATCATTCATTTGTTCACTGAGTTGGTTTGTCCATAACCACACAGATGATATGGGAGTGACCCAGACTTGTTTCTAACCAGACTTGTTTAATCTGCACTCTTTATTTTACCTACTGCTTTTGAAGTGTTCTCTTTGCATTGGCAGAGATATCAGTGTCTGGACCTCTCTCCTCCAAAAAGAAAAATGAAAAGTTATTCCTAACATATTTATAGAATGACCTGACTAAAAAGTTAGTTTAGGGAGCCCAAGTGATAATACAGTGAGGAGGGCATTTGACCTACTCATTTGGCTGCTGACCAGGGTTTAATCCCACACACTCCACATGGTCCCCTGAGCCATGCCAGGAGTAATACCTGAAAAAACAAAACAAAAAGATTAGGGCCAGAATAGATAGCCCAGCAGATAGGGCATTTGCCTTGCCTGCAGTCTACCTGGGTTTAATCCCCAGCATCTCATATAGTTTTTGGAGCCTGCCAGGAGTCATTTTTGAGCACAGAGCCAGGAGTAACCCCTGGGCATCATTGGGTGTGGCCCCCCATAAAGCAAAAAGATCATTTTTGTTCCTAGGAAGTTTCCAGAAGAAGGTCTGAATGCTGTCAGTTAGAATCAACCTGGAGTTGATTTTGTGGATGTACCAACTGTTGGTATCTGCTTCTTATCCCTCCTCACAACCCTACAGCCAAGCATAAACTACTGGCCATTCAAGTGCTTCTTGAGTACTGATATTCCTTAGTAAAATCATTGATAACTGACATTGAAAAGCCAGAGACATGGTGCAGAGGTTCAGGCACTTGATGCCCAGCCATGGTGATCCCTTGAAAAGTTCAGCATCTCCGTAGGATCCGGAGTTCCTTCCACATGTCAGTTGCAAAAACAGACACACTCATCACCCCCTTTTGGACCAGACAGCTCTTTACTTTAGGGCTAGGGTCTTAGGGACTCAGTCTCTTTTTGTTTTGGGGCCACACCCGGTGACGCTCAGGGGTTACTCCTGGCTATGCACTCAGAAATCGCCCCTGGTTGGAGGACTATATGGGATGCTGTGGGGGATGGAACCGCGGTCTGTCCTGGGTCAACAATGTTAAGGCAAATGCCCTACCGCTGAGCCATTGCCATCGCTCTGGCTCCAGGGACTCAGTCTTACTAGGCATCTCCCTCGAGGTACTGCCAAAGCGTGTGATTCATATCTATACAGCTCACTTGATTTTATTTATTTTTTTTAATACAAAATAAGGAGTTCTTTATTTATACAAAACTGCGAGGAGGGGAAGGGGGAGGGGGTGCTCAGCTCACTTGATTTTAGTTATTCTTTCCAACGTGGCTGTCCCCACACTAGTTACCTCCTCTTTCATCAACTCCACAAACCCTCTACAGTCTTGTTTACAAGATTGGGTTTGGAGTGGGGGAGGGGATCAAACAATAAAAAATGTGAACCCTGGAGCCAGAGAGATAGTGCAGTAGGAAAGGCATTTGCTTTGCACACAGGCAACCCAAATTCAATCTCTGTCATCCCTTATGGTCCCAAGAGCACCACCAAAAGTGGTAAGTGTAGAGTTCCTAAGTGTAGAGTTCCTGAGTGTAGAGTCAGGAGTAATCCCTGAGCATCGCTGTGTGTGCCTCCCTCCAAACCAAACCAAACCAAATCAAAATGAAAGCCACTTTCTGCTCATTACTCATTTTGTTCACAGGGGTAAGCAATGAAATCACTGTTCATTCTGCTACAAGCTAAAGAGTTTTCAGGCTCTCTTTTCAAGCCCTTGTTCTCCCTTGAGCATGTATCTTGCTTGTTGTCTCTTGGCTTATTTCCACTCTGGAGAAGTCTGTGCTCTCTCTTTTTATTTTATTTATTTATTTATTTATTTATTTATTTATTTATTTATTTATTTATTATTTTTGTGCTCTCTCTTGAACACATTTCACTCTCTACTCACAATCTTTTAAAGCAAGTTTTGTTCAATAAAAACTATCTTGGGGGCTGGAACAATAGTTCAGCAAGTAAGGCTTTTGCTTTACATACATCTGACCAGGTTTAATACCTGCTACCCAAGTGTCCCGTAAGCCTGCTAGGAGTGATCCCTGAGCACAGAGCCAGGGATAAGCCCTGAGCAACACCAGGTTTGGCTCAAAAACAAAAATAAAAACCTACCTGTTTGATAAAAACACAAAAAACAAAAGAATAGTTTTCAATTCCTTCCTTCCTTCCTTCCTTCCTTCCTTCCTTCCTTCCTTCCTTCCTTCCTTCCTTCCTTCCTTCCTATTCTTTTTTTTTTTTCGGTTTTTGGGCCACACCCATTTGACGCTCAGGGGTTACTCCTGGCTATACGCTCAGAAATTGCCCCTGGCTTGGGGGGACCATATGGGACGCCGGGGGATCGAACCGCTGTCCGTCCGATGGTAGCGCTTGCAAGGCAGACACCTTACCTCTAGCGCCACCTTCCCGGACCCTCTTTCTTTCTTTCTTTCTTTCTTTCTTTCTTTCTTTCTTTCTTTCTTTCTTTCTTTCTTTCTTTCTTTCTTTCTTTCTTTCTTTCTTTCTTTCTTTCTTTCTTTCTTTCTTTCTCTCTTTTTTCTTTCTTTCTTCTTTCTTTTTTCTTTCTTTCTTTCTTTCTTTCTTTCTTTCTTTCTTTCTTTCTTTCTTTCTTTCTTTCTTTCTTTCTTTCTTTCTTTCTTTCTTTCTTTCTTTCTTTCTTTCTTTCTTTCTTTCTTTCTTTCTTTCTTTCTTTCTTTCTTTCTTTCTTTCGTTTTTGGGCCACACCCAGTGACGCTCAGGGTTACTCCTGGCTATGAGCTCAGAAGTCGCTCCTGGCTTGGGGGACCATATGGGACACCGGGGGATCAAACCGTGGTCTGTCCAAGGCTAGCGCAGGCAAGGCAGGCACCTTACCTCTAGCGCCACCGCCCGGCTCCCTTTCTTTCTTTTATGTTTTCCTTTCTTTTTTTTTGTTTTTGTGCCACACCCGGCAGTGCTCAGGGGTTACTCCTGGCTTCATGCTCAGATATCGCTCCTGGCAGGCACGGGGGACCATATGGGATGCCGGGATTTGAACCAATGACCTCCTGCATGAAAGGCAAACATCCCACCTCCATGCTATCTCTCCGGTCCGGCGTCAATTCCCTTATTTCTAAGATACTCTATATGCCCCATTTACCAGTCTGTCATCTTCACCTTCAGTAGAGAACCAGAATTAACCTGAGGCTACCACCTCAGTGCAGAGATTCACCACTGCTTTGCCGAACTATTGTCCTCCTAATTAGCCTTTTGGGATTTTTTTTCCCCCTTTACTCCCAGTGGTGCTCAGGATTTACTACTCTGTGCTTAGGTATATCGCCTGGCAGGATTTGGGGGATCATATTTGCTGGCAGGCATTGAACCCATGTAGCCACATACAAGGCAAGCAAGCACCTTACCACTTGCTATACTATCACTCTGATTCGATTGTCATTTTTTTTGGCCTATTTTATATATCACTTCTCATACTGTACTAAGACTTAACCTACAGTTGATTATTTAAATATAACTTTAAACCAGTTAAAAGTTTATTTTTTTAAGTTATAGTTGCCATGTTTCTAGTGCTCAACAGCAGCATGTAGCCACAGCTACCATTTTTAACAAAATGATATAAAATGAGCTAACATTAGTATGCCTGGAGTTGGTCTAATGACAGTATGCTTCATGGGTAGAGACACCCTTTTTTTGTAAGCCAATATTTGCTGTGCCTATGCAAAAATATAAAAACTAAAACCAGAACCCACCAAAACTGCCAACCCCCTTCTTAAAAAAATTTTTTTTTTGATTTTTGGGTCATACCTGGCAGCGCTCAGAGGTTACTCCTGGCTCTACGCTCAGAATTGCTCCTGGCAGGCTCGGGGGGACCATATGGAATGCTGGGATTCGAACCACCATCCTTCTGCATACATGCTATCTCTCTCCCCCCCCCTTAAAAATTTTATTTGTATCATCAAGATAGGGGCTCCTGATTTTTTTCATAAAATCTTGGGACATGGGGCCGAGAAGGTGGCGCTAGAGGTAAGGTGTCTGCCTTACAAGCGCTAGCGTAGGACGGACCGAGGTTCGATCCCCCGGTGTCCCATATGGTCTCCCCAAGCCAGGGGCGATTTCTGAGCTCATAGCCAGGAGTAACCCCTGAGCGTCAAATGGGTGTGGCCCCCCCCCCAAAAAAAATCTTGGGACATGAATTACTTTGTTTTACCTCATATTTCTATACCTTTCTACAAATTGAGAAAAGGAAAATGGGGTCAAGTGGTCATAGGTGCATTGGTGGAAAAAAAAAAAGATGTCAGAAATAAATGCCCAAGCCAAAGTCAATGATAATAAAATCAAGAGACCCAGACTATAACAATCTAAACTTAAAATGGAGCTGTCACACTGCTAGGCTAAAGTTGAAGGTATGGGATGCATACTAAGAACTTTGATGGAGGGAGGTCAACACTGGTGGTGGAAATGGCCCTAATTTACTGTCACTTTATGCCTAAAATACACCTATGAAGGAATGGTAATTCACAATGGTCTCAATAAAAAAAAAATTTTGTGGAGGAAAAAAAAGAGTTAACAGGGCCCCAGAGATATCTCAATGGGCTGACTGCACACTTTGCATACAGAAGGCCTGGGTTCAAACCCATCAATCCTATACTAAGTCATGCTGGTTATGACCCAAACACAAAAAGTGAAAAGGAAGAGAAAAAATAGGGAGTCAAAACTATAACTCCAGTCAATATTAGAGCTTTGCTTGTATGATTCCTGGATTAGTTTCTAATCATTTCACCCTTGTGGGGGGGAGGAGAGAGAGAGAGAGAGAGAGAGAGAGAGAGAGAGAGAGAGAGAGAGAGAGAGAGAGAGGAACATTATAGACCCTAAATGGTCTTATGTTAAATCCCAAGTTACTGGACAGAGACAATTTAATTGCCATTCAAGCTTCTCTCAGAAACAGAATCCTAAAGGAATCATCAGAAATCTTGTAGTCTCAAAGAAGAAATACAAATGGCCAAAAGGCACATGAAAAAATGCTCCACATCACTAATTATCAGGGACATGCAAATCAAAACAACAATGAGGTACCATCTCATGCCATAGAGACTGGCACACACCACAAAGACCAAGAACAATAAGTGCTGGTGACTATGTGGGGAGAAAGGAACTCTCATTCACTGCTAGTGAAAATGCTGCCTAGTCCAGCCCTTATGGAAAACAATATGAAGATTCCTCAAAAATCTGGAAATTCAGCTCCTATATGATTCAGCTATTCCACTCCCAGTGATATACCCTAGGAACGCAAAAACGAAATACAAAAATCCCTTCCTCACATCTATATTCATGGCAGCACTATTTACAATAGCAGGACTCTGGAAACAACCAAGATGCCCTTCAACAGATGAATGGCTAAAGAAACTGTGGTATATATACTCAATGGAATATTATGCAGCCATCAGGAGAGATGAAGTCATGAAATTTTCATATACATGGATGAACATGGAAACTATTATGCGAAGTGAAATAAGTCAGAGGGAGAGAGACACAAAATAGTCTCACTTATCTATTTTTTTGGTTGGTTTTTTTTTTTTTTTTTTTTTTTTTTTTTTTTTTGGATTTTGGGCCTCACTCAGCGGTGCTCAGGGGTTACTCCTGGCTATCTGCTCAGAAATAGCTCCTGGCAGGCACGGGGAACCATATGGGACGCTGAGATTTGAACCAACCACCTTAGGTCGTGTATCAGCTGCTTGCAAGGCAAATGCCACTGTACTATCTCTCCGGCCCATCTATGGGTTTTTAAGAAAAATAAAAGACATTGTTGTAATAATGCCCAGAGATGAGAGCCAGAAGTACTGGCTCACGATATAAAGCTCACCTCAAGGAGGGGTAAGTGCAGTTAGAACACTAACAACAACCATGACAACAATGAGTGAGAAAAGTAGAATACAGGCAGGGAGGTGGGGTGAATTGGTGGTGGAAATGTTGCACTGGTGAAAGGGGGTATTCTTTGTGACCAAAACCCAACTACAGTCATGTTTATAATCACAGTGTTTAAATAAAGATACAAAAATAATTTAAAAAACTGTATCCCAAAATAATTAATAAATAAGTGCATAAATAATAAAAGAAATCCTGTAGTAATGTTCTTGATGGTCTGTTCCATCAAAGTGACTGTGTAGTAAACAACTTGCTTTTGTTTTCCTTCTTCCTGCTCACTCCATCTAGAAAAGTCTTTCATTTTTGTACAGCCTGTCAGAGTTCCTTTATATCAGATAGATTGGATGCTGCCTGATCCATGGATTACCAAATAAAGGGGAGAGCTCTAAAATGTGCTCAGTTGAATTTTGCTTTTTAACAGTAGACAGAACTATTTTTTTTTAAATCGGAATCAATTTCTATTGAATGTCTATGAGCAGAGATTTTCTGTGAGCCTCTTAACACAGAGAGGTGGCCTAACAGGGCACCTGGTGACTTTCCATCATTTCTACAAAGAGAGCCCCATAGTCCTGATATGAGCCACAGCCTATGCGCCAGGGGCCCTTGCTTGGCTTTCTAACTCCTTTCCTGTTGCTCTCTCCACTTCTCTCTCAACTGCTCCAAAGCCCTGGCCTCTGCCTCAAATACATCAACTGTGATTCTTGCTCAATATTTTGCTTTTGCTGTTCCCTTTGCCTTGAACATTCTTCCCTTAAATAATGACCTTGCTAGTATCAGAAAGATAGTACAGAGATCAGGCCTGCAGAACTGGAAATAGTCCCCTGAGTACCTGCCAAACAAATAAAAATAACAAGGCCTATGACCTAGGATGTGGCTCAGGGGCAGAGCAATTTGCTTTGTCTGTATGAGTTCCACATAATGCCATGCACAAAAAGATTTCTTTTTATAAACTATTATATGACCTACTTCTTCACTTCATGTAAACCTCTGCTCAAATGCTCCCTTTCCCATAACTACTTCAACTGGAAAAGACCCCAGGTCTCTCCCTCCAATCTGTCTCAAGTCACTCTGCTCTCTGTTATTGAGAGGGGGCTTCCCACTAGAAGTGGGGGTAGAGCAGTCCTTGTGTCCCAAGATCACAGCTGGTGGTACTGATGGGAAAGTGGAGGGGAGAGGGGGGGGTCTTGAACTTGGGGCCCCAGGCATGCCAGGCATGTGCTCCAACTCTCTGGACAATCTCCCTTGCCCTCTGCTCTTTATTTCTTATAGCACTTCCCACAATTGTACATTCTGTTCTCTATTTCTTTATTGACTGTCTTTTCTACTGAGCCCTGGTTCATGAAGACAAAAGCTTTGTGATTTTTTGTCTGCTCTAACTCCTTATGTCCAAGCACTGCCTGGAGAGTTTTGGATGAATGTCTATTGATTGATTGAATGAATGCATGTTTTCTGTTCTGCAAATGTCCCAAAAGCAAAGAATTATAAAGCACTGGACAAACTTCTTGGAATGTGGGAATGATGGAGAAACAAAAGAGTTAGCATCTGAACTAATGGTCTGTTTATAGGTTTGTATTAAAGAGTTTGGTCTATCTATGTGTATAGGCTTCTATAAGATTTGTTCAGAAAATTTGAATTTGTTCCAAAGCAACTGATAGCTTAGGGAGGAACTTCAGAAAAAGCACAAATTTTACATTTGCTTCTGTATTATGTTATCCACAAGATAAATTATGCAAGTGCAGAAAATATACCTACCTGTGCCAACTCACAAAGAAATCCTACATAAAAATACAAACACTGGGGCTGGAGAGATAGCATGGAGGTAAGGTGTTTGCCTTGCATGCAGAAGGATGGTGGTTCAAATCCCGGCATCCCATTTGGTCCCCGGAGCCTGCCAGAAGCGATTTCTGAATGTAGAGCCAGGAGTAACTCCTGAGCGCTGCTGGATGTGACCCAAAAAACAAAAACAAACAAACAAAACCACTATGGAGCCGGAGAGATAGCACAGCAGTAGTGTGTTTGTTTGCCTTGCATGTGGCCAACCCAGGACCAAGGAGGTTTGATTTCCAGCATCCCATATGGTCCCCCCCAGCTTGCTAGGAGTGAGTTCTGAACACAGAGCCAGGAGTAACACCTGAGTGCCACTAGGTGTGACTCAAAAACTAACTAACTAAATAAATAAATACAAACACCAGGTTGGAGCGATAGTACAGTGGATAGGGTGTTTGCTTTGAATTACGTCTGAGCCAGATTAGATCCCGGGCCACATGGTCCTCTGAGCAATGCCAGGAGTAACCCCTGAGCATAGCCAGTTGTGGCCCAAAAACCCCAAGAAAAAAAACACAAACACCATACATGGATTCTGGGCTCCATCTGACCCAACTGCTCTTAGAATGTTCATCAAATTTCAGATTCTCTTTCTATACAAAGCTGCAAATTTTCTAACAATCCCCCTCCACAAGCAAACTCGAAGTATTCCTCAAACTAAAGTATCAGTATTACAGTAGTTGTTTCTTTTTGTTTTGTTTTGTTTTGTTTTTGGGCCACACCCGGTGATCCTGGCTATGTGCTCAGAAATCACTCCTGGCTTGGGGGACCATATGGGATACCAGGGATCAAACCACAGTCCGTCCTAGCGCATGCAAGGCAGATGCCCTACCACTTGCATCAATGCTCTGGCCCAGTAGTTGTTTTTCTTAACCATTCAATATCTGTAAAGTTGGGTCAGGCCACAGAGATAGTACAGAAATCTTTTTTTTTTTTTTTTTTTTTTTTTGTTTTTTTTTTTTTTTTTTTTGGGCCACACCCGGCATTGCTCAGGGGTTACTCCTGGCTGTCAGCTCAGAAATAGCTCCTGGCAGGCACGGGGGACCATATGGGACACCGGGATTCGAACCAACCACCTTTGGTCCTGGATTGGCTGCTTGCAAGGCAAATGCCGATGTGCTATCTCTCCGGGCCAGTACAGAAATCTTACATGATCCTGGTTCAAATCCCAGACACCACATATGATCCTCTGAGCACCATCTTGTTCCCCCAAACAATAACAAAAAGACATACACACACACACACACAAACACACACACACACACACACACACACACACACACACAGAATCCTAAGGGTCAGAAATACAGTAGCACTTTTGCTTTCTCTCATGCCAACCTAAAATCAGCACTACCATCTGGTCCCAAGAGCATTGCCTGAAGTGTGTCCCTTAAAAATTTCTAAATCAAAATTGACTGTACCCTCTCCCCTATTCTCCAACTAGGTAAAAGACCAAATATATCTGAAAGGCAAGCACTGGTTTGTATTCATTTATTTTAATTAGTTGGGGGTTGGATCACACTTGGCATGTTCTTAGGAGACAAAATGGTACCAGGGATTAAACCAGGGACTTCTACATGTAAATCAAGCCCATTGGACTATCTGATCCACTGAGCTATCTCTGGCCTGGGACTGGTTTTTGTTTTGTTTTTGTTTTTATCCCTTTTTATTCCCAAGGTCTCCTGCTCCCTGGAAATTACATGTAAGAGATGCTAATGAGATGAGTGTCACTTTTCATGACATCCCCTTAGCATTCTGCCAAACTGAGGTTGGAGCAGGGATGGCCAGAAGGAAAGTGTGTTGTCAGGACTGCCAACCGAAAGTTCCAAGCATATAGCTGCCAGGAACCATGAACTTTCCTCAGAGCATGGGGTAGCTCAGATTTTCCCCTCTCCCACCCCACCAGCCTCATCAGCACCACCTCCATGGCCTCCTTGATGGAGTTCAGAATAGTAGAGGAAGGGCAGGCACAGGGCCCTGCAGACAGGCCGCCCCCAAGCTGGCTATGCAACCCCCAATGGAGGCAACAGCAGCTCATGCTGTGAGGAGGCCCTGTAAGATATATTAACATCACAGGAGTTAATGGACCAGAAAGGGAAAAAATTAACATAAATTACCTTCTGCTGAAATCCTGCCTTCCTTAGCAGCCCAGGAACAAGTTCATTTCGATGCTGAGAAAAATCAGGCCTCAGAAAGCTGAGGCCTTAATGGGCTAAAATATCACCTCTGACCCTCTCTCAAAAACAATAACTCCCTGATCATCTAAGCCTGCCAGTGAGTCAGGCGGGGCCAGTGGCACAAAGAGCACTGCTTCTCATGCTTGGCTGTCCTCTCTGCCTGTGCTGGGCACAGGAGGTACTTTCCATCGGCCATACCCGGCCTGGATTCTAGATGCTCTGAACAAGGAAGGGGCACAAGGACAGAGAAAGGAGAGGGTCAAGACACACAGTAGGTCTAGAATATAGCAGAACCAAGTCACAGGAGCCAATACTTCCACAGCAGAACAGTGTGGCAGAAACACTGAGACCTCTATATTCATGTACTGCTGGGAAAGCTTCATTCTCTTAGTGGAACCGCAGAGGTCCAGCCGCATTGCCCCTCGGGAGCAATCAGTAGAGATTCAGTGAGGGCTTGAGACTGAGCTTGACAGGTGACAAGCTGGCTAAATGGAAGGCCACTGACCCATGTCCTCAGAGCCACTGTCATGACCATACAATCCAAGAAGTGGTTTTGCATAGAGTAAGAGAACAGGGAAGCTTGCACTTTGGATGGGAAGGTTGCAGATTGGTGGGTGCCAGAATGATCAGTACCTGAGGGCACTGTCTTACTTGCAAACCTAAACCAACATTTTCTGAAAGGGGTTTCAGCCTGTTCAATCTTAGGATTCAATCTTTCTTTCTTGGGACTACATTGATCATTCAGGGATCATTCCCAGAAGTGCTGGAAAACTGTGTGGATTGAACCTGGGCCTCCGGCATGCAAAGTATAGATTCAGCCCTTTGAACCATCACTTCTCTCCTCTAAATCACAGCTTTCAAAAGAAGAGCAAATAAGGAAGATCTTTTTGGAAGCGAGGGTCTCTTTCTTGGTGTGTCATGTCTGGAGTTTCATTTCAAGTGTTCATCTGTTCTACTCCACTTCCTCCTCATTCTTGCCATTTATCAGATTTTCTCTTATAAATCACCAGGACAGTGGGAAAGGCATGGGGAGAGTTGGGAACAGGATGATTAAAGGCTGGGTAGGAACATGTGGGAGCATTCAAGGTCTGTCAGTAGGGAAATACCTGGGACAGCCAAAGCACAAAACATTGATTTCAGGAAATTGTTGATAAGCAAATCTGAGGGAAGTTTATGTTTCTCATCTCAAATAATCATTTTATTTTTGGTTTCTGGGTCACACCCAGCAGTGCTTAGGGGTCACTCCGGTTCTGCACTCAGAAATAGCTCCTGGCAGGCTTGGAGGACCATATGGGTTGCTGGGATTTGAACCACCGTCCTTCTACAAGCAAGGCAAATGCCTTATCTCCATGCTATCTCTTCGGCCCATCTCAATAATCTTTTTTTTGGGGGGGGGGCACACCCATTGGTGCTCAGGGGTTACTCCTGGCTGTCTGCTCAGAAATAGCTCCTGGCAGGCACGGGGGACCATATGGGACACCAGGATTTGAACCAATCACCTTTGGTCCTGGATCAGCTGCTTGCAAGGCAAAAGCCGCTGTGCTATCTCTCCAGGCCCTCAAATAGTCTTTTAACATTTGTGTTGGTTTTATTTGGGGGAGGTGGATGTGACCAATAGTGCACAGGGCTTTCTCTAGGCTCTGTGCTCAAAGATTACTGCTGGAAAGGCTCATGGGTCCCTGAGTCTGCCCCACATCAAGAGGTGTGATTCCAAATACGGCCTGGACTATTTACCCATCCTCTAGCAAACTTTTTAAACAGGGGGCCAGTTCACTGTCCTTCAGATTGTTGGAGGGCCAGATTATAGTAAAAACAAAAATTATGAACAAATTTCTATGCACACTGCATATATCTTATTTAGAAGTGAAGAAACAAAATGGGAATAAATACAATATGTAGCTGGAGGGCCGTAGTTTGAAGACCCCTGCGAGTGCCTCAACAAGTCTGACCCCAGTCCACCATCACCAAAAGTGTGACTCCCAGGCATAGTACTACAACAAAGACCAGGACAACAACCCAGGGAAGGGGAGGAGACAAAAGAGAAACACAATTCAGGATTGGGGTGTGGCTCAGTGGCAAAGAATCTGCCTTATAGTTATGAGGCTCAGAGTTAGATCTCTGGTACCACCCCATCTGGCCACTGGGATCCCCATTTCTGTAAGCAGTGTACAAAGCATTACAACTAAGCTTGTGACCCTTGAACTTCACAGCAATAATAACAAAGGGAAAGGAACAGGGAGAAAATGAAAACTAACAATTCAGTAGTGTTAACGCATTCATAGAGTTGGGATTCAACTCCACTGTGCAATGCTAGAACATTTTCCTGAACCCAGAAGAAAACCTGCATCTATCAGCCTTCATTCTTTTCCTGCTCAGCCCACAATGGCCGCTAGTAATCTACTTTCTGTCTATATGAATTTGCTGATTTTGGACATTTTATACTAAGGGAACAATATAACATATATTTTTTGTGTGTGACTGGCTTCTTTTGCTTAGCATAATGTTTTCAAGGTTCATCTATATCTCAGGCAGCATATCAGAACTTCATTCTTACTGGTTCCTGGCTTCAGCAGTTTTGCTTCAGATAAATGGAGCCTCTGTGTTTTCTGTATCAATATGTCTCCCCGCTTTGGGGGAGGAGTTGCAGTCAGTCCTATGATCTCAGCTTCTGATGATCATAAGAGAAGTTTCTGGGGCCGGAGAGATAGTACAAGGGGTTAAGGTGCTTGTCTTTTTTTTTTGTTTGTTTGTTTGTATTTTGTTTTTGTTTTTTTGGGTCATACCCAGCAGCGGTTAGGGGTTACTCCTGGGTTTATGCTCAGAAATCACTCCTGGCAGGCTCGGGGGAGCATATGGGATGCTGGGATTAGAACCACCATCCTTCTACATGCAAGACAAATGCCCTACCGCTGTGCCATCTCTCTGGCCCCAAGGTGCTTGTTTTTTTTTTGTTTTTTTTTTTTTGGTTTTTGGGCCACACCCGGTAACGCTCAGGGGTTACTCCTGGCTATGTGCTCAGAAATCACCCCTGGCTTGGGGGGACCATATGGGACGCCTTGGCTAGCGCTTGTAAGGCAGACACCTTAACTCTAGCGCCACCTTCCCGGCCCCAAGGTGCTTGTTTTTTTTTTTTTTTTTTTTTTTTTTCAGGAAGCATTAACTTTATTCATGCCCTATTCACCACATGAGTGTGGCCTATCTCATAACCTTTTAAGCACTAGTTATTCTTGGCCCTGCATCTAAACTCCTTTCAGCCATCTTCCCTTTGGGCTCCATGCTGGTCAAAGACCAGAACACAGAACCCAAAAGCCAGAGCGCCCAGCAGCGCAGAACGGGCAAAGAGCCAAAAGCAAGGTGCTTGTTTTTTAAGCAACATATCCTGGTCCAATCTCTGACACCATATAACCCCTCCCCCCAAGCACTTTCAGGTATGGGGTACCCTTCACCTCAACCTGTTGATTTTTAGAGTTTCTTTATTTTGGGGACTCCTAAGTAGTGCTTAGAAGTCATGGGGAAGCCACTCCTAATGTCAGTTGGCCAACTGGGCCTAACAGGCCAATACTTGGGTCCTTTTCAGCACAGTGGTGCTCAGGGACACCAAGGACACAGCCAGCAATGTTTGAGGGAGACTTTTTAGTTTTTCAGCATTTTCTCCTTATAAGGTGGATAGGGTTGTCACAGGCATTGGGTGAATCTGTAGTTGAATTGGGGAGTGCTGCCACCTTAAAAATACTGAGTCTTGAACTTGGACTGTCTTTCTGTTTTATTATTTTTAAGTTTTCTTTCTTTTTTATTAATATCTTTATTTAAACACCTTGATTACAAATATGATTGTTGTTGGGTTTCGGTCATGTAAAGAACACCCCCCTTCACCAGTGCAACATTCCCATTGCCGATGTCCCAAATCTCCCTCCTCCCCACCTCACTCCCACCTGTACTCTAGACAGGCTTTCTGCTTCCTTCATTCATTCACATGGTTATGATAGTTCTCAGTGTAATTATTTCTCTAACTGCACTCATCACTCTATGTGGTGAGCTTCATGTCGTGAGCTGGACCTTCCAGCCCTCCTCTCTTTATCTCTGAGGATTATTGCAAGAATGTCTTTCATTTTTCTTAATTTCTTAAAAACCATAGATGAGGGAGACTATTCTGCATCTATCTCTCCCCCTCTGACTTATTTCACTCAGCATAATGGATTCCATGTTCATCCATGTATAGGAAAAGTTTATGACTTCATCTCTCCTGATGGCTACATCATATTCCATTGTGTATATGTACCAGAGTTTATTTAGCCATTCATATATTGAAGGACATCTTGGTTGTTTCCAGAGTCTGGCTATTGTAAATAGCGTGGCAATGAATAAAGGTGTAAGGAAGGGATTTTTGTATTGTAGTTTTGTATTCCTAGACTATATCCCTAAGAGTGGTATAGCTGGATTGAGTGGGAGCTCAATTTCCAGCTTTTGGAGGAATCTCCATATTGCTTTCCATAAAGGTTGGACTATATTGCATTTCCACCAGCAAGTGAATGAGTTCCTTTCTCTCCACATCCCCGACAGCACTGCTTATTGACATTCTTTGTGATGTGCTCCAATCTCTGTGGCATGAGATGGTACCTCATAGTTGTTTTGATTTGCATCTCCAGTTAGACTCTTGCAAAAAAGCGAACTCAACTCCCCAGCTAACACCATTTACAAAGGTAAAATCCAAATGGATTAAAGACCTCAATATCAGACCTGAAATCATAAGGTATATAGAACAACACGTAGGTAAAACAGTCCATGACATTGAGACTAAAGGCATCTTCAAGGAGGAAACTGCACTCTCCAAACAAGTGAAAGCAGAAATAAACAGATGGAATATATTAAGCTGAGAATCTTCTGCACCTCAAAGGAGATAGTGCCTGGGATACAAGAGCCACCCACTGAGTGGGAGAAACTATTCACCCAATAGCCATCAGATAAGGGGCTAATATCCAAAATATATAAGGCACTGACAGAACTTTACAAGAAAAAAAAATCTAATCCCATCAAAAAATGGGGAGAAGAAATGAACAGACACTTTGATATAGAAGAAATACAAAAGGCTCAAGTTTTCTTTCAACAATATTTTGTATTTTCCAGGATCACTTTGCTTAAAGTTTGTACGTCCCTGGTTCAGTTGCAGCAGAGTTGAAGCAGTAAAATGTGAGATCAGGGTCCAGAGAGACAGGACTAGGACAGGACCAGGAAGCCATGAACCCACCACCCTTATCCCCACTGTTCCTATCCTTATTCAAGTCAAAGAATGTGGAAGGCCCAGGCTCAGTTCCCATAACACCACCAGAAGTGGCCCCTGAGCACCAAGTGTAACCTCAAACAAACAAACAAGTGAAAAGAAGTAGGAGTTGCCACATGCCTCTTACCCAGAGACAAGATCACGATTCCCCAAAAGACTGTGGTGGCTGCTAGGTAGTGACTAAAGGCTGTTTATTTGTTGTTGTTTTTTTTTGGGGGGGGTCACACCCAGCGTTGCTCAGGGGTTACTCCTGGCTGTCTGCTCAGAAATAGCTCCTGGCAGGCACGGGGGACCATATGGGACACCGGGATTCAAACCAACCACCTTTGGTCCTGGATTGGCTGCTTGCAAGGCAAACGCCACTGTGCTATCTCTCCGGGCCCGACTAAAGGCTGTTTAACTCAAGTGCTGGGCACAGCCCTTGGCCCTGCTCCATGCTGGGCCACTCTCCCAGCTCTTGAACATCGAGATGGGAAAATCTCTCAGTCTCCTTATTCCAGGAATCATCTACTGGAGCTGGCTTTGGAGGTGCAGTCCAGTGAGCCTAAAATCTGGTCCCCCAGCTCCTTTTTGCCCTCGAGGCATCTCTTGCCAGGAAGGACAAAGTGGCCTTCTCCAGGAATGTCACTGGCTGGGAGGACAAGCACCATGCAAATTATATTTCCCAGCCTTTCCCTAATCACATCAAAGTCCTGTGCAAGGAGTCTTCTGGCCTAACTAGAGTTTGATAATTACAAATTATTTCTAGCAGAAATGCTGAGTGTGGGAAAACAGGTTAGAGTCAATTCAATTCATATGAAAGTCATGGTCCTAGTTTCATGAACCTTCGGGGTATTTATTTTTCCATCAGCTCTTTCCTGGTTCACCACTCCGTTTTTTGCTGGGTTGAGCTGGAGACTCGCCTAATATAAATAACAGCATTAAAATAAAATCATGTGAAAGCTCAAGGGAACACGCCTGAGTAATGGAGAAGATAATAAGCTTGGACAACCACCCGAACCCTCTTACTAACTCCCTTCCAGGCAGGCAAAAGTTCACAACTGATTTGGGATCTGATCTAACAGTAAGCAGGAGGGAAACGCAAGCTTAAGAGGCTTAAGGAAAAAAAATTGTAATAATGTTCCAGATTGCTATCATTCCACTGATCCTCAGTCAGTCCCTGCATCTCTGAAGTAATTTCCACTTGCTAAATTATGATAAGGAGAGCTTTGGGTGTTGAATAGAACAAAAAGACCAAGTCTGGGGTGAAGCTCTTGCTGTGTAAATGGGAGCCCTGGATTCAGCCCCCAGAGCAATGTATCAGGAGTGGAACTGGCACCCTACAAAAGAGAAATACAAAGTCATGAGAAATAAACCAACAGAGAGGGGGCTTCGTTCATACATTCATTCATTCATTCGTTCACCCATCAGACCTGTGAGAGCTGGCTGCCCCAGATATTGGGCAATGGCTGCAAGAAGATGAAGGGAAGAGAACTAGCCCCATCCCTAGGTGTTCACAGTTATCACAAGAAGAGAGGCAGGTATGTGGTCAGGTAACCCACAACACATGCTCCTTCCAACAACCTGCAAGTTAAGACTTCCTTTGAGGAAGGTGAGAGGGAAATTGTTGACATTGGAAGCAGAAAATGTGCATGGTGAAGGTTGTTACACATTATCTGACTGCAACTCAATCTTGAACAATTTTATCTATGGGGGAAAAAAACCCTGTAGTATGAATAACCTTATAATCATGTTTAAATAAAATAAAAAAAAAAAGAGGGAGCAGAGCAATAGCACAGAGGGTATGGCTTTTGTCAAACTGGGTTTGATCCCCAGCATCCCAGCCTGCCAGGAGTGATTTCTGAATTCAGAGACAGGAGTAACCCCTGAGCATCACCAGGTGTGGCCCAAAAACAAACAAACAAACAAACAAACAGAAAAGAACTATTGAGGGTTAAAAATAAAAAAAAGGACTTCCTTTGACTTGGATAAGGATAGGAACAGTGGGGATAAGGGTGGTGGGTTCTTGGCTTTTAGGTCTTGTACTTTAGAGCTACTCATTCTTTTGGGGGGGGATGGTGAGTACTCAGGGGCTAATCCTGACTCAGTGCTCAAGAGTTAACCCCTGGAAGTGCTAAGGGGATCATCTGTGGTGCTGGGGGTCAAGTCAGAGTTGTGGCCAACATGACTGCATGTAAGTTTGTTTGCAATTCTTCCTTCTGATACTATTTTTCAGATCCCATTGCTCTTTTTTTTTTCTTTTTTTCTTTTGTTTTTGTTTGGGGGCCACACCTGGTGATGCTTGGGGCTTACTCTTGGTTCTGCACAGGGATCATTCTTGGCGAGGCTCTAGGGGCCATATATGGTGCCAGAAATAAAAACCAGGTCAGTTGCATGCATGGTAAGCATCTTACTTGCTGGATTCTCTCAGCACTCATTCATCTTCTCAAAGCAAAAAGGAAGAAGGGGGGCTAGTCTGTCCCCTGAGGAGGCTTCCCGTCCATTGATCTAGTACCTTGAGAAGAGACCATCTGTTGGCCTCAGAGATCTGATTCTTCAGTCTAGCTTGAAGGATGAGGAGACGATGCAGAAAAATCAATGTGTCTCTACTTATAAGGAAACAGTTGAAAGAAGCCATTCTGGGCTGCCTTCCTGATGGAGGTAAAGACTAAGGATGAGAGGGCAGGAAACTGGTGCTTTAGAGCCATATGGGGTACAGTGGGTCTCCAGTAATGAAAGTGGCTGGTCACTGCAGTTGTTCCCTCCTATTCCAAGAATTCTGGGGTTTTTGAAGATTGGGCACAGAGAACATGTTTGGGGTCCTGGCTGCTTGGAGAAAGTCATTCCTCCAATCTTCTCTCAGTGTGAAATGAATTGCTGCATTTCCAGGACTTAATTGTCTGCACCAGCTAAAAGCACTCTGCCAGTAATGAAACTACATTCACTCTTTTTTATCCAGAAAAAAAACAAAGATAATAACTCAGTCATCTTCACCTCCATTGTATTGAACATCAGTCCAGTTTGTTTCTGAGGGGTCTCTGGTGGGAAACACAGATAGATGCTTCGGGGATGGGGGCACTGCTGATGAAAGAATAGGGCAAAAGGGTACCCAGGGCCACCTCTCTTCTGGCTTCTAGTGTCCGCAGCTTTCCATAATGATAGATGTCCCTTCCTAAAGAGCTGGCGAATGTGGCTACTCAAAACTAAAAACCTTTTGTGTTTTTCATGGAAAAGGAACAACAGCATAATAAAATCTCTTTGGGGGGGGGCGTGGTGCAGGGCACACTCATGATAGTCAGGGATTACCCTGGCTCTGCACTCAGGAATCACTCCTGGTGATGATTGAGGGACCATATGTGATGCCTGGGATCAAACTGGGTTGTCAGCATGCAAGGCAAATGCACTACCTGCTGAAATTATTCTGGTCTCTAGAAAGATTTTAGTAACTGGCATTTTCCTGTTTCACAGACTCTTGCATTTGATCCTTGGTATAGAAGTCAGTGTTTGGCAGTCAGGTTGGGCTTTAAGTCCACAAACCAGATGGAGGGAATAAGTAGATAAAAAGGAGTAAGGAATGCCTATAGGGAAATACATGGTTATGGGGTTTGTTTGCTGGGAATGTCAAACCCCAATCTCACACACACAAGGCATGAGCTTGACTACTGAGTCTCTTTTATTCTGAAAGATTGCATATGAAGACCCTAAAATAGGCTCTGGGTTTCCTCTATTTCATCTCCGTCTTCATTGCTTACCAGCTTACCAGCCACACAGGCCTTCCACTTTCCACTTTCTGACACTTTCCATTGTGTCAGATCCCTAATTTTGCTCTTTTTCTTTTAGTTTTTGAACTTCACCTTGTCCGTACTCAGGGATCACTCCTGGCGGGGATTTGGGATCAGTGTGCCCATGGATTGAATTTAGATTAGTCATGAGCGAGGCAAGAGCTAAGTCCTACCTGCTATACTATCACTCTGGCTTCTAAAATTCCTTCATTTTTTTGTTTTGTTTTGTTTTGCTTTTTGGGTCATACCCGGCAGTGCTCAGGGGCCACTCCTGGCTCCATGCTCAGAAATCGCTCCTGGCAGGCTCGGGGGACCATATGGGATGCCGGGATTCGAACCACCGTCCTTCTGCATGAAAGGCAAACGCCCTTCCTCCATGCTATCTCTCTGGCCCCCTAAAATTTCTTCTTAACTAAACAAACAAACAAACAAACAAACAAAAAAACCTTCTCTTGGAGCGGAGAGATTAGCACAGCGGTGTGGCGTTTTGCCTTGCACACAGAAGGACGATGGTTCGAATCTGGCATCCCATGTGGTCCCCCGAGCCTGCCAGGAGCAATTTCTGAGCATAGAGCCAGGAGTAACCCCTGTGCGCTGCCGGGTGTCACCCACAAACCAAAAAACCAAAAAACAACAACAACAACAAAACCTTTCTCTTACTAATAAAGTAAAAGTGAAGTAAAATTAATTAAAAAATTTTTTTCTTTTCTTACAGCCGGAGAAAATAGCACAGCGGTAGGATGTTGTGCCTTACACGCAGCCAATACAGGACAGTACGGTGGTTCAAATCCCAGCATCCCATATGGTCTCCTGTGCCTGCCAGGAGAGATTTTCTGAGCATACAGCCAGGAGTAACCCTGAGCACCACCGAGTATGACCCAAAAGACAAAAAAAAAAAAAAAAAGTTTTTCCTTCTTCATTAATACAAGGCCTTCTTTATTCCTTCTTTTTTTTTTTTTTTTTGGCTTTTTGGTTTTTGGGTCACACCTGGAAATCACTCCTGGCTTGGGGGACCATATGGAATGCTGGGGGGGATCGAACCGCAGTCTGTCCTAGGCTAGCATGAGCAAAGCAGAATGCCTTACTGCTTTGCACACCACCGCCCGGCCCCCTATTCCTCTTCTTTATGCAATTTATGCAACCAGAGTAACTTATTTTTTTTCCTGCCCTAAGTGATGCCCTTCTTTTTCTGTTCCTCAAAGTTGTTTTTTATTTCTAAGTGTCTTCACTTGTTCTTCCCATGGTCAGGAATCCTTTTTCACCACATGTTCCATGATTTTTTTTATTGGGGGGGGGGGTCCTTCATCTCAATGCAACTCTCATTTCTCCAGAGAGATTTCTGACTATGGGTTCAAGGATCACTTTTGGAGTGGCTCAGGGGTCCATTTGTGGTACCAGGGATCAAATCAGCCATGTGCAAGGCAAGGGCCTTAACTCCTGTACTCTCTCTGGCTCCTCACCCCCCCCCCAAACATTTATAACCACTATGTATATATAAAACCAAATATATGTATTTGATTTTTAGTCATATCCGGCAGTGCTCAAGGGTTACTCCTGGCTCTGTGCTCAGAAATCACTCCTGGAAGGCAGGGGGACCATATGATTTTCCAGGATTCGATCCACCATCTATCCTGAATTGGCTGCATGCAAGACAAATGCCCTACTGCTGTGCTATCTCTCTGGCCCCCATCCTCACCACTATATTTTTTAACACCTGGCATAAAACCCAACACATACTAGGTGCTCAAGAAATGTTGGTGAATGAATGAATCCCAGAGACAGTTCACTGGCTGTCTGCTACCCAGGCTCTCTCTCATACAGCTCTGAGTAGCACTTTCTATACCCTTGGCCTTTCATCAATTCCTTTTACAAAAATGTAAATCACAGGACCAGTTAAAAAATAAAGAAAGCAGCAAAGAAGAAAATATCATAAAAGCAAAATTATTTTAGGCTTAAATGTGAAAGGAGAGCAGACTGATTGCATAACATATGTAGATCAATGCAAATTACCATGTAAGTTAAATAGGGAAGAAGTTTGAAGTGGTGGGAAGTCCAGAGTCCCATGTGGGGTGTGTTTTCCTTCTCACCAGGAAGTGGTATCAACTTCTTAGGTTCAGAAAATGAAGGTGCTGGCATACAGTGCAAGAAAAATCAAGTGAGAATTAAATAAGTAAAAAAGAATTTCATTTGGTTGTTGGGGTTTTTTCGAAAGAAATAGCAAACCACAATCATTCCACTTTAGAGGAGCATAAAACTAATAGTTTTTTACATCTTGATTGAGATTACAGAGGAAGAGGGAGAAAGGGAAACAGAAAAGAGGAGGAGGTTGAGAAATAATCCCTAAATGACCCAAATTCTTCAGAACTAAGAATTTAACAATAATTAGGAAGTAATCATTATTCATATTTTTAGAAAACAAGCAAAACAAAATAGCCTCACAAAAATTGACCTCTAGGTTTTTAGAAAAGGGATACACGGGCCAGAAACAGGGCAGTTTAGGTTAAGGCACTTATCTTGCATGTGACTAATTTAGACTCAAATCCCTGGGACTAGGGATCACATACAGTTTGCTGAACACCACCAGGAGTTGGTCGCTCCTGAGCTGAGCCAAGAATAGACTTTGAGCACCAAAAAGTCTAGTTCAAACACTCCTCTCCTTCCCCACAAAATCAATAAAGGCTGGAGAAATAGCTCAGCTGTATTTGCCAATTTGTGACAATCCTGTGTTTGGTCTCCAGCACTGAAAAATTAAAATAATTTTTAATTTTAAATTAAGTGGGTATACCTCTTCAGAGTTTGGTCTTTTTCTATTAAAATATGGGAGAGCGGCCTAAGTGATAGCACAGCGGTAGGACGTTTGCTTTGTATGTGGTCGATCTAAGATTGACCTTGGTTCAATCTCCAGCATCCCATATGGTCCCCCAATCCAGGAGCGATTTCTGAACACATAGCCAGGAGTAATAACCCATGAGCATCACCGGGTGTGACTCAAAAAACAATAAATAAATAAATAAAATATGGGAGAAAGGGTACAGACCCACTCACTTGTTCAATAACTATTTTGGAAATAACCATGTCCTGGACCTTGACATTGGCACTGGGAACATCTAACAGACTGTGGTCACAGTGCCTGCCCCAATGGGCTTGTATTCTACAGGGTTCTCTGTTCTAATTTTAAAAGGGAAAAAACTATCTACCTTTTCTGGAAAGAAAACGCTATCTAGGGCTAGGGATATAAATAAGTAGTAGACTTTTATAGAGGAAGGAAGACAGGAAGGAAAGAAAGCAGAAAGGAAGGCAGGCAGAAAGGAAGGCAGGCATTGCAAGAAGGAAGGAAGGCAGACAGAAAGGAAGGGAGGAAGGAAAGAAGGAAGGAAAGCAGAAAGGAAGGCAGAAAAAAGGAAGGAAGGGAGGAAGGAAGAAAAGCAGGAAAAAAGGAGGGAGGAGGGAGAAGGGAGGGAGGGAGGAGGGAAGAAGGGAGGAAGGAAGGAGGGAGGAAGGGAAAAAAGGAAAGCAGGAGGAAAGGAAGAAGCAAGGAAGGAAGGAAAGTAGGAAGGAAGGGAGGGAGAGAAGGAAGAAGGAAGAGGGAAGGAAAGAAGAAAGAAAGGAAGGAAGGAAAAAGGAAAAAAGGGAATAAAATAATACAGCTCAATTTACAGACTAAAATAGTTCACTGTTTGGAGTCCACATATGAATGATCGATGAGCAGCAGTTAAGGACTTGGGGGCCCTGTTTTCATTTTCCAGGGCTAAGCACCAATGGAGCTGCCTGTTGACAAAAACCTGAAATGACTGCTAATGTACTATATTTTCTAGGCTAGCACTCATTTCAAATTTTTTGGTCTAAATACATCTCCCCACCCTATCTATTCTCATTCTCTGACCACTGCTGTATTTCACTTTTGTTCCCACAACAGTCTTCATCCTGGTCCTGATTAGCCCGTCTGCTTCACGCAGCAAAGCACACCACAGCTCTCCTGTGAAACGGAAGGCAGAATTTAGCTCCTCTCTGCTCCAACCAGGCTCTGACTTCCTGTTCATTGATTCCAAGGCCTGCAAGCCCACAGTCTTCCATCTCATTCCTCCTGCCTCCTCTCCTCTCACTCAGCTCCTGCCACACCTTCCCACAATCCTGCATTGGCCTGCTCTGCCTCCCTTTGCCTGGAGGACTCCCAGTCCCTATATGCTCCCCAGCTCACCCCTCACATTTTCACTTCTGGACTCAGTTGTGAACTCTTGTGGAGGATTTCCCCATCACCCCCATTTAAAACTGTAAGTTCTCTGCCCTCTACACTCCCTAGTCTATTTTCTGGCTTCATTTTTCTCCATCAGCTTGTAACTTATTGTGTATTTCCCCCATTTGTCTTGTTTATTGTCTGTCTCTTCCACCCTTCGAATAAAAACTCCAGGAGAGCAGAGAGCTTTGCCTGGTTCATTGCTGTATCCCCGAGTCCCTTAAAGAGTGACTGACAAATTAGGCACTCACAAACTATCTATTGACAGCTCTTTCATTTGAGTCAGGTTAGCTATGGGAAATGTGGCTACATTCTTGTTGAGGAACAGAGAAAATGTCATTAAAGGCTGCATACATGCTTGGGAAACCTGGCCCAGGAGCTGTAAGTCCTCAGAGACGAACCTTGGGACAGGAGCCCTAGCCACTCAGGCTAGCTTTGACCCTCTTTGCTGTTCGGCTCCTATCAGCTGGAAGGAGCCTGCACAGCAAATGTCAGAGTCTCCTAAACATGGGCAGATTTACTTTGCAGACGGTGAGGATGCATTTTAATTTGTTGATGTGAAATCTTAATTGCACTAAGCTGCTAGAGGTAGTCTCTGTTCTCTGTCATAGTCTTAATTTAGTTGGCAAAACAAGATATCATCAGAGGAAACTCACAGGCAAAGACGCCATGCCCAGAGGGTTTGGGGAACACCCTTGGATGTTGGGAAGTGGGCTGGTGGGTGGTTGGCACCAGCATCAACCCTATTCTCATAACTTAGGATGACAACTTACCTTTCCAGGGCTACTCAGGGGGGTACCTTGAGGGTTCAGATATGTGGGAGCTCCACAGCAGCCAGGCTCCCTTCCTGTGTTCCCTATTTATGGTATCAGAGCAGGGAAGCCATGAGATTCCTTAGTCAGGATGAAGGCACTGAGGCTCACTTTCCAGGATCTTTTCCTTCCCCAATGGGGCCTCACTTTCTGCATTTGTACAACAAAGAGGTTAGAATCTGCCTCCAACGTGTCATATATGGTTTCCTCAATATCCTGAGATCTGGGTCTATATCCAGCCAGGCTCCCACTTCTGCCTATCAAATTGTTGACAAGCACTTGGCTGTGACATATGCTCACACCAATGGCCTCACCCTCTACCTCAGTCATCAGAGGCACTAACATGGCCTCATCCCCAACTCACAGAACCCAGGTTGCAGTTCTGGTTCAGTCTAGGAGGGAATCCTTAGAAGAGTTTTCTCGAAATGAAGCTCTTTCCTTCCCTTTCCCAGGCCCCATCCCCATGATCTTGTACACAGGCTACTTGTCCCAGGCTGGCAGCTTCCATCTAACAGACCTGACCATATACAGGGGCACTTGTTCTTGCTCCATGCTCATCGTTGCTGCAGTGCTCCAACCAGGCAGAGGCTGTTTGCCAGGGGCATGATGGCTAGGAAAGTGGACCCTGGACAATCCATCTCAGACGACTGCATTCTCTTCCTCCATGGACAGACTCTGAAAGAGACTTCCAGAGGAAGTGACAAGGGCCTAGGCTCTCTCTGAAGCAGAGCTGAGTAGAGCTATTGAGGATCATTTTCCTGGGCTGGCACATCTTCACCTGGTGATTCATTGGCTGCAACAGGAGGGTTACAGTTTCCAGAACCTGCATTTAGTCATAATTTCTTCTCACCGGTGAAATCAGGTGCCAGGAGGTTTAGTAAAGAGGCAATGCCATGTAGAAGAGGGAATATAGCTTGCAGTGAAACCAGCTGGCAAGTCCTTCTGCTCACTGCTCCTGTGTCTTCATCTGTTATCTGAGATAATAAAACCTACCTCATGTGGGCCAGAAAAAGAGAGAGAGTACAGTTAAGGCACTTGCCTTACAAGCAACTGACCCTGATAAGATACCTGGCACCTTATATGATCCCTCAAGTCCATTAGAAGTCATCCTGAGGGGCCAGAGAAATAGCACAACTGTAGGGCATTTGCCTTGCACGCAGCTGACCCAGGAAAGATGGTGGTTTGAATCTCAGTATCCTATATGGTTCCCTGTGCCTGCCAGGAGCGATTTCTGAGTGCAGAGTCAGGAGTAACCCCTGAGCACCACCGGGTGTGATTTAAAAAAAAAAAAAAAGAGTCATCCTGAGCACTTTCAGGTGTAGCCCTAAGATAAATAAAATAAAACCTCTATCAGGAGTCCAGAGCCTAAGGGTTGAAATCAATTTCTATGCAAATACAAAAGCCTCAAGTCAAATCAGCCTACACAGACTTTTATTTTTTGTGGAAGGTGGAGGATAAACCCTTTGGGCCAAACCCAGCAATGCTCAGAAATCACTCTCAAGAGTGCTCAGGGGACCATGCCAGAGTCAAAGTAGGATTGGACACAAGTAAAGCAAATTCCTTAACCATTGGGCTATCTCTCCAGCCTACACCTGTTGGGGAGCTCTGCTATTAGGGGTCCCTAGCAATAAAGGGCATGGAAGATCTCTCAGTGGCTTAGGAAGCTCCAGGAACATGTTTGGGATCCTGAGCTTAATTCCAGGTGTCACACATGTTCCAAGGGAATCTGTCTGCCTCAGTGTCTGGAGTCTCCATTGAGGGAATATTAAGAACCCTAAAACACACCTTTGATGTGTTGTGAGCACCAGAAGCTAAGCAGTTCTAGAGTGCCCAGATCTGTGCCTATCCAGAGCCTGCTGGGCCGAGGGGCAGCTAGGGTATATTATGACTGTTAAAGTCCCAGCATGCAGTGTGTGCTCTGATGACTATACTCATGGCCAGCAGGGAGCAAACAGTACTGTACAATGCCTCTGATTCTCCAGAGAGTTAAGCTGCCTCCCTAACAGATACCACCCTAAGGTTCCTCACCCTCAAATCTTCTGCCCTGTGCTGCTGCCACCTCAATGTGATGTAGAAGATAGAGCAGGTTTGGAGAAAATTTGAAAATATGGTCAGTGGGCTAATGGTATTTGGAAGAAAAACTGAGAGCTCTGTTTTCCTCTGTCTTTGGTGGGAGCCGGAAATAACCTTTTACCGTCACAGGATATAAAGTTTAAAGACACTGAAGTCAGCAGGAAGAGCCTGGATTTATAGTGGCCTTCATTGGAGTGCACTTCTTTTGTGAGAATGGGTTTAGCTTCTGATTAGGTAGGACTCTGGCTATTGAAAGTGTCAGACTGCTCCCTGACATCCATCAGCAAAAATGGAAGACATTGACTCCCAGACTTGGACAGAATTTTATCTCATGTATTGTTTATTTTATAGGAGTAGGTGGGGCTACCCTCAGTGGCGTTCAGAGGCTATTCCTGGCTGCTCAAAGGTTACTCCTGGTAGGGCTCAGAGAACAGTATATGATGCTGAGGGTTAAACCAAATGGGGGACAACAAATGTAAGATGAGTACCTTTACCACTGTGTTATCTCTTTGGCCCTTAGGGAGGTTTTTAATTACAGGAGCTCAGAACCCATCTTATCACATGAAGAAAATAAAACTGTGGTGGTATGGTAGCAACTGGGCCCAGTTTATGTTGGAAGGTCAGGAAGTGGCAATTATGAGCTGGACTTTGGAGGGGACAGTTCTGGGCGGAGGTAATAAAATAGCCAGTGCAAATGAGCTTGTTAAAAGAACAGCCGGAAGTCAGGATGGGTGGAGAGCTAGAAACCAGGAAGAGACGGGCAAGAAAAGGGTGGGGAAAGATCTAATAGGCTAAGATATTAGAAGAGTTTAGGAGAATTACAGAATAGTAGATGTTCTCTTGAGAATTCCCATTCCAGGGAATTGTTCCAGATGCCTTCCTTAAGGGCCTGTGCAAAATCTCAGAAAAGGACTCTGATTGGCCTTGTTTATGTCATCTGACTGTCTCTAGTCCAATCAATAGGTTCAGAGAATGAGTTACAATGGGTAGAACTGACTCACATACTTCTCTTATACTTAGAGAAATTGGAGCTATGCGTGACAAGCAGCCATACTAGAATTACGTGGAATAAGTATTATAGGTCATTCCCAAAAAGAAATAGGGATTTTCCATTAACAACAAGTTTGATCCACACCCTGCATGGCCTCTGAGCACTGCCAGGTGGACTGGAACACTGTTTCTATTTTAAAACAGAAAAACAATACATATCTATCTCATCTCATAACTTTAAAAAAACTTCATCCTAGCAAATATCATTCTCAAAATAGAGGGTAAAGAGGATACTGTGATCATTTCTAAAGTTTCTGCACTGCTCTCCCCAAAAAAAGATTGGTTAAAAACTTTTGGGGCCGGAGAGATAACATGGAGGTAAGGTGTTTGCCTTGCATGCAGAAGGTCGGTGGTTCAAATCCCGGCATTCCATATGGTCCCCTGTGCCTACTAGGGGTGATTTCTGAGCATAGAGCCAGGAGTAACCCCTGAGCGCTGTCGGTGTGACCCCCTCCCCAAAAAAAAGATTGGTTAAAAGTTTCTGCTCTGATAGCTCCCATTCTTTGTTAATTGAGAAAGCAAAGTCATGTGATCCTGTATGATAACCCACCATTAAAGAATCCTTCTCATAGTAATATGTAGTAGTTTATAACACTTTTATAGAAAATATAAGTTGATAATTGGGAAAATAGCATCACTATCACAAGGGAATGAAGGCACATGAATGCTTATCAATACAATGTGATCAGAGCCCAGTGATCCAGGGAATTAGAGGGTCAGAGAAGGCTTCTTGGAGAAGTGATTTTTTTGTTTGTTTGTTTGGGGATCATTCACAATGATGCTCAGAGATTACTCCTGGTTCTGCACTCAGGAGTTATACCTGGCGGGCTTGAAGAACCATATGGGATGCATGAGATTGAAGCTGGGTTGGCTATGTGCAAGGCAAATGCCCTATCCAGTGTACTATTGCTCCAGTCCCTAGAAGTGACTTTTGAGTAATACTAGTTTTCTAGTGGGTAATGAAGAAAGCAGTGTTCCAAAGGTTTAGAAGAGAAACTTTGATGCTTAAACAGGGGTTGATGAACGTTTTCATTTAACAGCAGAGAAATTAGGAAGGAATACTAGCAAGATGGTAAAATGAATATTTGCTGGATTCTGGGAGTACACAAAGGCACTTATACCACCCACCTCATCTGGATATCAGCCAGGACTTCCTGGAGCAGAGAAGTGCTCATATCGCTACTAAGTAAGTCCAGAGAAGGAGGAGGGTGTCTTTGGCAAGATTCACTTGCCCTTCCTGACTTGGTGAAACCTGGGTCCTATCTCAGAATCAGCTTCTATCTCTCAATGCCTCTTTCAAAGTCTTGCTAAAAACTATACTCCTAATGTTTCCATAACATTCTTTTAATTGGTTTGCTGTTTATTTCTTCTGCACAGTTTGCTTCTTACATTAGTCTGGTATCCAGGGGACATACCCAATCAAGCTACACTAAAACCCAAAAAGAGGTCTTCCCTTAGGAGGTGAAAAGATGCACTGGGGACACACCCATTGTTGCAAAGAATCCCTGTTTACCTCGCTGGTTTTTCTCTTCCATCCTAGCAGGAAAATGAGGTTTGTTTTGGTTTGATTTGGTTCAGAATGAAATCCCATAATTAATTTTGTTCATACTGTCATAAAAGAAAAAAGATACAAGGCGTTTTACAATGCATGCATTAAAGTATGAATTTCATTGTCTTTTTTTTTTTTTTTGCCTATAGCTATTACCATAGTGATTTGGGTTAAATGTTTATGTAACAGAAACTTTCTGTTTCTTATTATGTGATAAGAATGTGATGATCAGTAAAATTAATTTTATAACCATCTTGTTTGTTTTCTCATAGCAAATGCAGCACACAGATGGAAAAAGCTTGGTGGGAGCAGGTCCTAGCCTTGGGAATTAATGAGCTGCCCACATGGTGGGTGTGTGGTCTAATTGATACTGGCCTTGGGCAGACTTGCACTTTAATCATTAATGCCTTGCAGTCTTCTGGAAGCACAGAAGAAAACAGGCTGACTAGGATATGTAGAAGGCAGTGAGTAAGGCCAGGGCAAAGCCTTCCTCTGGTTAGCTAGTTTGCCAGAGGCATGAGAGATGCTCAGAGTCCCACTGCAGACACAGACCTTTATGATCCTACTCCCAGGAAGGCCAGGAATTCTATCCTTTGAGAAGCCCCCGAGACTAAACAGCTAAGTAGTTACCCTGGCATGTCCCAGCCAGGTCTTTGTTTTGTTTTGTTTTGTTTGGGGGCCACACCCAGCAATGCTCAGGGGCCACTCCTGACTCTGTACTCAGGAATTACTCCTGGCAGTACTAGAAGGACCATACAAGGTACTGGTGATTGAACTCAGGTCAGCAGCATGCAAGGCAAATGCCTTACCTGCTACACTATCTCTCCAGCCCCATATCACTCATTTTTGAAAGATATCATTCATTTACATCAACACGGGGTCAGGTACTGTATATGGTAATACACATGGCTCTTTCAGAAACTGCTCTTTCAGAGTTGCATTTTAGTTGGGAATCACACAGTAAACGAGGAATAAATCAGACGATAAGGTCAGTGAGTAATAACTGCTGTGACAGTGACAGAGGGAGTGATATGATCAGAGTTGTTAGGAGTGTGGGCAAGTCTTACTCTAGATTTCCAGACTAGGGAAGCTGCTCCACAAAGTTGATATTTCTGCTGAGACTGGAGGCATGGGAAGGAGCCATCTTTGCAGTGTCTGGACAAGGGTGGGGATGAAGCTTTCTAAGTACCAGAACAACAGGTTCAAAGGACCCCAGCAGGGAAAGGTTGCAGGTCTTTGAGGAATTGAGGTTGGAGCATTAAATAAAGGAGAGCCGCACAATATTTTGTAAAGCCAAGTGTATTCATCTATAGATCTGAAGAAAAAGTCAGAAACTACTCTAAGGTGAAGGAATTTAATTTGAGGAATTAGGAACAAGCAGATTGGAAGGCTAGAGGAACAAAAAAAGCAAACGAGATTATCCAAAGATCTGTCATTACAGGGTCACTATCGAATGTAAGGTTGGAAAAGAAAAATAAGAAATGGGGACAACTGCTGTTGAAAATTGCTGTGCCACAGAGACTTGACTAGGAATAGAACAGACTTAACAGGAACTCAAGAGGAAGCCCATTAACTGACCATTGTTAGTAATGCCATTAAAATGCAGAAGTAAATATGGTTTCTCTCCTTACCTGGGTGGGGTGGGGGAACAGAGTATACCTGGAGTGCTCTCTGGTAAAAGCATCTGCCTTGCAAATTGAGGTCAGTGAGGTTTTGAGTTCAATCCCTTGTCCCACCCCTCATGCTTGGGTGTGATTCCAACAACTTTGTTGTTTGGGATCCCTGATGCCACAACAAAGTATGTGATCTGCAGTGCCCACAATCAAGTGTGTCTGAGCACGCAACTAAAAGGTACAAGTCACACAACCAAGTGTGCAACTCTAGCTGCTACAGCAGCAGTAAGCACAGGAAGGGGAATAAAAGAAAAAGATTAGAACTGAAGAAATAGAAATAGGTTGTCTTGTGCACTTGACCTCTTGACCTGGATTGGTTTTTAGCTCTGTATATGGTCCCTAAACCCTGCCAGGAGTGATCTGTGAGCATAGAACTAGGAGTAATCCCTGAGCACCTCTAGTTGTGGTCCCAAAACAAACAAAAAAATATGTTCAAGGGGCCCGAGAGATAGCACAGTGGTAGGGCATTTGACTTACACAGCTGGCCCAAGACGGATGGTGGTTCAAATCCTGGCATCCAGATGGTCCCTCGAGCCAGGATTAACCCCTGAGCGCCACCTGGTGTGACCCGAAAAACCAATATATAAATATTGAATATATATATTCACTAAAAATTAATGTTATGTTCATAATTTTCTGGGTTAAGAATTGGCCATAGGGCTAGAGCCCTTGTTCAGTGGGTAAGGCATGTCCTTTGCATGCAACCAACCTGGGTTTGGTCTCTGGAATCTCATATGGTCACATTAGCCCACCAGAAGTGATCCCTGAGTGATGAGTCAGGAATCATTCCTGAGGACCACAGTGGTGTTCTAAAAACAAACAAACGAAAAAGAATTGACTAGGAGTATACTTACTTTTTTTGTTTTGTTTTGTTTTGGTTTTGGTTTTTGGGTCACACCTGGCAGTGCTCAGGGGTTACTCCTGGCTTCACGCTCAGAAATTGCTCCTGGCAGGCTTCGGAGAACATATGGGATGCCGGGATTCGAACTGACGACCTTCTGTATGAAAGGCAAATGCCTTACCTCCATGCTATCTCTTCGGCCCCATACTTACTTTTTTGTTTATTTGTGGGTCACACCCAGCCAGGGGTTACTCCTGACTCTGAACTTAGAAACCATTCCTGGCAGGCTCAGGGGACCATATGGGACGCTGGGGATCGAACCGAGTCTTCTGCATCCAAGGCAAATGCCCTACCACTTTGCTATCACTCTGGCTCTCTACTTATTATTTTTGATTTACTCTGGTTTCAGCACCAAAAACAAGCAAACAAACCACAAAAGAATTGGCTAGGACCTTGGGACTGGAGAGATAGTACAACAGCTAGGGCACTTGCCTTGCACAATGTAGGTTCAATCCCTGATCACTGCCAGGAGTGATTTCTAAGTGTAGAGCCAGGAGGAAGCCCTGAACACATCCACAACACAGAACAAAACAAAACAAATTGGCAGAACTCATTGGGGAAGCTTATGAGCTGGCTGGTGCAGTTGGAAGAACAGAATCTCTAAGGAGCTTGAGGTGCCGTATGCTCACTGGGCTGAGCTGGGGCTGGGCTGAAGGGGCAAGGAGATAAGAGTGCTCACCTCTGGCCTCACCATGCTTGTTGCATCCTTACTTCATAGAGCCAGAGGATGGTGAGTCTCTCCTCCCCATGACAGGAACTTAGGGCTTCATCATGAGCTCCTTTTAGATAACAAATGGCTTCACCTTCAAGATCACACTTCCCTCTTGAGTGGGAAACAAAGTTCTATTAGACCATAAAGAATGGGAAATCATACTTTGGTCATTTTGTGAAGATACAATCTGTCTGCCACAGCCTGTCCTAGAAAGACAAGATCTGAACCCCTTTACCCTTGGGGGTGTGTGGTAAAGGCTCTTGGCCTTCTCTGTTCTCCTGTGACCTTCATAGGAAAGCCCCTAAAATCCCAAAAAGGATGATGGGAAGGAGCCCAATATGATGGAACACTGGGTTTGATCCTGGCACTTGATTTCCCAAGCAGAGTGATCTTTGAGCACTAGATAGGGAGTAGTATTGCTGAGGGTGGTCCTCTTCCCAAAAAGGAGCCCCAAAAGATAGCTCACTGATCATAATAAACCTCAGAATCCCCTGGGGCATAATTATGGACATGTGTTACATTAGGCAGCAAGAGAGCAGGAAACTGAGCCAGGGAAACTGTCACTCATATACCACACTGGATAATGAGGATATTTGGGATATAAGATGTTTACTGAGGGTCTATTTGGGGTCAGGCACTTAAATATATTGTTTCCATTTGCTCCTCTAAAAGGAAATATAGAGCTTTAAATGCACATCTTAGGAAGGGGAAGAGATAGAAAACTAATGGGCTACGAATCCATCTTAATAAGTGAAGAGGGAAAAATACAGTAAAATAAACTCAAGGAATGTAGGAGGAAGGAATTGGCAAGATGAAGAATAGAAATGAAAGAAATAGAAACCAAATGTGCCAGAGAGAAGATCAGTCAAGCTGAAAGCAAATCCTGAGAGAATGGATAAATCTCTGACGATACTGATCCAGAAAAAGTTGAAAGAAGACAAATAAACAATGTCAGGAATGAAAAGCAGGATATTGCTGCAGATGTTTCTGGTATTATGAATAAAATGAGAAAATATTTGTGCCAATAAAATTGAAAATCTATGTGAAAAAGACAAATTGCTCAGATATATAACTCACTAATACTGACTCTGCTTGAAATCAGAAATCTAAATAATCTTATAACTCTTAAAGAAATCATATCAAAAGCAAAAAGTTTTGCCATGAAGAGGGGCTGAAGAGATAGCATGAAGGTGGGGCGTTTGCCTTTCATGCAGAAGGTCATTGGTTCAAATCCCGGCATCCCATATGTTCCCCCGTGCCTGCCAGGGACGATTTCTGAGCACAGAGCCAGGAGTAACTCCTGAGCACTGCTGGGTGTTGACTCAAAAACAAAAACAAAAACAAACAAAAAAATTTGCCATAAAGAAAACAAGGCAGCATAGGAAAATTCAAATTATTTTCTTCTTTCCTTCTTTCTTTCCTTCTTTCTTCTTTCTTTTTCTTTTCTTTCTTTCTCTTTCTTTCCTTCCTCTTTTCTACTTCCTTTCTTCTTTCTCTTTCCTTCTTCCTTCCTTCCTTCCCTCCTCCCTCTCACTCTCTCTTTCTTTCAAACCCAGGTCTGCACACACAAGGCATGTATCTACCACAAAATCACATTCCCAAGATTCTAATTCCTTTTTTTTTTGGCTAGTTTATAAGTCACATCCAGCAGTGTTCAAGGCTACTCCTGACTGTGTTCAGTACTTGTTCTGGTAGTGCTAAAGGATCCAAGGGATGCCAGAGTTTCAATCCTGGCCTCCTGCATACAAAGACAGCCCATTAACCTGCCTCTCCAACCACTATGGATATATAATTCCTTAAATACCTCCATGAGAATTAGAATTCCTGTCTTCAAATAAGGTCAGAATCTTGGAGAGGTCAAGCAACTTGCCTAAGAGCCCTGAGCCAGCAAGTGTCAAAGTCAAGCCCTACACTCTGGCTGGTTCTGGCTTCAAAGCCAGCCTTAAAGCTCTTCCTCACCCTAGCCCCCTCTCCAAATGCTCTAACTAGCTGCAAAGCTCTGAAAGCGAAAGACAAGGCCCTGATCCAAAAATGCAAAAATAGATTCCGGATTGGCAGAGATGAAAGTTAAAGCTCTTTCTGCCCGGGGAAGCCCTAGAGAGAAGGAAACCAGGCATTATCCCCAAGACCCCACCTTCAAGGCAGGGAACATCAAGGCCAATTCAAATGCCTCCATTTTTCTCTGTACAGTAGCACAAACATTTCCTGGGCCCACAGCTGCCTAGCCTCTGATGCCCTTGTATGCCCATGGCCCCATATCGGGATTCTTTTGTATTAGCTAAGGCTCATCATTCTCATAATTTTCTAACCTTGAAAACTCCTTAGAAAACTCCCTTAGAAACAAACCAGTTTGAAAACCCTGCATTAAAAAATTAAGTGCTGGCTCAGAGATCATAGGAGCTTTGAAAATGGTAAGACAGCTATCATAGCCATCGGAACCATTCAGAGTTTGCTCTTGTTGGAAGGCATTGTTACATTTTTCACTAAAATAAAAACTGAACATTTAAATATCCACGGAGCAAACTTTGTGGTCCCTGAAGATAGATTTTTATCTCTGTAACAGGCATGAACATAATGCCGGATTTCATTCTCTCTAGAAATCAAATTTTAATCCCGCTTAAGTTTTGTGGAACGTCAGATTGTTCCAATTCGATGCTCCTTGTTTGGGAATGGGATGCTACATCTGCATTTGTTAGTCCCTAGGTAAAGAGCACTCTCCTCTCCTCCTGTGGGTGGGAACACCCTCTACCCTGGACTTGAACTTGACTATCTGACCTATTTGTACCATGAGAATTTTAACAGACTTGGCCTAAGCAGAGCCTTCAATGGGTTTACACACTTTCTGTCTCTAGAGAGGCAAGTTCTCTGGTTTAGCCACCCTCTGGCCTTGGCAGGAGGAGAGCCACATGCAAACCAGGCCAGTCAAAACTAGACTAGAAGCAACCCATCCCTAGTACCTGAATGAGAGAAAGGTTTATTATACATGTGCTAACATTGGATGATTTAAAATAAAAAAAGATGGGGGGGGGGCTGGAGAGATAGCACAGCAATAGGGTTTTTGCCTTATGAAGCCGTCCCAGGACGAATGGTGGTTCAAATCCTAGCATCCCATATGATCCTCCGTGCCTGCCAGGAGAGATTTCTGAGCTTAGAGCCAGGAGTAACCCCTGAGTGCAGCCGGGTGTGACCCAAAAACAAAACAAAACCAAAAAACAATTAAAAAACAAATAGGGTGAGGGACAAGACCACTAGTAGTGATGCTTGGCCTGTCAAAGCAGACCCTGCTTTGAAGGCCCAGGGCCACATGGCACTGGGGGACTGAACCAGAGGCCTTCCAAATGTGTGCTCTGTCACTTGAAACAGCCTAAATCTCTGGTTATTGTTTCTGTTTCAAGACCACACCCAGTAATACTTAATGTTTACTCCTGGCTCGGTGCTCAGAGAGTTGCTCCCAAAGCTGTTCTGGGGACTATGCAGTGCAGGGGAGAGAAATCAAGGTTCATCCATAACCTAGAACCCCTTGAGCTAGCTTCTCTCCCTCCTTCTTAAAAAATTAGTCTTGGGGGTGTGTGTGGAGAGATAGCAGGGAGGTAAGGCATTTGCCTTACATGCAGAAGGACGGTGGTTCGAATCCCAGCATCCCATATGGTCCCCTGAGCCTGCCAGGAGAGATTTCTGAGCATAGAGCCAATAGTAACTCCTGAGCACTGCCGGGTGTGACCCAAAAACAAAAAACAAACAAAAAAAATTAGTCTTGGGGCGGAGCAATAGCACAGAGGTAGGACGTTTGCCTTTCATGCAGCTGATCCAGGATGGACCTGGGTTTGATCCCCAGCATCCCATATGGTCCCCCAAACCAGGAGCAATTTCTGAATGCATAGCCAACAGTGTGACCCAAACCCCCCCCAAAAAACAAATAAAAGTAAAAACAAACAAAAATTAGTCTATTGTATTTGTTGCAATGCTGAAGATCATATTTGGTAATGTGGGTTGCTCAAACCAGGGCCTTAGATGTAGGTTGACCTCAGCTTCACTGTAGTCATAGTTAATTGGTATAAACCTTTCCACCCCAAATTACCAGGTGCTCAATTCATGCCAGATGTCACAGTTGAACCCTCCGCCTAGGCTGGATAGTCCACCTGAGGTGGAGTAGCTTCACCCCTTCATGATACATGTGACCCTTTGCACCTCCTGCACACAGGTCAGCACATGCCTCAGCGAATTCCTGGGTTTGATTCTCAGATCTCTACCTTGAGGCGATTCATTTCATTGCTCTCAGATTCTTGGGTAAGATAGAAACAATAATAGCACAGGACTTTTGAGAGAAATAAGTGACTGGAGATGTGGGGGTGGGGGCAGGGGATGTCTCAGTGGCAAAAAACATCCTGCAAGTATAAGGCCACGAGTTGGGTCCCTGGGGTTATCTCATGCTATCTCTCCAGCCCCAAATAATTATTTGTAAAGGAAGGAAAGAAGAGTATATGTCAGTTGGACTTGGACAAGCCACCTAAATAACCCCACCTCAATGAGTGTTGAAACTGAACATGCCCCCTGGACATGCCCTTTGGACACACCCCCTGTCATGCTGGGTATAAAAGGAAAAACTTGGACCTTTTGGGGGGCGGGGCAGAATAGTGACCAGAGCAATGCTTGCTAGTCCTCGGGGTGGGGGTAGGGGGGAGCAGAGGTAAAGCAATGGAGAGAAGCTGCCTGCTTTGTATCTATTCCCTTTTCTTTCTTTTTTGAACCCAGGCCTCTCACAGCCAGATCTGGCTGATGAATTTCCATCTAAGTATATTTGGTTTCAATTTCTCTCTCTCTCTCATTCTCTCTCACTCTCTCTCTCTCTCTCTCTTGCTCTCTCTCTCTCTCTCTCTCTTCCCCTCCCTCCCTCCCTGGTGGGCAGTATCTATAAGTTGGTGACCCAATCTGGCAGCCAGGCACCAAGGGCCCCTGTGAACCTTGCAGCACCAGGCCCTGGCAGCCTTGGGCCACTTCAGGAGGGGACTGCAGAGTCAGGGTTCAACACCGTGCCCAGTTTACATTCAAGTAAGATGGTGGCTCTCATCACCCTGTACTTACTTTATCCACATACTCTCTCTCCAAAGTCCTTCTGCCTTCAGGAGAAAGTTTGAGGGAGCTCAATGGAATTCATGCATGATTCCCATTAAGTTTTGAGAGCCCCGCTAACTCTTGAGTTGGATCCATTTCTCTTCATCTGGGAAGCACCAAAGCTCCAGTCCACAGCTGGTTATGAAGCATGTGAAGGGCTGAGAGGCGGCACATGGTTTACATGTACAAGTTCAATCCCTGCCACAACATCGCCCCTGCAACACCACTGGGTGTAACATTGAGCACCAGACTGAAAGTAACTCTTGATATGTGCCCTTCCTATGGATAAAAAGAGGGGACTGGCATGATAATATAGAGAATAGGGCACTTGGATTGCACATGGCCAATCCATGTTCAATTCCTACACCCCATTTGATCCCACCAGAAATCACCTCTGATTTCAGAGGTATGAATAAGCTTGGGTGTGGAGAGAGAGGAAAGAAAGAAAGAAAGAAAGAAAGAAAGAAAGAAAGAAAGAAAGAAAGAAAGAAAGAAAGAAAGAAAGAAAGAAAGAAAGAAAGAAAGAAAGAAAGAAAGAAAGAAAGAAAGAAAAGAAAGAAAGAAAGAAAGAAAGAAAGAGAGAAAGAAGAAAGAGAGAAAGAAAGAGAGAGAAAGAAGAAAGAAAGAAAGAAGAAAGAAAGAAAGAAAGAAAGAAAGAAGAAAAAGAAAGAAAGAAAGAAAGAAAAAAGAAGAAAGAAAGAAAGAAAGAAAGAAAGAAGAAAGAGAAAGAAAGAAAGAAAAGAAGAGGAGGGGAGGGAGGAGGGGAGGGAGGAAGGAAGGAAGGAAGGGAGGAAGGAAGGAAGGGAGGAGGGGAGGGAGGAAGGAAGGAAGGAAGGAAGGGAGGAAGGAAGAAAGGGAGGAAGGAAGGGAGGAAGGAAGGAGGGGAGGAAGGAAGGGAGGAAGGAAGGAAGGAAGAAAAGGAAGGGAGGAAGGAAGGAAGGAAGGAAGGAAGGGAGAAAGGAAGGAGGGGAGGAAGGAAGGGAGGAAGGAAGGAGGGGAGGAAGGAAGGGAGGAAGGAAGGAGGGGAGGAAGGAAGGGAGGAAGGAAGGAGGGGAGGAAGGGAGGAAAGAAGGAGGGGAGGAAAGAAGGGAGGAAGGAAGGAGGGGAGGAAGGAAGGGAGGAAGGAAGGGAGGAAGGAAGGGAGGAAGGAGGGAGGGAAGGAAGGAAGGAAGGAAGGAAGGAAGGAAGGAAGGAAGGAAGGAAGGAAGGAAGGAAGGAAGGAAGGAAGGAAGGAAGGAATACTCGGAACCAGCAATATGATTCACAGAGTAGAGCCTATGCCTTGCATGCATGAGGTTTTGGATTCAATCCCCAGCCCCTCATGACCGGGAATACCACGATTTGGAGTGGTTCTGATTGAAGAAAGAAGAAAGGAAAAAAAATAATAAAAAAGGAAAAAAAAGAAAAGAAAGAAGAAAGGATATGTGAAAGTCGTCCCCTGGGTAGCTTGCTGCTTGTACCCAGAAACACACATGCTTTTTCCCCCAAGAAAGGGTGGAATGTCTTTGAAGTGAGCCTGTAACTGAGAAAGACTAGACAGGGGTCTATTTTCAAGAGATCACTATGTTATCTGATTTCTAATAAATCTCCACTCCTAGATTCAGATCCTGAACTCTCTTATTTTTCTGTATACCTTCAAAGCTTAGCGCAAAAATCTATGTTTAGTAGGTTCTTGATGAATATTGGGCTAGTGAATGAATAAATAATATAAAAGTTAAAGAACCAAACTAGAGTGGACAATAGAGAACTCAACACGTGTATCCACTATATCCACCAACTCAGAGGCCAACAGTGCTTTTCAATCCTCCAAGGCTGTGTCTGGAAAGGGAATGAGGCGCTGCCACACAAATCTCTTGCCCTCTTCCCATATCAGAAAATCCACTGAGGTGCTTGGTTCAGAAGCTGCTGTCAGCTTGAGGATACCAGGCTTAGGGAAGGACAAATTTGGATTGGACCCAGCGTTTGAAGGTCTGAAAGGGGTTCAGACACTCAGTGGCGAGTGGATGGCTTATCGGGTGTTAAAGGACACAGCAATGGGGATGTTATTTGTGGAAAAGAACTGAGAGATCAGCATGACCTGACCGCCAAGCGTGTGACAGGGAGGCAAGGGAGATATGCTTGGCTATTTCAGGCTGTGAGCTGAGTGTGGATAGCTGGGAGTCAGGAGACTTCTGTTGGGTCCCAGCCACTAAGAACATGCTCCTGAGACAAGGTGTGTGTGTGTACCTTTGGGCCCTGTACAGCCAGAGCTATTTCCTCTTCAGGACTAGAGAAAATCTTTTTTTTGTTTGTTTTGTTTTTTGTTTTTTTGGGGGGTCACACCCGGCAGTGCTCAGGGGTTACTCCTTTTTCTACACTCAGAAATCGCTCCTGGAAGGCTCAGGGGACCATATGGGATGCCGAGATTCAAACCACCATCCTTCTGCATTAAAGGCAAATGCCTTACCGCTGTGCTATCTCTCCGGCCCCAGGACCAGAGAAGATCTGAATCCAAGCCAGAGGTTCCAGACTTGAGCTCTAAGGAAAGGAGAATGCACCTCAGTTTCTTTAAGAAAGAGTAATTTATATTAGCAAGAATGTTTGATTACAAGCAACAGAGAAATTCTAGCCCCCCCAAAAAATGACATTAGAATAAAAGGGGTACAAAAGATAGTATGAGTAAGGAACTTGTTTTGTACACAGCTATACTGGGGTTCCTCTCTGGCACCCCTATATGGTCCCACAAGCACTACCAGGAGTGAATCCTGAGCATCACTGAATATATCCACCAAAAAAAAGTGGGGGTTGGTTTACAGAATCAAAGTATCAACAGGACTTTCCAGAAAGTCAAGGGAACAGGCCTGAGAGGGTAAAGGACTGGCTGGGAAGACTTCTCTCATCACACTGCCATGGAAAGGGGTGAATTCACTCTTATGTCAAAGGAGAAAAAAGAGGGACCTAGATGAGGTCACATGCCAAATGCTGCACCGAGGAATAAAATCTTCATTGATGACCCACTGAGATTTTACCTGCTAAAACTTGGTCCCCAAGTCAAGTTCCAAAAACTGTTAGCAGAAAGGATGAAGGCCCCAACAGTAGTTTTCTTTTGGGCAGCTGGGGGAGATCCTCTCAAGTGATGCTCAGAGGCCTAAATGTTCCTCCAAGGGATCCTCAGTCAATGGAGCCTAAAAATATGTCGGTTCCCAGCCCTACAGTGGTGCTTAGATGCTGCATCCAGTGGTACTTGGAGGGATCATAAGATGCGAGAATTAAACCTAAATCAATCATGGGCTGAAGCAATAGCACAGCAGGTACAGCATTTGCCTTGCACATGGCCAACCTGGGTTTGGTCCTTGACTTCTCATATAGTCCCCCAAGCCTTCCAGGAGTAATTTCAGAGCTCAGGGCCAGAAATAACCACTGAGTGCTTCCAGGCATGCCCCCCAAAAAACCTAGATTGATCATCTATGATGCAAAACTTAACCCTTATACCCCCAAACAGTAATTTTCTATGAAGTCACACTGAGCATACCTAGGACCTATGTGATATTAGAGGCTGGGAAGAGAGATGGGCTATACAATGGTTAATTCTATTTCAATTTTGTTTGTTTCTGTTTGCTGGCCATACTCAGACTGTGATGGGGCTACTCCTTCTTCAGGGCTCAGAGATTGCTTCTGGCATTGTTCAGAGGACCACACAGTGCTAGAAATCGAACCTAGAATCTCAGACATACAATGAAAGTGTTCTACCACTGAGCTACATCTCTAGTCCTTGATGTTTAATTATAATATTCATTACTTGATGAGAACAGGGACTGTTCTGGTGAAACATTTTCTGAGGTATCTGTGAGGAGGACATTTCTGGGGAAGATTGCCCTTGAATTGGTGGACTGAGTACAACAGAAGTGAAGGGTATAGTTAATCAGTTGAAGGGTACCCCCAAGTTGAAGGGTATCATGCAATCACTTGAAGACCCAAGTGAAACAATGTGGATGCTAGTGATAGTCTATCAGGTTGAATGTTTACCTTATGTGTGGGTAACCCAAGATTATTCCCTAACACCCTAATTTGTCCTTCAAGCACTACCAGGAGTGATGTCTGAGTACAGAGCCAGTAGTAAGTGCTGAGAACTGCCAGTTGTGCCTTCCTCAATTTTTTTTTTTTTTGGTCACATCTGACGGCGCTCAGGTGTTACTCTTGGCATGGGGACCATTTGGGATGCTATATTCAAACCACAACCTTACCGCTGTGTCATCATCAGTGATGATGCATAGGAGTTACTCCTGGTTCTGCGCTCAGAAATCACACCAAGGGATCGACCTGCGATCCGTCCTGGGTCAGCCGCATGCAAGGCAAACACCCTAGAGCTGCGCCATTACTCTGGCCCCCCAAAAAATTGTTGTTTTTTTTTTCTTTTTTTTTTAAATTTATTTAAACACCTTAATTACATACATGATTGTGTTTGGGTATCAGTCATGTAAAGAACACCACCCATCACCAGTGCAACATTCCCATCACCAATGTCCCAAAAAAATTGTTTTTAAAGAAAAAAAGAAACAATGTGGAGTAGGTGGGAATTCTCTCTGTCTGACTACTAATGTTGGGACATCCTTCTCCTTCCCGTTGCTTCTGGCTCCAAACTGAAAACTTCATGTCCAGGCTGGAATTTGCCCTCTGAGTTCAAATCTTCAATTCACACCAACTTCTCTGCCTTCTCAGATCACAGATCACAGATTGTGAACTTCTCAACCTCTGTAACTATGTGAGCCAACACTCTGGAACAAAGCTCCTCCCCCCATTCTGTACCTGTGTATGTATGTGTCTGCATCTCTCGTTCCTATCCCTGTTACCTAGTCTCCAGCTGCTTCTCTTCTCAGAAGAACCCTTGAACAATGCAGTGAATATTTAGAACACCTCAAGTCTTTGATGCTCAGAATCCACCTCAAGTGGACTGCTGCATCACCTGAAGTACCAAACTGGGAGTAGTCCCTGAGAAGTGCTAGGTGAAGACCCAAAACCTAACCAAAATGAGTTCATGAAATTTAATTGCTTTATAGTTCTTGGGCAGTGGGGGGAAGGAGGGATAGTACATCAGGTAAGGTGCTTGTCTTGTGCATAGTCAACCCATATGCAATCTCCTGCACTTCATATGGTCCCCTGACCCCACCAGGAGTGATTCCTGTGCTACAGCTGAGTGTGGAACAAAAGAAAAAGGAACAAAAGAAAAGTTCATTATTTGGAAGAATTCCCCACCTGAAGGTGCTTGGGAATAACTTCTGGTGGTATTTGGGAGGTCTTTTAATGCTGGGTATTGAGCCCAGAATTCCAGCATGCAAAGCATGCACTCCAGACTTTTGAGCCATCTCCAAATTAAATTCATTAATTTGAATACTTGTAGTGGAGATAGAGGGGAAGAACTCAACCTTTCTCAAATTAGTCAAACAAGGTCCAGAAACTCAGTTTCAGTATCTGAAATGCTGAGTGTGTTAGGATGTTCTCCCAGAATTCCCCAGTCTCTTCTGGCCACAGAAGCATTTGAGAGACTAAAGGGCAGAGGTCAGTGCCCAGGCCGGGGAGAAGTAGAGAGAAACCTCCTGCTTCATCTTGTTGGAAGAGTCAAATGGGGGCAGGGGTTTATTAGGAAACTATAATTACCAGCTCGCCTGTTCCTACGGCTTGGCAGGAAGAGAACGGGGCCATCTGTGAAGGCTGATGCGGAACAGCAGGGAGAGGTAGACTCAGGACAAGTGAATCCTCCCCTCGGGTGAAGCCTCTCTGAGCCTGCCCTGGCCCACCTCAGCCTGAAAGATTGTTTAGTGCTGAGCACACATGCTCAGGGGCTCTTCGTTTTTGTTTGTTTGTTTGTCTATTTGTTTTTATTTGGGGGCACACCTGACAGTGCTAGGGTCATTTTAATGAAGGGGCATGTAGTACTGGGGATTAACCCAAGGTTTATGCAAGCCCTAGTGTTTTTGTTTGTTTTCTTTGGGTTACACCTGGTAGACAGGGCTACTCCTGGCTCTACGCTCAGGAATCATTCTTGGCAGGACTTGGGAAGCCATATTGAAGCCCCGTCAGAATACATTATTTCCCGTTCTTCTTTGTTTTTGTTTTTGTTTTTTGGGGGGAGCCACACCCGGTGACACTCAAGGGTTATTCCTGGCAATGCATTCAGAAATCACTCCTGGCTTGGGGTACCATATGGGACGCTGCTGTCGTCCTATGCTAGCTCGGGCAAGGCAGATGCCTCACCGCTTGTGCCACCACTCCGTCCCTTATTCCCCATTCTATCTTTTGGTCTCCTTGTGTGCTTTTTAAGCCCCAGGTAGAAACAAAGCTCTCTTTCCTGCAGGATCCTTGCCAGGACAGCCTCTTTCTGGGGGACAGCAGGTTGGAAATTTGCCTCCTCAGCCTGACCAGTCGTTTCTATCCCAGCCTGCCTCATATTGGAGATATCACTCAAGCAAGTGGTGTTGGGTGTGTGACTGGCCTGTAAGAGTCTATTCTGTCCTCTCCCTGTCCCAATAGGGGGAGAGGCAACACAGTAGAGACTGGCCAGCCCAGAAGCCAGCCAGGGAGAGATCTTCTGGCCACAGTTGACAGCCAGGAGGTGTTTGCTCCTCTGGCTCTTTGGCCCCAGCCTGTTCCTTCCTCCTCTATGGTCTCTTTCCAATGAAACACAGGTCCCCCCTACCCCACCCCTACTCTGTCATCTACCCCTAATCTTCAGCTGTCTCCCACTTGCCTCCTCTGCCCAGTGATAATCCTTTTGTTTTTCTTCCCACATGCTTCCGAACAAGGTACAGAGCAGGGAGGAAACGAGAGATTCTTCTCTGAGCCTTCTCTGCTGCCCAGACCTTGGTTTCCCCAGGAAGCAGCAGGCAGGGGGAGGCCTGTCTCAGACAAGACAGCTGCTCATTGAGGAAGCTGAGAAGCGAGGGAGGTGACTAATGATGTCAAGACAGAGAAGTGCACAACAGCATGGGAATGACAGAGATGGGGTCGGGGGTGGCGGTGCAAGCAGGGCGGAGTGTGTCTCCCAGATAGTTTTCTGAGAATCAAAAACAAACAAACAAACCACAACCTAACAGACCCTCCCACACCTGGAGTTGTCACCCGGAAAGGAAAATGGGATACCCACTTAAATCAGCTGAGCCAGTACTTCTCAAATCTATTCCTACTGCACCACCATCTGACCTTGTTTCCTTCCTGTGGCACCTCCTGTTCTACCAGTTGGCCCCTAGTTTCATACAATGCCCTGCTATTGACATGATTTTTATCTGTGGCCCCTTAGAATACTTTGGGGTCCTACAGAGGGCCATATGGCCCTTGTTTAGAAACACTAGGTTGAAGGAGAGCTGGACATAGATACAGGCAAGGCAGTTCATTCATTCATCTCACAAACATTGACTGGGTACTGTGGCTCTAGAACAGACAATCCCTGTCCTCCTGGAGCTTCCTGGAGGCTGGAAAAGCAAACTCCCCACTGAGGCCTACAAAACCACCCCCAACCCCCACCCTCCTCTCCAAGAACATTTTTGTGCCTATGTGCTCCAGCCACAAAGGCCTTCTTGCTTTACCCGGAGTGTGCCAAGTTCGTTCCTGCCTCAGGGCTCTTGCGTTGGCTGTTTCCTCTGACTGGAACATTCTTTTCCCATATCTTCTCATGAGGGCCTCTTTCTTGGTCTTCTGTGTCTCAGACAAGGGACTTTGTTGGTCGAAAGGAAAGCACTCTAGGTTATGGGAAAAGCTTGGAGTTCTGAGGTGGGAGTGGGGCATGGAAGAGAAAAATGGTTATCAAGTGCTCTCCACCCCCAGTATCAAGAGTTGCTCCTGCACTTCAGGCTGGAGAGCAAAACAATTCCCTGGCAAGAAAACCCAGGAAAGTAAAAAAAGATGTGCTGAGAGGGTTCGGGATGGAGGGGAGGTAAAGAATGTAACATGAACTCCTGTAGCAGAGGCCATTGAACCGCAAAGAAGCGTAAAGTGAGAGGCAAGGCTGAGAGACTGAAGCAGCACATAAGAGGCCTCTCTTGAGTAAGAGGGACATGGTGGGAGACTGGAGAGGAAAGGGATGAGCTGAGCATGTCAGACTGGGCTGGTGCTAGGCTGGCAGGCAAAGCTTACTGGCATGCATGTGGAGAAGAGAGAACCGTGACATTTTGGGTTCTTGGAGGGCCTCTGTCTTTACAGGGCTTCTGTTCTGGCTACTGAGCTTCACTATGCCTCAGGGAAACCAGTCATCACATTCTTGGAGATATTCACCAAGTATCCCAGCATGGCATCTGTGAAAGGTGAAAAGGCCAGCTTGGATGACAGGTTCTTTGTGTGTGAGCTGTGTGGGATAAAAGCCCAGAGAAGATACTCCACGTTCATCACACAGGTTAAGGAGGTGCATCACCCAGAAACCACGACGTATTTATTGAGCATCTCCTTCATAGCCAGTCACTGTCCTGGGTACTGGGGATCAGGTGGTGAGTGGGTGCACCCTAGGCCCAGCTTCATTCATCCTAGTGATGAATGTTTTGCCCGTGTTTTAAGGTGTCTAGAGCTGGTGAAGGTGTACATGCTACTGTCTTCCTCCATGAAGCCCCCCTGTCTCCGTTGCCACCTCTGCACCCCAATCCCACACTGGTGGCCCCAGGCAAGCAAACAATTATAACCCCCTAGAGCTGGTGGCCAACTCCTTCTCATTTCTCAAGAAGTTTAATTTTGCCAACAGCCAGAGGCAGCAACTGCAGCTCTGGAAATCTGGAGGTTGGAAATCTGGGCAGGGATCAGCAGTCCAGAAATAATCATCTCTGAGTGTTTCATTGGAATGTGCACATGCTTCTGGCTTTTTTCTTTTTTTTTTTTTAGGGGTGAGAGCCCCTCCCAGATTGCATCGGTTGAGCCTAGGAGTAAGTGGTGACTGCTTCCAGCAGTGCTTAAAGGAAGGGTTGGTCTCGGGATCTATTATGCTGGAAAGAGTTTGGAGAACCCCTGAAATTTGGTCTGTCTCAGGCCCTAAAGCCTCACCACCTTGTGCTCAGACAGTTGCCACCCAGCTCAGTCTCAAGCCCTCAATGCCTGTGAGCTCCCACCCTGCTGGCTGAGGTTGGACTGAACCTGAGATTCAGGATCCAGGCTCTAAAGTTGGCTTTGCTCTCCCAGTTCCATCACATCTCCCACCCCCACACACATACACAACCACAAACACACACTATCCTTATTGCAGTATGTGCCTGCCTTTCCCTGTTCTGGGGAGGGAGATAGAATGTTAATGCTGATGAGTCCAGATTTCCCCGGGTGTGGGAACAGCCAGATAGTTCCCAGAGCCATATCCTGGCTGTGTCGGCCAGACCTGTGACTGTGCCAGGATGGCACCTTCCTGGCACCTCTGCTGCAGCTGCTGTGAGGAGCAACGCCAGAGCCTAAGATGGAAGGGGCGGCAGGAAGTGGCTGTAATGCAGAGATTTCACATCTCTGTGCCAAATCCAGGGGTCTTCTCAAGGTCACCAATACATTGCCTAACACCTGTCTGGCTAGGTTAGCACTTCCCTGATTGCCTGGTCTCCCCCCACTTCACCATTTCCGTATCTGTCTTGATGGACCAGTGCTTGGCAGTGGACGAGGGGAAAAGAGGCTTATTTCTTTTCTTTTTTTTCTTTTTTTTTTGAAAAGGAGCTTATTTCCTCTGCACAGCAGCTGAAATCATCTGCGATTGCAAGCCTGTGACAGACATAGCATTGCTGCATTCACTCTGGAAGATTCATCTAGCATCTGAGTTTCAACATGGTCTCAGGGGCAGCAGGAATGGGTGAGGGGTGCCAGGAACCTCATTTGGCACATAGTATAGGAGATAGTATAGGTCTCCATCCTTGTACCCCATGATCTCCTGACCTTTCCTGCTAAAATTGCCCAGTAGCCCCAGCTCTACGGGACACCAGCAGCACAGTATCCTGTGACCTTGGATTGACCCACCAAGGCCAGAGAGGCAGGTGGGCCCAGCTCAGGGTGCTGGTGCAATGCAAGGACAGAAAGCTATCTCCATTTGGATCATCTGGGGCCCAGTCTCCTGAGGTTAGTAGAGGTCAGTCCTACTCAGGTCAGGCCCTGAGTGTTAAACCAAAGAGTGTTGGGGACCCCTAGTCTAGTCTTGTGAGGCTCAGACTTGTTGCCTACTTCTGTTTCTTTCACTTCTTTCAAACCAGGCCAGGGGTCCCAGAGCGGGGCAGGGGCTAACTGGAAAAAAGGAGGCACCTGAGCCCTCTGCAACTTACTCTGTCCCCAGAGGATACCCTTTCAAAGACAGTTGGGTGTTTTGGAGGTGGTGCTAGCAAGACACTCTGGAAAAGGCATGTGAGTCTGAGGCAGGGTATGACCCTTTCCTCCAACCCTACTGGCCTCACTTCCCTTCCCTTTCCACTTTAGATGTCTCTCATGTTGGTGCTGGGGGACCATGCAACACTGGGGTCAAAGTTGGGATTTTGCTGCAGACGGGTTAACACGTCTGGTGCGTGCTTTCCTTAAATGGGATGTAACAGGATTTTATATTTGAAGCAGCTCAGCTCCATTCTACAAAGGGTCTTGGGGCAGAAGATACTGCTAATGGCAGAGCACATACCCAGCATGTGTGGGGCACTGGGTTTGATCCCACACTCTGTGTTGCCACTGGGAATGGCCCTGGCCTTACCACAGCAGCAGCAGCAGCAGCAGCAGCAGCAGCAAAATATAAGACATTTTGCCAACCCCAACATAATCCTTTCTTTTTTTTGTTGTTTTTTGGGTCACATCAGCAACGCTCAGGGGTTCCTCCTGGCTCTACGCTCAGAAATTGCTCCTGGCAGGCACGAGGGACTATATGGGATGCCGGGATTTGAACCACCGTCCTTCTGCATGCAAGGCAAATGCCTCACCTCCATTATATTTCTCCAGCCCCTATCCTTTCTTTTTTGCTGTTGTTGTTTTTGTTTTGTTTTGTTTTGTTTTTGGGTCACACCTGGTAGTGCTCAGGGGTTACTCCTGGCTCTATGCTCAGAAGTCACCCCTGGCAGGCACAGGGGACCACATGGGATGCCGGGATTCGAACCACCGTCCTTCTGCATGAAAGGCCAAACGCTTTACCCCTATCCTTTCTCTATTTTTCTCATAGAAAAATTGTCTCAGTGGCTCCTGGTGTGCCAGGATCTATGCCAGGGTCAAGAAAAACTTAAGTAAGCCACGCCCAATTTCCTGAGGTGAGAATGAAGAGAAAAACTGAGATATAACAGGGTACAGAGCAGGCTTGGTGATCATGTAGGGAGCTGTCTAAAACTCTGGGGTAAGTCTGGCCTCACTCCTCAAAGCGTGTCCTCAGGCAAGTGTGTGAACCCAGTTTACTCATCTGTAAAATGGGGACAACACTCCCTAGATAGGGTAGTTGTGATAATCCAACTACCCTATCCAGAAAATCCAGGAAAACTGCTTGGAACAGTAATAAACACTCAGTAAAGGCCGGCTAAGTATTATTTTCAGTTAGTACCTTAATGATAATGCTGACAGTACCCTTTATTGAGTTCACTCTGCAACAGCCCAATTCTGTGTTTGTAGCAATGACTCAGCTATGACCCTGGTCCTTTGCTGTGTGGAGCTGATGGCTGATGATCAAGCCCAGGGCCTCCCACATGCCAGACAAGTACCGAGCCACAGCTCTGTGGACCTTTGAGCTGATGGAGTCCATTATCAGAGGTTACAGAGAAGTCAGCAGAGCTCTGAAAAAGTGTGGCCACTGCTGCCAAAACTCAGGAACTGACTGAGCCAGACACAACCCCGGGTATTTTGTTTGTTTGTGCCACATCCAACTATGCTCAGGGTTTACTCCTGACTCTGCATTCAGGAATTCTAGCAGTGCTTAGAGGAACATATGTGATGCCAAAGGTTGAACCTGGTTTAGCTCTGTGCAAGGCAAATGTCCTACCCACTGTACTATCTCTTCTTTTCCAACAACCCCTACATTGCATCTAATCCCCACTGTGAGGACTCAATTAATCCTATTTTACAGAGGTCCAGAATGGTAAGTGACTTGCACATGATAAAGTTGTGTGGACCGGAGAGGTGGTTCAATGGGCTGAGCACTGATTTTGTGTACTAGAGGCCTATACCCAACCGTTAGCACACATGGTCCCCCAGCACTGTTGAGTGAACCCCAGCAATCAGCCAGGAGTAGCCCCTACATTGCTGAATGTCAAAAAAAAAAAATCAGCCCTCCATCTCCTGTTACCTTCTACCTCCTACTTTCCGCAATAAAGATCGGGCTGTTTGTAGAGTGAAGCATTGTGCTGAAGTAAAGAGATAAGCTGTGCCCCAAATAGGGCCCAGAGACGGTTTCTGAGAAGAGGTAACTTTGGAGCATGAGGAAGGAGCAGAGACGCATTAGGAACAGAGCAGTGAGGCAACCTTGTGGGTCTGCTCTGGAGTGAGTTGCACTCGGGTCTGAGTCCCCCAAACTAGGAGGGTATTTGGGGAGGTTCCCGAAAGGTGCTTCTGGGGTGGGGGTCCTCTGTCAGCAGCCTCCTCGCTCAGTTGATGCCAATGGAGAATAAGAAAAAAATTGTAATTTCTATTTCTCCCCTCAATCCAGACTTGGGGCAGCTATTTTGACTGCTTCACTGGCATATTCTTTAATTCTGAGTTTCTTTTTCTCATTACGGCTGGAAAATTAAAATCTCTCTGCCTTGGGCAAGTGGAGGCTGAGTGAGGGACAGCCTAGACTGCACATTTCTTATTTAAATCAATTTGGAGGCAGCGGCTGCTTTCTCCGCAGGCAGGTGGAAGACAGGGCCAGCCGCAGCCTCCCTCCTGCCTGAGGCACTGGCGTTAATCTTCCTTTATTCCCCCTGGACCAACCAACTCACAAACTCAATCACACTCTGCGCTGGCCAAATTCAGCAGTGTCCTTTCCAAGTGGATGGATCCTCACAGCAGGCTGCAAGGAAGGAAAGTGGGTGTTCTCTTCCAGGAACGTGGGTGTCTCTTCCCTGGTTTTCTTTTTATCTTCAGAACACACCCGGTGGTACTTGGAGGCTTCTTCTGTTTCGTTGTCTGGGGTCTCTCCTTGAATGGTTTGAGGGACCTTAAGGTGCAGGGGATAAAACCCGGCCTTCCCGAATATAAAGCTTATGCTCAGTGTGCTCTGGCCCTGATGTCACTAGTGTTTTGTTGGACAGGGGTCACACCCTGCAGTGCTCAGGGCTTACTCCTGGCTCTGTACTCAGGGATCACTCCTGGCACTGCTCAGGGGACCTATGCAGTACTGGGGATGGAAACCAGGGTTAGCATCATGCAAGTCAAGTGCCTTGATCCCTTTATTCCTCTCCAAACACTTATCCCTGGTTCTATTCACAGGACATGTGGGCCCAGCCCATTCTACAGATGACAAGACAACTTGTCTTAGGGAAGAGAAGGGGTACAAAGTGAGTGGTCCAAGTTGTGACCTTTCCCCTTGAGGTCTTCTTTTCCTGAGAAGACATCCGGGTTAAGTCACCTCTTGTCCATTTCTAGGACCCTAAAAGGGAGGTTGATTCAGGAGCAATTGGGAAGGCAGCTCCTCTCTCTTCTGCGAACTTCCACCTCCCCTGCTCTTCAAACTTAATAGAGGGCTGTGGGCTAGGGAGATAGCTCAAGTGTCTCGCATGTACCCCTACATGCAGGAGGCCTAGAATTTGATCCAGTCATACCATACCCAGCATTGGTATGACCCCTGAGTGATTGGGTGGGCCTGGTATAATGTCCAGGCCACCAAGCACCTGTGGGAAAGACAAAAACAAATAATAAGTAAAACTGGGATTGTCCTAAATCCAGGGCTCTGTGGAAAGAAGAAGGACCTCCTAAGTTGGAGGTTCTCTATCCTCCATTGCTGTAGGCTCCTCTAGAGAGGGAACACTCTGCAATGTGAATCCCAGTCTCTTTCCCTCTGCAGATGGCTTCCACAGTTGCTCACAGGCCTTCAGAAGGATATCTGGTCTACCCAGGCTCTCCCAGGAACCCTCCAGAACATCCCTCTCTGTGGGCTTAGATCTTCAGGGGTGATTCTGGGGTGTCTTAGTCTTAGCAGTTCCCTTTGGCTGAGAGCAGATGGAGGTGCCAAGGTATGGAACAGGGTCTACTCACTGTGGAAAGCAGGGTCTGCACGTGAAAGCTGGCCTGGCACTCAGGCAGCATTAGAGGCCAAGCCTGGTCTCCCAGCAAGCAGCAGTGCCAGTTTTTAAGGGCACAAGTTCCAGTAGCAAAGGAGTTTCTTATTCCACCCACCCCCATTCAGCTCCTTGGAGGATCAGGTCCTTTCCATATTCTTTTCTTCTTCTCTTTTGTAGGATTTTAGAGCTCAGGGCACTTAAACCTCAACAATCACCTCTGAGTTTTGTTCCTGCTGTGAAATGACACCTTTTCCCCTCCACCTTTGAGCTACCCCCTCCCCCAAGGAGTGAGCTGCACTGCTCTAGGTCACCACCCCAACCCTCAGGATCTAAGAGAGAAATGCAGGCCTAACTGCCTGAATAGCCAGGGGGCTTCCAAAGGTTCGAGCAGGTGGAGAGACAGACAGGTGCTGAGACAGGAAAGAGGACATTTTTGGTTGATCTCTTCTCAAAAACAAAGAGTGAGGCCCTGGGTTTGATGGAAAACCAAAAACCAAAAAGAAGGTTTTGTGGAAGCAGGGAAATCAGGCAGATCTGGGATTAAATGTCACCTCCCCTTCCAGCCTCAGCCACGCCTAGAATCCTGTTTCCTCCTGATGTACTGCAGGATTGAATGGAGCAAGACACAAGGAGTGCTCAGCCAGGTCTCAGGCAAATATTTGGTACTAAGTAAACAGTTGTTATATTTAGCATTATTAGTATTAGAAGTAAGACTGCTATTACTGCTTTGCTCATGGCAGTGATGACAGAGACAGACTTCCTTTCTTGGAGAGCCCCTTGGCTACAGCAAGTGACGAAGAATCTGCTCAGAAAGTCCAAGCATAAGCCACTCCCCTCTGTCACCATCCTGTTGACTCACCCCCTGGCTGCCTTCCTTGTGGCTCACTTTACAGAGAACAAACAGCATTTTTGGGAATTTGAGCCACATAGCTGGGTAGTGAAGTCCCTTCACTGCCAGATAAAAAGGCCCCTGTTCTCTCTCCTGTCAGAGGCAGAGGCTGGTCTGAGTCTGCCCCTGATCACAGGCCCCAGCCAGAGGGAACAATGGTTGGCAGCTACCAAGGCCTGGTGGAAAGAACTCCTAAGGGAGAAACCAGAGCTGCCCTCATGGGCACAGCCTTCCCCTGGTGCCTCTGGCTCTTTGCTCCCTCCTCTCCCATATCTAGTTCCAACCCCCATCTCTAAGAAGGAGGGTCTAAGCCGGGGTGATAATACAGTGGTGAGGGTGCTAGCTTCCCAAGTGGCTGACCAGGGTTTGATCCCTGACATCCCATATGGTCCCCGGAGCTTGTCTGAGTGATTCCTGAGTGCAGAGCCAGAACAGGAGTAAGCCTGGAGCACAGCAGGGCTTGCCTCCCTCCCCCAAAAAAGGAGGGATAGACCAAACTGAAGTATGTGATAGATAGCATTGATATTGGGGGTCTTCTCCATGATATAACCTGGTCTGGAGAGCTAGAGAGGACTGGAGTGTTCAGAGAGGTGTAAAGCAGCCCTTGGATCTCAGGAAAAGAGAGTTCACCACTGTCAGCCTGATCCCTCTCTCTGTGTGATTCTGTAGACCTGTTTCTCCATCCTCTGCTTTTACAAGCACCCAGCTTTAATTCCCAGAGCCCCCAACTAACACACAGGAGAGACTATCTATTCCAGCCATGCTGTCTCTCCTCAATCTATTGCCTCACTTAGAGGCAGGAATTCATACATTCCTAAGATAGGCTCAAAGGAGAGCTCAGTCCCAGGGGTGGAGTATCTCACGGTTCTCAGGGGCCCAGGGGGATGAGGGGGCAGAGGCAGGCAGGACCTGGACTGCATGTAAGAAGAGAAGATGACCTGGTTCATGAGAGCAAAAATGTGGACACATGGAACATAGTACTGATCAGGCCATTCAAAACCTGAGGAGAGGCAGTGAGAGCAACATCACCGTGCAACTACTGGTGATGAGGTAATTGTGCTCCTCCCTCCCCCAAACCACTTACCCCCAAAACTTGGTCTGACCTTTTTGGTTTTCTTGACTTTTATTTTGGGGCGGGGCACACCTGGCAATAATTCTCAGGAACTATTCCTGGCTCTGCACATTCATTATTGACCACTGGTTATGCTCAGGGGACCATATGTGCTGCTGGGGATTCAAACCAGGGTGGTGGAATTTGAAGTAAGTGCCTGAACCCCAATGCTATCTCTCTAGCTCCTTGCTGGCCTCTGCTCTCCCCTGACAGGACCCAGCTAAGAAAGCAGATTTCCCCAAATGCCAGTTAGAACCACAATAAGGTTTTCTTAGACTGAGAATGCCTACATTCTCACCTCAGTTTCTTCTGCTTGTCTTAAACATGTATTCCTGTGCACAGACATTCGATGTCTCGCATATGTACATATGCCTTATATGTGTACAGTTTACATGTATGCACATACTCCCACTGCCATCTGCTTCGATCAGCAGGGAGATTAAACTGGGCTTCCAACCAGTGTGTGTGTGTGTGGTGGGGGGTGACAGGAGGTGGTTTCCCCAGGGAGGAATCTGGGGAAAATGTTAGCATCTTGGGGCCAGGTGCTTCTTGATGTCAGAGGTCTCACAATGGAGCCAAAGATAGCCCAGCACTTGGGGAGACACAAGTGTCCTTGCAGATGAACATTTCCAACTTAATCATACTCCCAAGAAATTGGCAAGGGCTGAGGTTGGTGGGGATCGTGATATATGGAGGAGGACAATTTGAGTAGGGCCAGCGACTTTGGAAACTGACTCCAAGACAAATGTCATCATCAACCCCCTCTCCCAACCTCCCCCAAATCTCTTTTCTTCCACATCCTGTAAGGAGAAATGCATCTCATTTGTTAACTAAGACCTAGGATCTAGCTGGCGCTGGGGCCGAGGATGGGTTCCAAACATGAGTGTGAATATTAACGCGATGTAAATCATATGCAAATGCACCGAGAGCAAAAATAAATAGCCTGTGGGTTCTGAAAATGACATGAAGGCAGAGGAGAAGACACAGCCCACTGAGTGGGTTGACTTCCAAAGGCTGGGTGCCTCCTGCCCTGAAACAAGATGGAAATGGCTTGTTTGACCATAAGCAGTCAAATGGAAGTATTTGCGAGATGCACATCTGACAAAGTACAGCAGTGGACTTCAAGGAAGCTAATGAAGCCTGAGTGTCAGAATCCTCATTTGCACAGCCCTCTTCCAATGCCTCTGCTTAATTTTATCTGCACTATCTTTAGCTCTTTTTCCTTCCTTTCTCTCTCTTTCTTCTTTTCGCCTTCCCTTCCTCCTTTTCTTCCCTCTCATTTATTCATCCTTTTACTCTAGAAATTTCTCTTCTTTCACTTTCTTCCCTTCTTCCCTCCCTCCCTTTTTTCCTTTCTTCCTCCCTCCCTCCCTTTTTCTTTTCTTTCTTCTTCCTTCCTTCCTCCCTTCCTTCCTCTTTCCTTCCTCTCTTCCTCCTTTCTTCCTCTTTCTCCCTTCCTTCCTCCTTTCTTTCTCTCTTCCTCCCTCCCCTCCTTCTTCCTTCCTGTCTTCTCCTTTCCTTCCTTCCTCCTTCCTTCCTTCCTTCCTTCCTTCCTTCCTTCCTTCCTTCCTTCCTTCCTTCCTTCCTTCCTTCCTTCCTTCCTTCCTTCCTTCCTTCCTTCCTTCCCCCTTTTTATAATATCAGGGATCAATCCCAGCACCTCCTACATGCAAGACATAAGCTATTTTCTTGAGCCATCTCTCAGTCCCTGCATCCCTTGCCCTAACGATACTTCTTCAAATTGTAGAAGCTTTAGGACCCACAAAACCTGAGTCTACTTCTGCAATGAAGAGCAGATACTCTTGGGTTTAGGGGAGGGGACCAGGGTGGCCCACACCCAGCGGTGCTCAGGAATTATTTATGGCAGTGTTCAGGGGACTATATGGGTACAGTGGATCAAACCAAGGTTAGCCATAGGCCCTACCTGCTGTATTATCTCTCTGTCCCCAGACATTCTTTATTAGTAGCTTCCTTTGCGATCTCTACACCAGTCTGCCTGGCCTCCAGGCCAGAGAGTTCAAAGGGTAAAGCACTTGCTGCCTGAAGCTGGCTCTAGTTCCTCTGAGCCAGGTACTGCAGGTCTCCAGGGTACCCCTAGGAGTAATTCCAAGCACAGATCTTCCTGCACCACTCAATATCCCCTCAATACAATCTGTCTGGCCTTATGCCCCCTTCTGAGTAGAAGACAGCATGGCCCCAAGCCTGCTCTTGGCTCCAGGACCCCACTATTTTCTGCCTCAAGGCAAGAATAGAGGAGGAAGGTAGCCACTGTTGTTAAAGGGAATGTGACTGGTTTGCCAAAGCTCTAAGTGCCTCAGGAGCAAGGACCTGATAATGAAGAAGAATCCCTTATATTTATAGAATTTGGGGAGGTTCCTATGGGGAAGGGAGGAGACTTATTGTGGAGATTGTTAGAGACCAGAAAACTGAGGTTCCCAGAGGCAAAATTTCAGAATAGCTCCCACACAGCAAGGTTTTATTGTCTTGCTCATTTACTCCGCACAGCAACCCCAAGGGAAAGAACCCATTACCAATTTCCGGCTTTGTTTTAGGTGTAGAACCACACCCAGAGGTTAAGGACTTAAAAAGCCAATAATAAAACAGGCAGCCAGAATCCTTACTCTGGTTAGAATTTGGTGGTCTGAAAAGCATCTCCCACAGGATAGACAGTTAAAGGAACTTTCTTTTTTTTTATTCTCTCTTTCTCTTTCTTTCTTTCTTTCTTTCTTTCTTTCTTTCTTTCTTTCTTTCTTTCTTTCTTTCTTTCTTTCTTTCTTTCTTTCTTTCTTTCTTTCTTTCTTCTTTCTTTCTTTCTTCTTTCTTTCTTTTTTTTTTTCTTTCTTTTTTCTTTCTTTCTTTCTTCCTTCCTTCCTTTCTTTCTTCCTCCCTCCCTCTCTTTCTTTCTTCCTTTCTTTCTTTCTTCCTCCCTCTCTCTCTCTTTCTTTCTTCTTTCTTTCTTTCTTTCTTTCTTTCTTTCTTTCTTTCTTTCTTTCTTTCTTTCTTTCTTTCTTTCTTCCTTCCTTCCTTCCTTCCTTCCTTCCTTCCTTCTTTCTTTCCTTCTTTCCTTCATCTTCCTTCCTTCCTTTCTTCTTTCTTTCTTCCTTTCTTATTTTTTATGTTTTTTTGGGTCACACCCAACAGTGCTCAGGGGTTACTCTGGCTCTGCGCTCAGAAATCACTCTTGGCAGGTTCAGGGGACCATATGGGATTCGAACCATCGTCAATCCTGGGTTGGCTGCATGCAAGGCAAATGCCCTACCACTGTGCTATCTCTCCAGCCCCAAAGGAACTTCCTTTTTAAGAAACTTTCATAGACCAAAAAAAAAAAAAAAAAAAAGGAGTCCATAACTCATAAACATGTGCACAGTCATGGGCTGGAATTCAAATCCAAATGATTTTACTTGTGGGGTCCTTCTTCCTCCCCTGAGCACTGGCCCTGCCTGTACACTAAGAAGGACCAGATGCTAGGGGGTCAAGCGTTGAGAGTTGGGGGGCAGATGGGACATTGAGGGGATTGGCCCTGAGGACCAGAGTCTAGCCCAAGCAGAATTTATGAATGCCCAGGTTCTTGCCATGCAGGACCATACACCAGACATTAGCAGCCCATAAATACACTGGGGCAACTTTTCCCTTCCTAAATCCTAAAGAACCAATTCTTTGATCTTCTCTCCTCATTCCTGCAGTCTCTTGACAGATGAGATCAAGAGAGATCAAGATTATGGTCAGTGCTGGAAAGGTCACTCAGTGGCTGAGTGCACAATGAGAGGTCAAACCAGAAAACTAAGGTTCAATTCCCAGTCCTGAGTGGGTTCATAGAGTACCAGCAGGAGTGACCCTGAGGTCTGGGTAGCCCTGGAGCATTAGTGGCTGTAACCCCACCCAAAAAAGATTATGGTAAGATATGAGTTTGGGGAAATGGACAAGGGCAAAAATAAAGGATGGTGGATTAGGGGTGTTGTAAATTAGCAGACTTCACCCAAGTGCAGTAGAAATGTGATAAGGCAGGCCCCCAAAGGAACCAGAGACTGTGCAAAGGAGAGGGTGCTGCTGGAGCCATGTGGCCTGAGAAAGAAAGGGCTGAGGGATTGGTAGATGGAGGTGTAGGATGAGTATCACCTGGAGGCTGGGGAAGTGATAACATCTCATTTGTGTCCCCAAGGTCCCAAATCAGACTATTTTCTCCAAGGTGAGCGATATGCTTGTGTGTATAGAAGTGACAGTCATGGACCCCAGGTCCATATCCCTGAGAGCTAAGTGATGTGGAGCACCAAGGAAGTGTGATTTAGAGCTTCATTCTAGTGCCCTTCCCTGTGCAGAAAGGACTGTCCAGTATACATTACAATCACCACCACCCGATTAGGCCTCGCTGTGCAGTCTGCCTATACCCTGTAAATTACTTTCCAATCCTGAGCACTCCCTGCAAATGTTCAAGCTGGGGATCCTCGCCTTCCAGTCCTGTATCCCTGGGGGTTGGTTCAGGACCAGAGAGGGCCACTGGCCCCAGTCCTGATTCTAGTAGCCAGACTTTATTCCTGACCAGCAAAGGAGTAGAAATAGGTGGGCAGCTAGCAGCGGTTCCAGGCCCCATGGGCCATGTTAGACAGTGGGGCTAAGTGTTTGTACTTACTGGACTGGAACTACTGGACAATGCCCATCACACAGCTGTGGACATGCTCAGGATCTGTTGTTCAAGAAGGCACCGGAATGGATCCCTATCCCCATAACAGCAACTTCTTCCCACTCCTGTGAGCAAGCTGGACAGATGGACACATGATGGATGTGCCAGGAGGAAGCAAGTTATCTCCTTCCTTGGAGTCTCCCATAGACAGTGCCCTCCCCTGGGACAATGCAAGGCTGAGGAGGGACCAGCCCTGAGTGGGGCTGGGACATCACATGATATATACTTAGGAGTGATAAAAAGACAAATTAAGATCAGAATGTGTGTGTGTGTGTGTGTGTGTGTGTGTGTGTGTGTGTGTGTGTTTTGCTGGAAGCCCCAAAACCTCACACATGCTAGTTACACTTATTTCCCCTGCACTACATCCTTGGCCCAAGAGAAGATTTTTTGCTTTGTTTTTGAGTCACACCCAGATACTCCTAGTGGTTCTCAAGGAACCATATGGGATGCTAAGGATTGAATCCAGGTTGGCTGTATGCAAAGCAAGCACCTTACCTATCTTTTTGAACCCAAGAAAAGAAGTTTTGATTTGTATTTTTGTCTTGTCCTTGAGGACCCTGATCCTCCCTTTTAAACTTGGAGAATAAAGCTTAGCAGGCTGAGCACATATATTGCATGCAGGAGGCTTAAGTTCAAGCCTACACCAATGGAAGTAACCCCTGATCCAGATGTGGACCAAAAATAGAGACGCAGGGGCCGAAGAGATAGCATAGAGGTAGAGTGTTTGCCTTGCATGCAGAAGAATGGTGGTTCAAATCCCGACATCCCATATGGTCGCCCGAGCCTGCCAGGAGCTATTTCTGAGCATAGAACCAGGAGTAACCCCTGAGCACTGCAGGTGTGACCCAAAAACCAAAAAAAAAAAAAAAATAGACACACAGAAAAGTTGGCTGGGTGGGGGAAATAGTACAGCCCATAAGCCATTTACCAACCTGGGTTCAATCCCCAGCGTCCCACATAAACCCTGTCAGGAATGATTCCTAAGTACAGAGCCAGAAGTAACCCCTGAGCACTGTATGATGTGGTCTTCTCCAAAAAAAAAAGTTAGCTAGGCTGGAGGGATGTACAGCAGCTAGGGTGCTTGCCTTGCATGTAGCCAACTGGCTTTAAAACCTGTACCCTCGGGCCCGGAGAGATCGCACAGCGGCGGCAGTGTTTGCCTTGCAAGCAGCCGATCCAGGACCAAAGGTGGTTGGTTCAAATCCCAGTGTCCCATATGGTCCCCCATGCCTGCCAGGAGCTATTTCTGAGCAGACAGCCAGGAGTAACCCCTGAGCATGGCCGGGTGTGGGCCAAAAAAAAAAAAAAAAAAAAAAAAAAACAAACCTGTACCCTGAGATGTTCCCTCTAGCCCTCCAAGAACAATTCCTGAGTACAGAGCTAGGAATTAGCCAAGAGTACCACTGGATGTGTCTCAAACACCCCCACCCCCCAATTAGTTACCCTCCTCTCCTTCCTGCCTCTCTGCTCAGATAGATGGCCAGTAGCTGGCCATATGCACCCATGGCCCTTTACCCTTTTAATACTCCCCCGTATGAAGGGAACTCAGGCCACCCACTTGCTTCCCTTCTCCCCTGCAATATTAACAAATGAAATACCTCCCCTTTCCCCCTTCCACAGCCATGATGAAGCTCTCCTCCTTTCCAGCCACACTTTCTGTTCCACCTGCCATTCTTTTTTTTTTTTTTTTTTTTTTTTGGTTTTTGGGCCACACCCGGTGTTGCTCAGGGGTTACTCCTGGCTGTCTGCTCAGAAATAGCTCCTGGCAGGCACGGGGGACCATATGGGACACCGGGATTCCAACCAACCACCTTTGGTCCTGGATCGGCTGCTTGCAAGGCAAACGCCGCTGTGCTATCTCTCCAGGCCCATCCACCTGCCATTCTTGAGCTCTTCCCCAGGATACTGTTCTGTCACACTTTTTCAAGGTACCCATGTTCTCTGGTAACTCCTGGGCAGAGACCTGGAGGGAATCCCCTACCCCTAGGCTCTGACCAGTTCTTTTCTTTTTTTTTTTTTTTTTTGTGGTTTTTGGGTCACACCCGGAAGTGCTCAGGGGTTATTCCTGGCTCCATGCTCAGAAATTGCTCCTGGCAGGCACAGGGGACCATATGGGGCACCGGGATTCGAACCGATGACCTCCTGCATGATAGGCAAACGCCTTACCTCCATTCTATCTCTCCGGCCCCAGACCAGTTATTTTCTATCTTGCTTGCTTGCACCCTAGTAGTTCATTTTCAGTAGCTTTCTATCCACAGATGAATTTTCCCCTTTGTCCTTTTCTGGTTGTGATGGCTTGGAACCATACACTTGGCTCTGATGCTGACAAGCTCAGTGGCCTGAGATTTCACACTTTCTGTGATTTCAGAGGCTCCCTTGGCAGTAACAGTGCCTCCAAGATCACGCTGAATTTGTGGGGAGATTCCAGGAATCAAACTCTGGTCTCATGCTTGCAAGGCTAGTTATCTACCACACAGCCATGTCACCAAGCCCCCGTAGTGCTTATTATATATTACATAACTTTCAATACATATTTATTGGAAAAATACATGTTTATTCAATACATATTTATTGGAAAGATAGCCCCACTATTTTGTTTTCCTCCTATATCCTAGGCCCGAGGGGCTTAGCCTAAAACCTGGCATGTGGTAGATAGTGATACCATTCTCTTTGATGGAATGAAAATATGGCAGGGACAGTATTAAAGTTGAAATTAGGGGCCAGAGAGATAGTACAGGAGGCAAAACGGCACTTGCCTTATAATAGTGTGTCCCAGTTCTATCCCCAGTATTGCATATAGTCCCGTGAGCAACACCAATAGTGATCCATAAGCACAGAGCCAGAAGTAACCCCTGAGTACAAGCTTGGTGTGACCCCAACACATACACCCCAAAAAGAGAAATTGAAATGGATCCTATTTATCACAAATTACATTACACCTCCTTTGTGAACAGCAGTGGGGTTTGTGCTTCCTTAAATCAGAGTTGTACCCGACTGGGTGGCGTGTATGCTTAGGAAGGTTCCATCAGGACTCGGGCTCCTTCCTGTCCTTTGGTAAAACTTTTGAGTTGTGACTCCTCCTGGACCTGCTTACCACCTTCCACTCCCCATCAATTTCTCTCAGCTGTCCCAAAGCGGGGCAAAGCCCCAGTGAAATAGTTGGGCCCCAGAAAGAGAAGCTTGAAAGGAGGAAGGGTGGGGCCAAGGACCTAAACTGCAGCTGAAGAGGAAGCGGAAGCGCTTCCACACATTACATTATCCATGAAGTAAATGCAAATGACTTGAAAGCATCTTTTGAATGAGCAGCTTTTCTTTGGGGAGTTGCTGAATCCCTAAATGGCTTTACTGACCAGCCGGCACTTCCGGTGGGGAGGGGACAGCCTTGGGAACAGAGGGTTCTCCCCCACCCCCAGCTTCCACATTCCAGGCATGCTTTTGGCTGCCAACGAAACTCAGGCTCCTTCTCTCCCACCTCCACTCTGGCCCCTGAGCCAAGCCTCCGTATGTGTGGGAGGGAAGAGGGAAGGCCAGAGGCTACTATGTAGGTCTGAAGTTGAAGAAATCTCCAAGAGGAGAACAACCTAGTATAGAGATAGGATAAGCCTGTGGGCTCTCTAGGAACTAGGAGTAGGGCCAACAGGTATGTACCAGCTTCATGCACTGGTGTAAAGGGTAAAGGGGTGCGTGCCATGGTTGTGATTATTTGGGGTGGGGGTTGGGACACACTCAGTGGTGCTCAGTGGTTATTTCTGGCTCTGCACTCAGAAATTGCACTTGGCAGGCTTGGGGGACCATATGGGATGTCTGATATTGAACCCTTCTGCATGAAGGCAAACACCCTACAACTGTGCTATCACTCCGGCCCCTGGTTTGTGATTATTTACACACACACACACATGAACAAGCATGTGTGTGTGTGTGTGTGTGTGTGTGTGTGTGTGTGTGTGTGTGTGTGTGTGTAAGAGTCCTTTAGGCTGTGGAGGATGGCTTCCACTGGAGTCTTGCTTTTTCAAGACCTTTTAGAATAATGATCAGCAGTTGACACATGGAGGACCAGAGCTCAGGCAGAAGCCAAGGGACATCATGGAGGCTGGCAGGGCTTGAGGACTCAGGGGTCTGAACTTCAGAAAGCCCCTTCTCTTCAGGTTCTAGAGGGTGAGAGGTAGGGAACAGGCCCAGAAGCACATCATCAGTATTTTCAAACCTGGCCTGCCCACCAGAACCCTCCACCCACTGCTTTGCTGAGACAGCTCTGGGGTTGTGGTGTAGAGAGGGGGTGGCCCTGCCTTCCTCACCCCTGCCTGTACCCCAAAGCAGACTCACACAGAGATCACAAAGGTGTTCTATGTAGGTATATTGTGGGGACACATCCACAAACCTTGAAACACCGGAAATGGGGCAAGAGCCACCGATGGAACCACCATGACTGATGGGCCTATTCAGGTCAAGAGAAGCATCCTGAAGAACAAACTTCCCAAAAGCTTGCAAGACACCCAGGTTCAAAAGAGGAGAAAACTCCTTCCTAAATGGCTCGAAGAAACCTCACTCCCTCTGGCCTGGGCCAACAGCTCCCATGCTCACTGCCTCCTGGACTGTGTCTGCCCTTGTGGACCGGCACATAATGAGTTCAACAAATATTAGCCTTATCTCCTGGGAAAGACACCAGTAGGTCCCCCAGGGAGGTTCGAGTACCTTGGACCCTGGGAACCAGGAGGGTTTTGGGTGGGGTGGTGGGAAGCAGGTCTGGACCCAAGATGCAAAACTGGGGCATCAGGAGCCTGCACTGGGGTTTCTCCATCTCCTGCTTGGCTTCCCAAGGGGTTCCCCTTGCTCAGTCCTGCAGAATCCTCTGTCTGTCCCAGGCAGGCCCGGGTGACCTTTCGTTCAAATCTGCAAATATATTCTTGACGAGTCTTGGAAATGAAATTGCTCTCAACATTTGTATAGAGCTTTTCTGCAGCCAGCCCTTTACAGACATTAGCTAATTAAAGGGAGGAGGAGCTGTGGGCAGGGGAGGGGAGGCGGGGGGGGGGGTTTCGGGGCGGGGTCTGGCCTCCCAGGGCTTCCTGGGCAGCTTTATTTCACATCCCTCTTCTTTCCTGCAAGGCTACACCTTGTCTCAGGAGGAAAGAATGGGGGTGGGGGCACAGGGAGGAGGAACAGGAGCACAGGGAGGAGGAAGCTGGACCTCATGGCGAATAGTCAAGGCCTTCCCCACATCCTGCCCCAAAATGCACAGTTGAGGCTGATTTATACAAAAGCACCAGCCACCTTCCCCCTCTTTAGCGAATATCAGGACCAAGACTGGGCTCAGTTCTGCCCCAGACAGGGGACTACACACACAGCTGTCAGCCTGCTCTTGGGACAGGGCCAAGCTCTTAGCCCATCTGGGAACCCCAAACCTGGAGAGTAACTCTACCCACTTACACCCAAACCTTGATAACTAGCCCACATCAACAGAGTGTCCACCTCTGTGGCCCCTTCTTCTCCCTCCGCCCCCATCCACAGACCCTGCTTGTGCTGGCACTGAGATCACCCTACAGGGGGCAGGGAGAGCAGTCCCATTAGGAGGGGAGGGGAGGAGAGAGAGAGAGAATGGGAGGGAGAAAGGGAGAGAGAGAGAGAGAGAGAGAGAGAGAGAGAGAGAGAGAGAGAGAGACTCAGAGAGACTCAGAGAGACTCAGAGAGACTCAGAGAGACTCAGAGAGACTCAAGACTAGGAATGACAAGGCAAGATCAAGAAACAGAGACCAGTACCGAGCTAGGAGAGAATAGACCACATCTTAAGCTGGCCTGCAGGCGATGGGCATAGACGAAGACTAGAAGGATATGAAACAGGAAGCCCCTCTATAGTGCCAACCATTCTATTTTGGGAGGCTACATTAGTGCTCAAAAATTACTCCAGGCTCTGGACTCAGGAATTCTCCTAATGGTACTCTGGGGGAACCATATAGGGTGTGGGGATCGAACCCAGCCATGTGCAAGCTAAGTAAAATGGCAGCACTGGCAGTGTCAAACCTGAGCTTTTTGGACCCATCCAGGGGCAGCCACATAAGAAATGAGAGGCCAAGAGGGGTGCCATAGCCCCAAGTAGGGGCTCACACCCACCCTCTTGATACCTTCTCCTCTCAAACTGTAGGAATTTAAGAATGCAAGAGTAATATTGGCATCCCAGGCCTGTCCCTGCACACCCACACCTCTGTGTCTGCCTGTGATGTTTTGGGAGGTAGGGAGGGATTCTGAAGGTTTCACCAGGCCCAGCAGAGGGGAACCTGGCCTGCCCTCACCATAATTATTCGTCTCATCAAAAATAGGCATTAAACTACCTAAAAGCAATTAAGAATTCAGGGCAAGGCCCGGGTGCCATGAGGACGTGGCCACTCTGTCAATAGATGAAAATAACGCCAAGGGCACAGCAGCACCTGCCAGCTTCTCACTCCCAACCTCAGCCCCAGCCCTAGTCACAGACTACAGAACTGTCAATGCCGCAGAAGAAGCTGAAGGGAGACCCGAGTCAGGAGTGGCCACCGGGCTAGCAGTGAACCCCAATGTTTTCTTCCCTTAGTGACAGGCAGCTCCAGAGCCTGGTTTCTTCCTCCATCCTCCTCTCTGGTTGCAGAAAACCTCTAGCGCTTCCCAACAAGTTACCACGGCAACCGCAGCCCAGCAAGACTCTGAAATGCTGCAGAGCAGACACTGGCAGCACCCTATGACAGGCTGGCAAGGGAGGGTGGGAAGGCACATTTCAGAGGGGCAGAGACATCAGGCCAGAGCAGACACCCCTATCCCTGTTCCCCATCTGGACTACCTGTCTCCAATATACCTTCCAACAGTTTATTTATTTTTATTTTATTTAAAACATTTTTTTGTTTTGATTGTTGTTTTGGGGCCACATCTGGCAGTGCTCAAGGCTTTCTCCTGGCTCTGTATTCTAGATCTCTCCTGGCAGGGTTTGGGGGACCAGAGGTGATGCCAAGGATCAAACCTAGGTAGGGTGTGTACATGGCAAGTGTGCTTGCTGTACTATTTCCTCTGGCCCAGTTTGTAAGTTTAAACAACTGTGTCCAAATATCTAAGAACTTCCCCCTTTTTTTGTTTATTTTTTGGGGGCTCCACACCTGATGTGGTGCTTAAGGGTTACTCCCAGCTCTGAGTTTTGGGGTCATCCCTGGGAGTGCTCATTAGGGGATCATATGGGATGCTGAGGGTCGAACTTGGATTGACAGCATGCAAGGCAAACACCCTACCCACTGCCCTTTATCTCCAGCCCCTCAAAAGCTCCTCTTGCCATTAGTTACAGGACACACTTAGGCATATATACCAACCTCTGAGCCAAGGGGACTTTGAAGAGACTTGAGCACTTCACAAAAGTCCTAGGGAAGCAGTTCTCTGAGAGGACAGCAGCAGGGACTGTGAAATCCCTCACAAGGGGTTGGTTTGGCTCTTGGTTCAGACCTTCCTAAAACAAACTTGGGGTTCTCACCTCTCAGGTTCAGTTCCCTTAATATCACCCATATATGGAGTATGAGCAGAGCATGGCACTATAAGTCAGTTCCCAAGAAAAATCAATGCTGTTAAAATGCCATTGTTATTATTGCTATTTTTATATTAAATGAAATTAATTCATATTATTGCTATTACTCATCTTTTTTTTGTTTGTTTGTTCATTTCAGCCACACCCAGTGACGCTCAGGGGTTACTCCTGGCTATGCGCTCAGAAATCACTCCTGGCTTGGGGGACCATATGGGAAACCTGGGGATAGAACCGCGGTCCGTCCTAGGCTAGCGTGGACAAGGCAGATGCCTTACCCCTTGTGCTAACACTCCAGCCCTGCTATTACTCATCTTAAATGTAAGCCCCTGTTTACTCATCTGTAAAATGGGAATCAGGATTCAATGGGTTGTTTGAAGATTAAACAAAATAAAGCAAGTGAGTGGATACTTAGACAGACACTTTCCATACATTAGGATTAGGATTCCTGTCTCTTTCCTCTCCCTCCAGCCTTCAGGTTGTATACCAAGTGGGCCCAAAGCAGATCCCCAGCAGTTGGGACATGAAGATGGGGCTATAATGTGAGGGGTGCTCACTACTGACCATGCCACCAAGCTTCCAGATCACTTCTGGCCCTGGAGTGAATTTTTGATTCCTGTGTTTTGGGAGCCTGAGAGTCCCTGAGGAACATCCTGGAGAAAAGGGGCACGTGCTTCTTTTCCACTTTGAGCAGAAAGAGTTTTGCATATACACTGAGATTGTAATGCCAGCTTGGGAGAGGGGTGCAACAGAAAAGAGAAATCACAGGCAGGTTGCAGAGCCTCTGAAAGGTCGGACCCTCTTTTATTGGCCTAGCAAAGGCCTCATTTACAGGAGAAAATCTGAGAGCAGTTATCCTGAGCTCCCAGCCCCAAGCTCCTTCCTCTGGAAACCCAGATGCTAGGTGCTCATGATTTTTTATTTTTTATTTTTTTGCTTTCTGTTTGTTTGGGGGCCTAGGAGCAAAGGCAGGGCCTCGTGCATGTATAGCAGACAGGTGTGCTTCCTCTGAATTGAATCCACACAGGGCTGTGATCATGTTTTTATCTACTGAGACCTATGAATAGATTTCTTAGTGGTGCAGCCTCCCCTGTGCTCAGCTATTTACACATTTGCACTTTGCAGGCCCAGGAATACATAGATAGCATAGTTGAGTGTCTTGGGGGGGTTTCTGGGGAGTGCCATAAGCTGAAGGGTTGATGAAACTGGAGCTGGAAGACCTGAAGGGAAGTCTTGGGAAGGTGCTCTTGCTGGAAAAGCAGGGAGACAAGGAAAACAAGCAAGTCATGGGGTTTGTAGTTAGTGAAGGTTCCTGTTTTGCCCTGCCCTTTACTGCCCTACTGTTGGCCCACAGGGAATCTTGAGAGTTAACTCCTTTATGGAACTGTCAGGACCCCAAGACATTTTTGGAGGTGGGGGCAGTATTCTGACCAGAAACCCAGGCTAGGCCTACTCCCTTCCCTTAACCCCTCCTCCTCCTTGGCCTGGAAGACCTGCCACCTTAGTTATGTTTCTCTCACTCTTTCTCTCTCTCTCTGTCTCTTTCTTTGTCTGTCTGTCTGTTTCTCTCTCTCTCTCTCTCTCTCTCTCTCTCTCTCTCTCTCTCACACACACACACACACACACACACACACACACACACACACACACACACATGTCTTCTGGGGTGAAGGGAGCCCTATAGAGCCAGACTCCGGGTGCTGATGTCAGGGAGAGAAACTCATAGTCTGGCCTGTGTCCTGAGTCTGCTGGAAAACAAAGCCTTTGTCTTCAGACCAAGAGATCTAGGCATGCATGTGCCACACACACACACACACACACACACACACACACACACACACACACACACACACACACACTTTGGACAGGGAGAACTGGGTGCCCAGCTGTAGGACACTGTAACCGGATCCAGGTGTCTGAGTCTCTCTATGTCATAAATCAACATTACCAGGAAGGAGAAATTCCTGAGGGCCCCATGGATGATGGAGATCAGGAACCTTGAAAGAGACAGCTAGAAAGAAAGCAGGAGATATGTCCTGAAAGTCTCCCCCTTCTGGGCTTTTTTCCTCCAGGCAGCTGCTGCCCAGAAAGTCCCAGCTCTGGAAGCACATCCCACCAGCCTGCTCTGCACCCTCTTATCCCCCATCTCCATCTGAGAACTCCCAGTCACACCCAAAAACACTGGGAGAGAGGTCTACACCTGGAAGAAAGAGAAAAGCCTTCTTTTTTTTTTTTTTTTTTTTTTTTATGATGTGAAACCAAGTGGGCAGGACTTTGGCAATCACAGCACAGACTAATCCAAAAAGCATTGGAAAATAATGCAGCGCTCCAGAAACCGACAAGCCAAGGCCCGCTGCTGGGAACTGACAAGGGGACTGGAGTTTCACAGATCCCAAAGTGAAACCCAGCTGGAAGCTTGGCTCAAACCTACCCGAGTGGATTTTCCAGAGGCAGAGGTTCAAGGTGGTTCAGGGACAAGTCAGAAAAGCTGGTTTTATCTCGTCTCTGTCTCTGCTGCTAGGAAAAGATTGCTCTATGATCCAGCTCTCAGAGGGTCTGCTCTGCCTTCAGACTGACAGGTGGACAGAAAAAAAAAAAACATTCCTCATTTTCCCAAAGCCCCCGCTGAAGCAGCAGCCCAGACTCCACGCCTGGGATGACTCGGGAGCGCCCCCTGCTGTCTATTTTTGCTGAAGCCAATTAAAATGAGGAATGGCAGTTAAATTTGACCATCTTTCTGCGCCCTAAAATATAGAGCCTGAATCAGAGCCAGCCCAAAGGGGTTCCCCCAGGAGAGAAATGTTCAGGGAGCGGTCAAGTCAAGGGAAGGACTCCCACGAGAGCTGTACCACCAGCCTCTGGGCACGTGTCCTTATGCCCTGGAATGCTGAGACAGCTCCCTGGAAGGCCTATGTCTGTGTGTTCCAGCCAGGTAGAAAATGAGCCTCACCTGAGGCTCAGAGCGAAGAGGCCACATTACAGTCTGTGAATCATTTAGTGAGGGTGTGGTGGGGATGTGCCAGCACAGGGAGCACGGGGGTTGGGGGGACCATACTTCTCCCAGCAACTCCCCCACTGCTAGAGGGGCATGTTTAGACTTAAAAGTGGCAGATAAGGGCCGGAGAGATGGCATGGAGGTAAGGCTACTAGCTCTTCCTATCCTGATGGGACTCATCTTGCTGTTCCCTGCACTGGGACATTTGGGAAAGCAGGTGGCAAGAGGAAGAAGCCAAAACAAGCAGCAGACTGAGGATCAAAAACAGACCCAAGACCACATGTAAGAGCACATCTGAGTGACTAGAGAGGCCGAGGAGCAACGTCTGCATGTAGACACTCACACACACACACACATACACACACACACACACACACACACACACACGCACGCCAGAGGCTGACAGGCCTATGGGGGAGGCTGCATTGTGTGAGGGGTTGGAGGGGCATGAGTCCTCTCTCAGCTCAGAGAGCTCCACCCCAATTGTATCATGGTCTCCCCCTTCCCATCCCCCACTACAGCCTTTTGGCTCTAGGTTTTTGTGCTTTCCAAACAGCACCCTTCCTGAGGAAAGTGAGCTATTCCTCAACCCCCCTTTATTCCCCTCTCCTCTGCCTCTTTCATCACTGCCAATGACAGCTGCCAAAACAACTCTCTTCACCCCAGTGCTGGGCTCACCCTGCAGAGGAGAAGCCTGCGGGTGGGGGGCAGAGATGACAGTTTGGGGGGCAAGCTTGCTAGAGCAGTACTTTCAGCAGCACCAATGCCTTCTGCTTACCTTACTCCCCTAATTAAAGGGGCAAAGGGAGAAGTCTCCCAGCCAATCCACTATGCACCCACCCAGCTTCTCCCAATCAAGCCCAGGCTGCCCTCAATGCTGCCCTCCCAAGAAAGCTATATCCCTCAGACCTTGGGAAGTCACTTCGGGATAAGTCACCCCGAAAGACAGATCTGCTCTTGGAATGCAGGGCGACAGTGATGGATTCGCCCACACACTAGCAACCCGCTTCCATTAACTCCTATGTCCAAATCATTTCTTTAAATCACTAAGGACGTGGCCAGGGAGGGGAAGGCCTGTTGGTGACATCAATCTAGAGTGGGGATTCCGGCTCCAAACAGAACCAGGCAGGACCAACTTTTCCTTATATCAGGGGTTTCTGGGGCAAAACTATGGAAATGGGGCCTCATCCCTGGCCTCTACCCTTTGTTTAGGTAGGTAAACCCCTACCCTGCCCCCAGTTTCCTTTGAACGAAGTTGATTTCCACCCTCCCCCTTCCTTTGGTCCTTGAAAAGTCAACATAAATCTGGATTCACCCCTTCTGAAGATTTCAGGGCTCAGGCTGATGGAGGCAGCACCAGAGCTGCTTCCAGGAATGGGGGTATGGCGGCCATTTCAACCCCCAGACAGCAAAGGAGCCTCACTTGTGAGGCCAGAGTGCAAGAACCAAAGGACTGCAGCTCCTGGTGGACCCATATTTTTCTTTTTTTTGGTTTTTGGGTCACACCAGGCAGTGCTCAGGGTTTTTTTTCCTGGCTCTATGCTCAGAAATCGCTCCTGGCAGGCTCAGGGGACCATATAGGATGCTGGGATTTGAACCACCGACTTTCTGCATGCAAGATAAATGCCCTACCTCTATGCTATCTCTTCGGCCCCCTTTTTCTGTCTTTTAGGTTTTTGGGTCACACCCGGCAGTGCTCAGGGGTTACTCCTGGCTCTGTGCTCAGAAATTGCTCCTGGCAGGCTCGAGGGACCATATGGGATGCCGGGATTCGAACCACCGTTCCTTCTGCATGCTAGGCAAATGCCACACTTTCATGCTATCTCTCCAGCCCCAGACCCATATTTTTCAACAGTGTTCTTGCCTAATGCCATCAGTTTATGGGTGAGCAAGGGGAGACTTGGGGGATCTGAAGGACAACCCTATGGTTTAGAAATGGGACAGAATGCATCAAATGCTTTCATCGCTACAGCCTGCTTTCAGACATTGATACCCTGGTTGGGGATTTTCAGTTGTTGAGTGTCCACTGACCCTAGACTCTGGAGCACAGATCGCCAACTTAAACTGTCCACCTCTCTCCATGGACCTCCAGCAAGGATGTCTGTACATCTTGGGTTGGGCCAGAAGGGGCCTACAAGGCAGAACGGACAGAGAAGGGACCTGCTGGCATTTCTCCAGGGCCCAGGAGAGGGAAGAAAGCTGAACAGAAGGATTTGACAGGTAATGCCAGAAAATAAGGAACAATGTGGTCTGGCTGAAACATGGTGTCACCCTATCAATGATCTGAGTATTTCTTCCTTCTTTCCTTCTCTCCATTTCTCTCCAGACTCCCTGCTCTGGGTGTGCGCCTTGTCCCATTGGACCCCCACCTTCCACGAAGGGGTTGGTGTGCAGAGAGACACCAAACACTGACTGCTGACCTCAGAGCCTCTTCAGCAGGAGCAGGCTGGTGAGTTGGCAGCCCAGACCACTGCAGGAGCAGCTTGTGAGGTTGTGGTACAGCAGATTGGAGAGAGTTCCCCATGGCTCAGACCTGCAGCTGAGGAGCCAGGATGAAAAAATTCAGAAAAAGGAAGCCCCCAAGCCTTTGGCCAAGCAGCTGATTTCCTGTAGCCGGGACTGCAGGTGTCCAGATGGGCTCTCCAGCTAGAAGGAGAAAAGCCAGCCTTGGCCAGCCCTGCGATGGCTGTTGGCTCTCAACCTGTGTTAGGCCCTGGAGTTCCCAGAAATGATGGGCAGTGAGCAGGAATCAGTCTCTGGGACTTGCTGGCTCCCTCCATGTCTCTTAGCAGCAGAAACTCACTTCATTTCTCAAGGGTTTTACTGAAAGTTGAGGGACAGAATATCTTTCCCCTCACCCCTGGCATCTTGTAAAGCTGCCAGCAGTTGAAGTTATCCTCATGAGAGGTCGAGAGGAGCAAGACAAAAATGCCTCAAGAGTAGGTTCGGGGGAAGACGCATGAAAAACATTGGCAGGTTTCCCTTAGGCACAGGCGCCCCAAACACTCCCACAGGAGTCAACTCCAAAGAGAGCAGAATCCACAGATTTAGGGCTAAATGGTGCATAGGGACCCCCTAGATTCTAGATTCTAGGCCAATGACCCTCATCCTGTTTGAATTTTAAAAGATAGGAAAGAGATTTCCCATGGACAAGTGTTCAATAAATACAGAATTCACTTAAAAGGAACTCAATGTCATCTAATTGAGAGAGAGAGAGAGAGAGAGAGAGAGAGAAGAGAGAGAGAGAGAGAGAGAAGAGAGAGAGAGAGAAAGAGAGAGAGAGATTGCTAGGAAGGGAACAAGACAGAGGGGACAGTATTTCATCCAATGTGAGCAACCGGCCCATCCTGGCTTCTCCACAGAAACAGGGACAGGCAGTGAACTTTCCTTTCGAGCTCCCACTCTGAGCCTACCTGGGCCTAATCTTTGTCTAGACACTTCCTCTCCAGCTGAGGCCTCAAAGCTGGTCTGTCCCACTACCTCCCTCTGCACAGCACTGCCATTAAGGCGCCTGATTAGCAGAGCCCCATGCAGGGCTGCTAATGGGTTGGAGACATTAAGTATAAATGGTTTCCCAGACATCGGCATGAACAGAGCCCAGGAAGAAACAAATATTTTAATCTCAAAGAAATAGAAGTAAGGGGGTGGAATTCATTCCCACTGTTTATTCTGCTCCTATTGCTCTTCATCCTCCAGGGGAAACACTGTGCAGTGCCCAGGTCAGCTGGAGAGGAGGGACCATGCCAAGGGAAGAGCCTTCCTTTATTCACCCAGCTCTATGGGACCGGGGATGAGATTCCCAAAGAATTGCAAGCAGGGAGACTCCTGGGACTGCCCAAGCTAACTGGGCAGCTCTGAGAGTCAGGAAATCCTTAACCTCCAATTTGAATCAATCTTGTGATAACTTGAGGCACATTTCTTTGTGTTTGAGGAATGGGCTGCATGGAGGCCTTGAGTGAAAGATCAAGAATGTGCCACATTTAGAAACTAATTAGTTGCATTGACCACTGGTTGCCCCAATGTGGTTGGGACCACCAGTCTCAGAAGCATCTGGAAAAGTGCAAAATGTACCTTTATTGCTCCTGCCCTATCCCTACCCCCAAAGAAATGTAAATTCTCAATCCCCATTCCAGATCCACTGAATTAGCAAACTCAGGAGAGACCAACTGGATTCCTGCTTTAACAAATGCTTCAAGGGGCTCCTATGTGCCTTAAGCTTGAGAACTGTTGCTTTTGGCTCTACCTCTCAGGTGGAAGGTCAAGAGAAGAATTAGTACAGGATGCACAACGATGTAACTTCCCAGCATGAGATCTAAAGGCAGAGCAGGCCTTTGATCTCCCAGCTATAAAGGTCAGAGCTGTGTCTCAATGGCCTTGTGCGGAGGAGGCTGGGGAAAATAACCAATCCTGACCTTTCACATTTTGCTCAGATCATGAAAGAGTAATAAAACCATCAAGTTCTTTATCTCTGGCTCCTCTTCTCTGAGCATCCTTTTGCTCTGAGCTAGGCCCGCGTGAGGCTCCTCCCTTCCCTCTCTGCTGGCCTCCTTGCTGCCCATTCATAGAGGTCTTATACCCTCCTCTATTGGGGGAGCACTAATTTAAAATATTTCTTAAGCAAAACTGCAGTTCTTTTAACTTTTTCCAGAGGTCGAGGGGGTGCTTACACCTAGGTGCTCAGGGTTTCTCTTGGCTCTGCATTTAGGAATTACACTAGAAGTGCTTGGGGAACCATATAGGATGCCTAGGATTGAAACTGAGTCAGCTGCATGCAAGGCAAAAGCCATACCTGCTGTGCTATCACTCCAACCCCTGACCTGCAGCAGCTCGTATATTGAACAAGACCTTCTTTTTCTTTGTTATTTTTGTTTTGTTTTGTTTTGGGGGGGTCACACCCGGCAGCGCTCAGGGGTTACTCCTGGCTCTACACTCAGAAAATCGCCCCTGGCAGGCACGGGGGACCATATGGGATGCTGGGATTCGAACCACCGTCCTTCTGCATGAAAGGTAGACGCCTTACCTCCATGCTATCTCTCCGGCCCCTGAACAAGACCTTCTACCAAAGTAGAGTAGAATAAGAAACCCAAAACTGGGGGCTGGTGAGGTGGCGCTAGAGGTAAGGTGTCTGCCTTGCAAGCGCTAGCCAAGGAAAGACCACGGTTCGATCCCCTGGCGTCCCATATAGTCCTCCCAAGCCAGGGGCGATTTCTGAGCGTTTAGCCAGGAGTAACCCCTGAGCATCAAACATGTGTGGCCCCCCAAAAAAACAAAACAAAAAAAACAAACAAACAAAAACCAGAACCCAACCCCAGAACTATGACTTGTAACATAGTCATAAGAGGGTAACCTCTCTATAAGCCTTTAGCTCTTTCCTCACTTAGGTCATCACATCAATTTATAGTGCTGCCAGAAAAAGAGAACCCTGGTCTTTGTCATCATCCAGATGGATCACACTTGAAAAAAAAAAAAGAAATAAAAGAAATAAAGGGAAGAGAACCCTGGTCTTTGTCATCATCCAGATGGATCACACTTGAAAAAAAAAAAGAAATAAAAGAAATAAAGGACAAAATCCAACCTCCTAACTTACCCATAAATTTCCTGAGATCAGTACCAGTAACTAGCTGCTGCTTTCTCTTTATCCTCTTTCTTTTTGTTCCTTTTTTTCCCCGTTCTTTTAGTTTTGGGGCCACATCTGGTAGTGCCCAGGATTTACTACTACTACTCTACACTCAGGAATCATTCCTGGTGGTATTTGATGGACCATATATGATGCCAGTGATCAAACCCAGGTTAGCAATATTCAAAGCAAACACCTAGTCCATTGTACTATCTCACCAGCGCCCCCTAGCTTCTTTTTATGTTCACCATATTTGATCCCAACAGACTAGATGCCTAAAAATGTTTTAATCACATGAACTTATGGACATTCCTAGAAGCTAGAAATGGACATGTTTCTTTCAAACTAAAACCACCTACACATACACAAAATCAAGAAATGATTCCTGAGGCTGATGCTCAGAGCACCTGTTTGCAGTATGAGGCCATAAGAGCCAGTCTGGCACTGTATTATAAAAGTAAATTTGATCCCTGGCACTGACTGCTAAGATCCCCGACACATAGCAAATGTGTGCAGGAGCCAAGTGTCCAATCCCCAGCACTGCAACAATAACAAGCACAGCAACAAAGAGATGGGGAAATATTCATTCATTCTTTTAATTGAGGGGCCTACACCTGATGATGTTCAGGGGTCACCCCTGCCAGGAGTGGGGGGCAAATGCAGTACCAGGGATCAAACCAGGGTCAGCTACATACTAGTCAAACACTTTAACCCTTGTATAATCTCTACAGCTCTCAGTAATTCATTTTAAAGGAAATGTTTCTAGGGCCAGAGAGAGAACACAGTAGGATAGGCACTTGCTGTGCATGTGGCCATAATGAAGGCAACCCTGGTTAGAATCTCCAGCACCACATGTAACCCCTGAGTATTTATAGGGTCACTCCTAAGTGCAGAGCCAAGAATAGCCCCTGAGCACCTGTGGGCAAAGAAGAAAGAAAACAAAAACAAACGAAAGGGGGACTGGAGCAATGGTACAATGGGTAAGGTACTTATCTTGCACACACTCCCTTCCACCTTCTCAGCACTTTGGGAAGGAACATATTCCCGGAGGTGGCCTGGAGGTTTCAAACCAGAGCTCTCTCCACCAATAATAGAAGAAAGGAAAGGGAGGGAGGAAGGAAGGAGGAAGGAAGGAAGATTCCCATCCGATCATCTTTAAACCCATGTATAAGTTATCTTCTTTCCTCAATGCCTCCTTTTTCCTTCCACAAGCATGTCAGCAACTACTATTTGTGAAACATGGAGTACATATTCTAGCAGAGAATACCACTGGATTCTCAATAACATAAGTTTTTTGTTTGTTTGTTTTTGTTTTTTTGGGTCACACCCTGTTCCACTCAGGGGTTACTCCTGGTTCTGTGCTCAGAAATTGCTCCTGGCAGGCATGGGGGAACCATATGGGATGCTGGGATTTGAACCACCATCCACCCTGAATTTGTTGTGTTGCCCTACCGCTATGCAGCCCCAACATAAGTATTTATAAAACTTTTACTAATCTAATAAAAAAGAAAAATATAGAGGCTGGAGTGGTGGCGCAAGCAGTAGGGTGTCTGCTTTGCATGCACTAACCTAGGACGGACCGCAGTTTGATCCCCCAGAGTCTCATATGGTCCCCCAAACAAGGAGCGATTTCTGAGCGTATAGCCAGGACTAACCCTTGAGTGTCACCAGGTGTGACCCAAAAAGCCAAAAAGCCAAAAAAAAGCTGCATATTCTTCAGATACTGTTCATTCTTTGTTGTTGTTGTTGTTGTTGTTTTTTGGATCACACCCGGCAGTGCTCAAGGGTTACTCATGGCTCACACCAGGGATCTCAAACTCGCGGCCCACGGGCCATTTGCGGCCCTTCGTACAACAATTTGTGGCCCGGGCCGGCCTTTAAATATCGCAGTATTCACGATTACTTGCTTACCAAATAATCGCAATAAAATCGTATTAGTAAGAAAAAAATCGCATTAAACATTTGCATACCTCGAGCAGTTCCGTTTGGGGTAATGAAATGTTTAATGCGATTTTTTGCGACTTTTTTCTTACTAATGCGACTTTTTTTTTTTTTTTTTTTTGGTTTTTGGGCCACACCCGGCGATGCTCAGGGGTCACTCCTGGCTGCCTGCTCAGAAATAGCTCCTGGCAGGCTCGGGGGACCATATGGGACACCGGGATTTGAACCAACCACCTTTGGTCCTGGATCGGCTGCTTGCAAGGCAAACGCCGCTGTGCTATCTCTCCGGGCTCGTAATGCGACTTTTTTATTGCAAATATTCGGTAAGCAAATAATCGCGAATACTTTGCGTCATTTCCGCTGCTCCTGTTCGCTGTCCCCTGCATTATTGGAGGCCTAAGGGAGAGAAGTTTATTACAGAATTAGATTTTGTCATACCTTCATCATGACTTCATCAGAGCCTGCAGTGAAGAGAAAGATTGATGACGAGCACAGACAATTTCAGGAAAAGTGGGAGACGCAGTATTTCTTTGTGGAGCTCGGGGGCATCCCCACATGTCTTATTTGCTCAGAGAAAGTTGCAGTGCACAAGGAATAAAACTTGAAACGCCATTATTCAACTAAGCATGCTGAGGAATGTGCAAACTATCAAGAAAATGAGAGCGCCAAGCGGGTTGCCAGTCTTAAAGCATGTCTAATGAGGCAACAAGATTTCTTCAAGAAAGCAACCAAAAAGAATGTTGCATCAGTCGAAGCTAGTTACATGGTTAGTGAGATGATTGCTAAGGCAGGGAAACAATTCACAGAAGAAGAGTTTGTTAAAAAAAAATGCATGTTACAGGCTGCAAGTATTATCTGTCTGGAAAAGAAAGGTCAGTTTAGCAAAATCAGCCTTTCTGCCAACATGTGGCAGAGCGCATTTCTGACATGTCAAGTGACATTTATCATCAACTGTGTGAGAAAGCCAATTGTTTTGATGCATACTCAGTTGCTCATGATGAGGGCACAGATATAACAGACACTGTGCAGCTCACAATTTATGTCCGTGGTGTTGATTGCAATTTTGAATTGACAGAGGAGCTGCTCACAATAATTCCAATGCATGGCCAGACCACTGCTAATGAGCTATTTCAGCATCTGTGTGATGCCATTGAGAATGCAGGTTTGCCATGGAAGAGGTTTGTTGGAATAATAACCGATGGAGCGCCACCGATGACAGGGAGGAAAAACGGACTGGTGGCACTTGTTCAAAAAAAACTTAAAGAGGAGGGTGTAGAGAAGGCCATTGCTCTTCACTGCATTATTCATCAGCAGACCCTTTGCAGTAAATGCCTGCCATGTGACAATGTGATGTCTGTTGTTGTGAAATGCATCAACCAAATCAGATCCAGGGGCTTAAAGCACAGGAAGTTCTGTGCTTTTTTAGAGGAAATGGAGTCAGAATATGAAGATGTGTTCTATTTCACCGAGGTACGTTGGCTCAGCAGGGGAAATGTCCTGAAAAGATTTTTTGAGTTGAGAGAAGAAGTGAAAGCCTTCATGGAGAAGGATGGGAATGCTGTTTCTGAGTTGAGTGATCACAAATGGCTCATGGACTTAGCTTTTCTTGTTGACATCACACATAAGCTGAATGTACTAAACAAGATGTTACAAGGCCCGGGGCAGCTTATCAGTGCTGCCTATGACAACGTGAGAGCATTTTCCAGAAAACTTGTGTTATGGAAATCCCAGCTCTCTCAGACTAACCTTTGCCATTTCCAAGCATGCAAGGAACTTGTGGATGCAGGCATACCATTCAGTGGTGAGAAATATGTTGATGCTATTTTTAAGTTAGAGAAGGAATTTGATCACAGATTTGCAGACTTCAAAAAGCATAGAGCCATTTTCCAAATTTTTGTGGACCCCTTTTTCTTTGATGTGCAAGATGCCCCTCCTGTTCTTCAAATGGAGCTCATTGACCTGCAATGCAACTCTGATATCAAAGCCAAGTTCAGGGAGATTAGTGGAAAAGCAGACATGCATGGGTAATTTTTGAGAGAATTGCCCCCCCAGCTTCCCTGAGCTTTCCCAAATGTTCAAGCGCACCATGTGCCTTTTTGGGAGCACATATTTGTATGAAAAGTTATTCTCCACATGGAACTTCAATAAGCCAAAGTACAGGTCTAGACTTAATGTTGATCATCTTTAAGCCATACTGAGGGTCTCAACTGCTTCCTCTCTAAAGCCAAATGTGGTTTAGATTTGTGAGAAGAAGTGCTGTCAAGTCTCTGGCAGCAAGGAATAGGCAAAAGATGCCATGATCAGAAGAACTGTTCATGATCTTCACTCAGTGTTTTATTCATGTTCAGAAGAAATAATTAAAACTGTTAATAATGGGGCCCGGAGAGATAGCACAGCGGTGTTTGCCTTGCAAGCAGCCGATCCAGGACCAAAGGTGGTTGGTTCGAATCCCAGTGTCCCATATGGTCCCCCGTGCCTGCCAGGAGCTGTTTCTGAGCAGACAGCCAGGAGTAACCCCTGAGCATCACTGGGTGTGGCCCAAAAAACAAACAAAACAAAACAAAAAAAAAACTGTTAATAATGACGTTTGAGGACTTTTTTATTTGTGAAATCCCTTATGCGGCCCTGCCTCACCCCGACTTTGCCTCCTGCAGCCCCCAGGTAAATTGAGTTTGAGACCCCTGCTCTACACTCAGAAATCGCTCCTGGCAGGCTTGGGGGACCATATGGGATGCCGGGATTCGAACCACCGTCCTTCTGCAGGCAAGGCAATCGCCCTATCTTCATGCTATCTCTCTGGCCCCAAGCTGCTGTTAATTCTTTGGATGGTCAACCAAGTAGGGCTTTAAGATATTTGGGGTGAGAATAGAGGTCAAGAAAACTCATTCTTAATATCCTTTCACATCTGTGAGAATGGCACCTATCAAAAAGTCTGGAAATTGGGCTGGAAAGATAGCATGGAGGTAGGGCGTGACCCAAAAACAAAAACAAACAAACAAACAAAAAAAGGTCTGGAAATGGCCAGTATTAGCAAGTTTGTGGTGAGAAAGGAATCCTCATCCACTCTCAGTGGGAATGTTTTCTGGTTCAGCCTTGACAGAAAGCAATATGTAGATTTCTAAAAAAAAAAAAATAGAAATAAAACTCCCACACAACCCAGCAATACCACTTCTTGGCATTTATCCCCCAAAACACAAAAACATTCATTTAAAAGGATATATGCACACTTACATTTTTCACCATGCTTATTAGTACAATAGCCAAGATATAAGAACAAATCAAATGCCCAATAAGGATGAATGGATCAAAAATCTGTGGTATATATACACACTGGAACATGATGCAACTCTAAGAAAGAACAAAAAATTATGCAATTTGCAGCAATAAGGGTGGAACTAGAGGATAGTAGGCTGAGTGAAGTCATCAGAAAGAGATGGAAATATGACAAGCTCTTTCATATGTGGGATTTAAAGATTCACAAGAATTCAGCAACAAAG